>NC_090945.1:3367770-3673704 GCF_040807025.1 Struthio camelus
GAGGGCGACACAGGGTCTGCTTGCCTTGGCTGCGACGACGTTTGCCGCGCTCTGCTGTTCGGCACGCTTTTCAGGAAGCCCTCACTCGTACTGCCAAGCTCCTGAAATAGAGCAGCCCCAGCATCTGACTGAGACGGCACAGATCCGGAGGATCAGCGAGTGCTTGGTAAGCGCAGCTGCAAAGCCCCCAGGACAGTGCCGAACAAGGCGTGCCCCCCCCCCCCCAATGCCCAACGTGTGGGATGGACAGCAGCAAGCCCACAGCTCCGAGTTGCCAGCCTAGAGTTGCACACACGCTCTGTTTGCTCAACATGTTGCCGTAGCTGGCTCTTCTCAAGCCCCTCTCCTCTCGCTGACACCTGCAATGCTGAAGGGCACCCTAGCCCAGCTCATTCTTGGCAGCAGGGTGGCACCTCAGCATCCCTGGTGTGGGGCACCCTGCCCTCTGCTGCTTCCAGCCCTTGGTGCTGCATGGCTTGTGGCTGGGATGTGTGAATGTTGGGGCAGGGGAAGTTGGCCCTGGACTGAGTGGGGAGGGTCTGTGCCAACCTTGTTGTGCCCTTTGGTTCTCTCCAGCTGGCAGGGGACAGCAGCAGAGCCGAAGAATACCTGTCTCAGAGGCTGCTGTGCCTAGAGAACGCGTAAGAGTCCTCATGAGAAGCGGCCATGAGGCTCATTGGTGAGCCACAACCTCTCCCGGGGTCCTCTCTGTCCCAGGGCAGCCTGGCCCCGGCCCCAGCTGCCCAGTGCAGGGTCTGGGTGCCCAGGGGCCCTCCCCTCTCCCATCCCTGTCTGCACATGTGGGGCTGCTGGGAGCCTTGTTCAGTCCCTTTACGCCCTCTTGGAGCGTTACTGCACCGGGGTCGGCCCTGCCCAAGGGGAGGAGGGCATGTTTCCAGGCCACTAAGGGCTGAGGGGAGGTGTGCTGGTGGGGCTGGGTTGGGGAGCCAGATTTGTGACGGCTGGTGGGGCTGGGTGTGTGCCTAGGGCTCATCAGGCAGCACTTGAAGAGCGAGGAGAAGCTGGAGAAGATCTGCAACAGTGAGTGAAGACAGTGGGGTGTCAGGTGGGGCTGGTGGGGAGAGGAAAGACCCTGGGTAGTGAGCTTCAATTTCTGCCTGAGGTGAGGAGGGCTCTGCTCCCTGTGCAGAGGAAATGGGGTATGGGTGGAGGGGGGAGAGAGATTTCAGGGGCATTTGGTTTGGGGCGTTCCTGGCCCGCAAGTTCTAGCTGATCCAGTTGCCCCCCCTGGCCATGAGGAGAGCTGGGTTGGGAGGGCCCTGTCAAAAGGGGATGCCTGGGGTCTCCGCAGCTGTGGGGGTTTGATCTCTGTTCTGCTCCTTTCCTTCTCATTCCTTCCATGTATGGAGAACGACATCAGTCCCTCCATCATCTTGAGATCTCCTGGGAAACCGGAAAGCCCTGTGCCCCACTGGCTGAGGAAAGCATGGAAGAAGTGGTGCTTGTCTGTGGGAGGTGGTTGTGTTTGTTGTGGGAGCTCTGCTCAGTCCTGAGCCTGTGGTGCTCTTCACACTGGGGCCCCCCAAGCGTGCTAGGACGTCTGAGTTGCTCCCAGCATCTCTCCCTTCCCTTGAAGGACAGCTTCACTCCTCTTGTTTTTCCCGTCCCATTCTTGTTCTGCCCATTCACTCTCCTGCTGTGCTTTTTTTCAAATAAACAACCTTATTTCTTCAGCACGTTTGGGTGTCATTTCTTGGTGGAGACAAACAGCTGAAAACAGCTCTCCCACTTGCGATCGCTGCCTCAACAGCTCTTTTCCTGTCTCCACTGAGCTGTGCCCATGGCCGCTTGCAATCCCAGTGCAAGTGCTCAAGGCATATGCGCCCCACACATCATCTCTTTCACCACCACCTCTGCCACAGACCCCTTCACCCAAAAATGCCCGTGGTTCCTTGTGGAGGCTTGAACAGGCACACATAAAAGAGAAACATTCCATCTCCCATGCTGAGTTTAAGGGGTACCAGACCAGTGATCGTTCTGCAGCCTCTTGAAACCCCCCCCCAGCATTACGGCCAAGAGCCCCACTCGTTCTGCAACTGCACATTGGGTGCACTGTGCTTGGACCAGGCACTCCTGCAGCACCTGGAGCAAAAAGTTCTGAAAAGCAGTTTGCAGCTAAGACCCCTTGAGGTCCCCATAACACCTTGCCAACAAGATGCCTGTAGTCACATCAAATTCATTTAGCTTTCCCAATAAGCAATCTTCCTTGTAGAATTTCTTTCTGTTTTGATGTGCAGTAGCTGTGGCCTCTTAAGAGCATACGTCTGCAGGCTGCTTTCACAGTAATCATGGTGTATCGAGACAGTCCTGACTGCATGCTTGGTCTTCTGTGTTTGACTTGCAGCACTGACCGAAAGATAAGGAAACATAGAGCCCTGGCTTGCACCCCCCCATAATAGGTAGAGCCCCCACAACTGTAGGGAAAGGGAGCTGTGCCCCACCACCCACCCTCTCGGTGTGAGGCTAACCTCAATATGTAGTTTGCGATTCACAGAATCACAGAGTGGTTGAGGTTAGACAGAACCTTTGGAGATCATCTGGTCCGAACGCTCTGCTCAAGCAGGGTCACTGAGAACATGTTGCCCAGGACCACATCCAGACAGTGTCTGAATATCTCCAAGGACGACAGCTCCACAGCCTCTCTGGGCAGCCTGGTCCAGCACTCAGTCACCCTCATAATAAACAAGTTTTTTTCTTAGAGTCAGACGGAACTTGCTGTGTTTCAGTTTGTGCCCATTGCCTCTCGTCCTGTTACTGGGCACCACTGAAAAGAGTCTGGCTCCATCTTCGTTATACCCTCCCTTCAGACATTGATACATGTTGGTAAGCTCCACCCTGAGCCTTCTCGTCTCCAGGCTAAGCAGTCCCAGCTCTCTCAGCCTTTCCTCATATGTCAGACGCTCCACTACCTTCATCATAGTAGCCCTTCGCTGGACTCACTCCAGGAGCTTCATGTCTCTCTTGTACTGTGGAGCCCAGGACTGGACACAGGACTCCAGGTGGGGCCTCACCAGGGCTGAGTAGAGGACATGGATCGCCTCCCTTGTCCTGGTGGCAACGCTCCGCCTAATATAACCCAGGATACCGCTGGCCACCTTGGCCACAAGGCGATATTGCTGCCTCGTGGTCAAGTTGTCCACCAGGACTCCCAGGTCCTTCTCTGCAGAGCTGCTTTCTGACAGGTCAGCCCCCGGCCTGTCCTGCTGCATGGAGTTATCCCTCCCCAGGTGCAGGACTCTGCACTTGCCTTTGTTGACCTTCATGAGGTTCCTCTCTGCCCATCTCTGCAGCCGGGCGAGGTCCCTCTGAATGGCAGCCCAGCCTTGTGTTGTATCAGCCACTGCTCCCAGTTTTGTATTATCAGCAAACTTGCTGAGGAGGCACTCTGTCCCTTCATCCAGGTCACTGATTATTAATAAGTTGAACAGGATTGGACCCAGTATTTACTCCTGGGGGACACTGTCAGATTTGCCTGTCTTCTTTGCCCTGACTCTGCAGTGCCTAGAAGCTCCACTAGCCCCAAGGCTGAGGTCACATTTTGTTTTAAAGCCAACATGCTGCATTTCTCCCAAACTTCTGGGCAAAGCTCTGCTTCTCAGTGATGCTCTAGGTTGGGCGCATGCTCCAGATCTGGCATGGAATGAGCACAGAGCATAGGCATTCCCTTTCCAGCCATTACTGCATTTTGGGGGTCTCAGACCCAAACTGCTCTGAACAGTGGTCCCAGGCCCAAATTCCCACTGGGATTATTCTATGTCTTTCTACTCCATGTCTGGTCCCCAGCTGCCTATGGAAGAGGCTTGCTGATACCTCCTAGATACCCCAGACCTATGCATATGTCCACATCAGGTTATGGTCACTGTGGGAATGAGCATGCAGAACACAGAAGAAGAGAGTAAAGAGACTGTCAAGGTGAACAGAGCATCAATTCATTTGTCAGGATTGCTGCACATCCAATTTACCACAAAGATTATTCTGAGATGCCCAGGCTTTTCTCCCCAAACAGTCCTGGAAGGATGGCAGAGCTTGGGACTTCTCCCCAGCTCTTCTTGACTCTCTTCAGGTGGCAAGTGAGAATTTGCAGCCATTGGTCACCACCTGCTTGGACTTGGCGGCTGTGAGCAGCTAGAGGAAGGCAAAACTGAGTGGTTCGGATGTGTCCCTAATGCCTTTCCATTACTCCTTTCAGGGGTACCCCTCAGCCATCTCCCCTTTCTCTAACAGCCTCAGTCCCTAAAGAGAGGGAATCTACAACCCAAAACATCTCTAACAGAGTTCAGGAGGGCCACCAGTACCTTGGACTGCCCTGAACACAGCAGGCCTGATAGAAGGGCGAAGGTCTCTCTCAAACATCAGAGAATTAGGGTAAGGGAGAGATGTAGTCTGGGGGCCTTGGCTTCAGCTCAGCATTTCTCCACATCCGTAATCGCAGAGAGAAGGCTTCCTGCACCTGGGGTGCTGCTCCATATGCCAGTTCACTCCTTGCCTCTCATATCTTGCTTAGAGGCTGCTTGGCTCTCATGCAATAACATCAGAGGTATCTCAGCCACAAGCAGGACAGCCTTGCTTCTTTTGGGTTACCTCAGCATAGCAACCAGCTTGCTTCCAGGCTCTGGTGGCTAACCCTCACCTCCTGCCACCACGGCAATGTGCAAAGAGCTACTGGGAACCACAATAAACAAGAGCATCTCTTACTAGACCATTGCAACAGGGTGAAGAGCTTGAGTGGTGCCACTTTCCAGCAGAAGCTCCAGGCTAAACTAATAGCAAATAAACGAGTAAGAAGCCAGCACTCTCTGTCCTTTGCGCATGAAGACACTCCCACCAGCTACTTTAGCTCTTTCCTAAGCTCCATACTGATACTATCCTGTCATTAGCCCTCCAGCTGAAGCCCAACGCCACCTGCACTAAGTGCATCTGCTGCAAAGGGTCGCCTCTGTGCTGCAAGCCAAGAAGAAAACTCCACCAGGCCAGATACAGTTCTCTAAATAATTTAAATGCATGAAAGAAAAACGCAGCAAGACCAGCTTCCTACCTACTTTTCCCCCACCTCTCTTCTCTGCAGGTTACTATACTACCTTCAGTGCCATGGGGTTGGTGCCTGCAAGCAACAGCATCTGTAGATGCAAGAACATTGGGATTTTCAGGTTCCTGTGGTAATGGCAATATGCCCACATGGTACCAAGTCCTCAGCATGGCACACAAATCAGAACAGCAACAAATGTGGGGGAATGGGAGCTCCCTCATTTAGGTCACCTGGCCAGCATATATTGCAGGATAAAAACACCACACCAAAAGGCAACCTAAGAAATATTTCCTAAGTAACTACTATCCATAAATGCATCTCTGGTCAGGAACAAGCAGCAAAAGCCAAAATTAAGAGAAGACGAATACTGGAAACCACCTTGCAGCAACCCCCTTTCTGCTGTGGCCCAGTGAAGTGTAAACCAGTTGCAGTGCGCTGTAATCTCCATGCAGATACTCTTATTATAGCAGCATGTGTTTCTCCTCTTGAATATGAGGTGTTTGAGTGATTTCTAGTAAAGCCAGATTGCACTGAAGGAAATGTGTCCTAGGACAGCCACATCAGCTTGACAAGACCCTCAGTGGCTAGACAAACTGACGGGTTAAAAAGTTGCCCTGTCAACAGCATATGCATCTGCCAGGAAGTCTCCACGTCAGCTGGTGACAGGGACACATGGAGATTCAAGATAGGGACTGTAGCTGAACTATGTCCCCAGACCACCCCGAGTGACCTTTCAGTTTAGATGCCTTCTGCCCCTCCAGGAAAGCTTTTCCCCTGTGTCTGGTTCCTGTCAGGAAGAGCTGAACAACTTCTGGAGCATCCCTCCTCCCCTCTTCCTGCTGTTATTAGTGCTTGGTGAC
This sequence comes from Struthio camelus, assembly GCF_040807025.1. NCBI lineage: Eukaryota > Metazoa > Chordata > Aves > Struthioniformes > Struthionidae > Struthio > Struthio camelus. The sequence goes on from NC_090945.1 coordinate 3,373,678, forward strand.
TCACTCCCAAGTATGCCCACAACCTGCTAAGCCATTGCTGCTGAAAAGCCCTGCCAAACACAACACTGCAGCTTAATCAAAATAAATACCACCTCGCTCCTTCCTCCCACCCAGCACCAGCACAAGCAAACCTGTGAGCAGAGAAGAACAGGCCCCCAGCTCTCCAAAATGGGGCTCGGGGTGACACAGAGTGCAGAGCAGACAAATCCTGCATGACTTAACAGGCAGAAGGGGAGAGAAGTCAGCAAGGAATGACCTTTGCTACGTGTTGAGAAACACCAGACCTTGCTCAGAAGCTCCTAGGGCCTCTGCAACTGCCAGGCACAGATCTGAAAAGCCAGGTGAGGCCTGGCGTGACCCAAATATCCTCACGCTTGCACAGCCGTGTCACTTGTGCTGCCCTGACAGTATTTGCTGGAGCACTGAGCCCAAGGTAATGCGCTATTTCATACTGAGTTATAGACATCTCCAGCATGGCAAGGAAACCAAGCAATTGTGCATTACTGACAGTGTGAAGATGAGCACACTACATTACAGTACAATATTATCTGGCTGGCAGCATATATGGTCCATTGAGTTCTTCACCCTAAAATAAATGTTCCAAATAAAAAAAAAAATCACGCAAACAGGCAACAGGGAGCTTGTACGGTGAGCAAGACTGCCACCACATGGACAAAGACAAGTCTGCAGACTCCCTGGGCCAGAACAGGAGTGAGGGAAAACATACTTGCGCCTCCAACAAGCCCTGGTCTCTTTAACCAGCTGTGCCCAAATCCTGATGTCTCAGCTTGGGCAGGTGATTTGGCCAGGAACAGTCGCTCTTGCACATACTCAAAGCACTTTTGAGCACCTTTCCCTCCCCTCCAAGTCACTATAATCTCTTGCAAAGAAAACACTAGAGTCTTCCGAAGTGGGGAGTCCTAGGAAACAGATGGGATTGAGCTGTTCTCATTAGGGGCGATTTGAGCCAGTTCAAGAGTTCCCCAATTATCAGAAATGTCTGGGCTCAGAGGAGCCTCGGACACTGGTATATAAAAATATACCCAGCTCTCGCTGTTCCTAAACTCTCACTGTTTGTGGGCATGATTTGAAAGTATGATGCTTCCAGTAACGGCTGGGAATTAACCGCTTATAATTAACTGCTTATAATTAACTGCTTATGTTGAACTACAAAGCAGTTCAGATAACTGTGATTCCACTCATTAATAACAGAATCATGTGCTAAAGATAGAAAATATTTTTTCTTCCTCCTTTTGTTCCTCCTCCTCCCCCAAAACTCCCCAAAAATCTGGAGGGAGAGAGGAGTTGAAAATTCAGAAGAAAACTGAGATTTTTGCATTACAGATGACTATGGCCTTTATCACTGGAAAAAAGTGGTAGGCATAAAAAATATTTCAATCACAATTTAAAAAAAATTTCTCCAGAATGAAAGCCTGCTGATATACACCCCACATGCAAGATACTGGCCCAAATGTTGGGGCAAAAGTAGAAGCAAGAAGAGAAAGAGAAACCCCAGCTTTGTGATGAAGGAGCATGGACCAGGCCAGGCCATAAAAGGGTGAAGCCAAAACAAAGCTAAGAGATTTAGCTTCCCCCAACATCCTCAAGGCCTGGCAGAGTTATTGGGACTCCTGCTTTTTGTAGATCTTCCATCTGGCAGCACCACTCAAAAATGGTGCCTTCAACAAACCCCAGGCCTTGTCCCCTCCTCCCGTTCCTGTTGCTGCTGTTTCTGTCCCCCTGTCTTGATTGATTGCATGTTTCTAATCAGAGTTCAAACCTAGCAGCTGCATTTCTGGGCTGACAGTGGTGCAAGCTGTAAGATGCATATGTGTCCCTCATGAAACAGTACTCACGGTACCGGCTCTCGCAGAGAAGACATGGCATTCAGCAGTGATGGGCCTTCATAAGAATGGTGCCAGGTACCCTTGCAGCAAACATATCTCCATCTCCAAGCCATCACTGGAGAGTAATCTGGGACTTAACTTCTTTGGTGAATAAAGATCTTTTCATTTGAACAGACAATCAATCAGGCAGACAGGCATGAAAGCCTGACTGACTTCACTGACCCTGACGGCAATATATCAGCCAACTCTGAAATGCTTATCTGCAGTTCATCCTCCCTCCTGAAGACCCTAAAGTATATTGGATAGGTTTTCCAAGGAAAATAATACCTTTGTTGAAGGGATCAGATGGAGCCAGGACTTTGCCTGGATTAGATATTTCACAGGTGACCAGTCCACGCATAGAGCCTTCTTCTATGGGATGAAGAGACAGAATAGGGTGTGAGGCTGTCTCCGAAAGCAGCTTCAGCTGGACAGAGCCGTTAGAGAGAGGGAGGATGGTCAAAATAACCCACTTTGTGAGAATTAGGTGGGACACTAAAGAAGATGCTTTTGGCTTTTCAAAGTGTCTTCTCATACGGAAATAAGATTTGTGCTGTTGGATCAAGACACTTTGGAGCACCACACTCTGACTTGGAGGCACCTTTGCTCCCACCCTGCATGGACACTCTCTTCCCTTTGCTAGCACAGTTTCTAACACACCAACCTGGGTTGTTGCTCTATAGCTGCATGCCATCCATGGGGTTTAGTTGTAATCACCCAGAAAGCCAAAAGGTGACCAGCGCCTTCTAGGGCAGGTTCCCTTAACTCAGTGTCCTTTAACAGCTTCTTCTCTAACAATTAGAGAAAACTTTTACAGCCCGTCTTAAAAGTTTCTGCTCTTTGAGATAGCTTTTGATGTGCTTAATATGGGAAATGTGACTGGGATCAACCACCTCCCTCCAAAGCAGTTCTGATCTGGGGGCAACTCACTGAGATAAAAAGCACATTCCCTCCAGCAAGATGTGTGCCCTTGGTCTGCCATGCATGATTTGAACCAGCACAGAGACAAATGGCAGCAGTCAAAGCCAGCATCTGTAAATCTGTCCATGACAGATCAAGGAGATAGATATGCTGAGCTGGGTCAAAGACAAAAGCAGAAAAAGATTTCTAGAGGACATAGGAAAAGAAAACCTTTTACCTTCTCTGCTTCAGGCCACCCCTGCAGGACTTTCTGGTGGCTCCAGGGACTACCAAAGCCCTTTTCCAAGACCAGTTCACAGTGGTCCACCTGCAGTTCTCCACCAGGCAGGAGGCTGATGCTTTGTGCAGTGATAGTGACAAGTGGCAAGGGCAGATAGTCCAGGAGCATGTGGGTCACTCACAGTAGCTCTTTCCCCACCATCCCACAGCATGTGCAGGGCTCCTATCCAGCAGCACCGACCACAGATGGGCAAGACTCCTCAAGGCCATGGTATGAAGCAGCACAGGTAGACGCTGTGATATGTTCATCCCCCTTGGGAGAGTACCCCTACACACTTTATGCTTAGATGGAAGAGAGCCGGGGAAACAAAGTGGGCAGCTGGCCAGCAAGTAAATTAATTTCAAAGGCAGGCAGGTGATAGATGGGGTTCACATAGGAAACAGGAGAGAATAAATTGCCATCTGTGGCAGATACGGCAAAGAACAGCACAGGATAGAGCAAAATGAATGGGCCCCGAGGAATCAAGGAATGAGAGACTGAGCAGCTTGTACATAATTGAATCCCTGAGGCCTGGATCTCGCCTTTCAGACTACGTGGGATTGCAAATGCAGGAGCACAGCTGAACTGAATGATTCACAGGCTGTGTGTGACAGATAGGACCCCCGGAGCAATCTTTTACTGGCGTGGGGGTGGGAATGCAATTGACAGCATGGTGAGGGAATTTGATGAGATGAGAAGCTTCCTCCACATCTTTCTGTGAACCTTTGAACCCAGCTCTTATGGAAACAGCCTGAAGGAGTCTGCCAAAATTAGAGGCGATGCCACAGCCACAACTCAAGAAATCTGGTCCTAGGCAGGGAGACAGCTTGTCAACTGGAACCCATCCCTCCTGCACAACAAACTAGACTTCTACCAGAAGGTTATTAGTTTGCTCAGTGCTGCTGACTTCTTCCCTATGGGAATCATTGTCAGGGGCACAGAAACAGTTGTGGAGATCTCTTTGCTCCCCTCTGCCCTTTTTCTGCCTTGCTGCAGTGTCAGCTTCAAGCTGGGAGAAATAGCCGAACAGCAAGTGCTAAGCCATTTGCAGGGCTCTCATGGTCTTACCAGGAGCAGAGGGCCTTCCAACAATCCAGGAAAGAGTCCAGAAAAGAGGCTTTCAGCAGGATCACCCTTGGGCTGACGTGCTGAATTGAGCTCAGAAGCATTTGCCCTTGTCCTGTGCTATGCTCCTTCTACAGCATTGCTTGCTTTTACCCCAGTAATTACTCAGGAGGAAAAGCACCCTCCTGTATATGTGCCCAGAGACGCACATGCACAGGATAAGTGCAGTGGGAGGAGGCAGACTGCAATGTGCCCAAGCAACATGCCCTTTTACAGGCTGCCTGCAGCAGCTTCGGCAAGCTGACTGCACTGTGCTGCACTGCACTGCTCTGTGCAGATAACCATCCTCCCCTATATGACAGGAGGCTGTGAGGAGACATTAACTGCAGATTATTGGGGGCTGTAGGGTCCTTCTCACCAGCCTCCTCTCTCCAAGACAGGCTGGCAGCGATGATCCAGGGAAGAGCAAAACAGAGCAGATGCATAGCCAGACTTCCCTCAAGTCACCTGCCACCACACAGGACCCTGCAGCTCAGGGTCGGTTCGAGTGGGAATCTTCCTGTTAAATAGCCTCGATGTTTTTTCCCTCCTCAACTGTAATTATTTTTCCCCACATATAAACTCTTAGCAACCACCATAGCCTGCGGGAAGGAGAATTTTCCACACCACGCTGTTGAATCTTCCAGTCTAAAGTTGCAAGCAGTCTAGTGCTTTAGTCACAGCCCTCCCAGTGCTACAGCAGGCAAAGACCTCCCCCTATAGCTGTTTTAAGCAGCTGGGGTGATAGATCAGCTTGCTTTTGAGATTGCGAATTAATTTTATATTGAGAGCCACTTGGTGACTCCTAGCCTGTTCCCACCTTGCCCTGGCACCTAAGCCTATACTCCTTCTGTCCTTGGGCAAAGTTGATAAGCAGCCTGACTCTCTGTGAGCAAGAAGACATCATTTCACTAAGCAAGCGTGCAAAACAGCTCCCCCTTGTCCCATCTTCACCAAAAACTGTGATTTCTCAGTAGGCTCAGTAGCCACACTCTCTGAAGCACCAGGAGATGCCCAGAGTAGATGTTTATCCATTAATTTAAATGCTTTCCATGAATCAGCTGACCACTGCTTTAGAACACACTTGAAGGAAAAGGCCAGAGGCTAAACGCTACATCCATATTCCAGAGAACTCCACTACGGTTTACACACCAGATCTCCACTGGATTTTTCCAGGTGCTAAAAGAGACTTACTGAAAAAGACTTACTGAAGCACTCTGCACTGCAATGAAGGCATTTCTGCACTGCCAGAAACTGCCCATGTCTCACCGACATGTTCCTTTGGAGCTAACAAAAATCTGCAGTTTGCCATCCCTTCACCTTTGGGGCATCCCTTCTAGCTCATGTATACCACGTGCCAAACCCTCTTCCCCAACAAAGGCAGTACTAATTCAAATAATGGGAATAAATGGCACCACCAAATACATGCCTGTGTAAGCTGCACCTCCAGGGTTTCATTGGTATTGAAACATTGCAAAATGATACTGGTAAAAGTTCTTAGCACAGGCATGAGGTTTGGGCTTTCCCTCAGTGCAAGTCTCCATCCTGCTAGTGCCTGATGTCCATCGATTTCAAGAGGATAGGCCACGTAACTAAATGCAACATCAATCACCAGATGAAAGCTCTGAATGGATTTCAGGAACAGGAATACAGACCCATGGCAGTGCTGCCTGGAAGAGGCCTCCAGGGTCTCTAGTCCAACCTCCTGCTCAGACCAGGGCTACCACCAGCACTAGATCTTGGCAGTTGTAGCTTTATCTTGCCAAGTCTTGGAGACCCCCAAGGATGGAGATGTCACAGTTCACATCTTCAACACATTCCCTTTCAGAGGAATGCTGAGAATGGGGTAAGCTTTATTTTTCACAAGGGGATTCAATTATTAAAAAAGAAGAGTAGATGGTGCACATTTGTCATTCTTTGTCTAAAAGATTTTCTTGATGCTGAATCCAATCCATATTCAGCCAAACTTTTTTTGCTGCACAGTTTGTTGATGTCTGCAGTAATCACTGGCTATTTTATCTAAGACTTTCCCATTATTGACACTGTATAAAAACTGTTCCTGTTCTGCTTAACATAGTTTAGGGAGATCAGGAATAAACACTCTCATCCTGGAATAAGTTGGGGCCATCCACCCCAAGATGTTGCGCCAGAAGCTGCCATCTTCCAGCTACCCACCTCTATCCAATGCAACTAGATTATTTGGGGAGTTTTAGCAGTAGGTCTTTGCTCACCTTGCTGATTAGGACAGATTTAAGATAGGAAACACTCCCACAGGCAGACCCAAGCAGTCAAACATCCCCAGCAAGCAGAGCAGTCAAGGAGCTGTGGATGAGCTAAACAGGTGGAACCCTAAGAGGACCTCACATTCCTGTCACCAACACTAGAGAACTGGCATTATGATGGCCAGTCTTTGCAGCAGGTCCATCTCAGTTGCACCAAGGCTGGCATTCACAGGGGCAGTGGCAAGACTACAGAGCGCTGGAAGGATTTCGGTGCTCAAAGGCATTGTTCGGCACCTTGTTTTATTTTGTTTCTTTCAAGATGCAGCTAGACTACAGGTTAGCTTTGAAGTGGCTTTCCAGCTGAAAGCAGTGGTAAATACTTGAATACTTGGTCACTCCTCCTTATACAATCACCATCTTATTTCATGAATATCAAGGCTCTAAACTGCGCTTTGTCTCCTCTGGGCCAAACTTAAGGCTCATGCATGCCTCTTCTTCATGGCAAGAGAACACAGACAAGCACTTCTGGTGTGACATCTGCCCTTAGTCAATTCTGCTGCTCTTAACGTCTTGCAATACCTAACCACTGGTTAGCAGAAGAATATGGAGTTATTATGAACTCTCCAAAAGAGCTTTTTTCTTTCGGGGAATCCTATACAATTACTAAGAGAAGTGACTGAAGTTCAAATAAATTCAAGCCTCTAAGCTCAGAGGGTTATTTCACTGAGCATAAGGCAGAAACAGACCTTCTCTGTACAAATGTAACTTCTAATTATGTATTGCTCCCTGCAGGCTGTATGCTGGGATTTTTATTCTCTTCCATGTTTATTAATCAGTGACCTGATGTTAACAAGCAGATAACTTCTAGAAGATATGCAAATAGTTCTGCAGTTTTCTTTACCAGTGACTCAGCATTCATATCAGAAGTGCACTAACAGCATGCAAAGCCCGTTAAAAAGCCCTCTGAATAATTATTAACCTCCTTGCCTCCAGTTCTTAATAATTTATGGAAGAAAATGGGTATTTTCTAATAGATAGCCCATCTTGCCAGGAACAGAGGTGCAAGATATCCTTCCTTCTTTAATTTAAAGTCTCTTTTCTTTCACTCTCTCTTTTCTTCTTTAAAGACCTGCAGGTAAAATTTTATTCAAATAAGGCAAAGCTAAATATCCTCAGTGGAAGGAATTTGAATAAATGAAATGCTGTCAGCACTAAGGAGGCTTGACTGGCACAAAATTAAAATATGAGTATCATGTTGAGACTTATTCAAGCACTTGCAGATTACTTTCCCATACTTCCTCTGCAACATCAGGAGAAAGCATCTGGGACAGAACACTTGGCTTCAAAGTGTAGGCATTGTTCAAATAGGCATCCAAAGTTCAGAGAGTTTTTGAAGCTAGCTTCGGCTATCTCCAGCTCTTTGGTTTGTGAAACTGTTCTGAAAGCCACAGGGAAAAAAGGGGTGAGGTTTTGCAATGGACCTCTGTGGATCTGCTCCCTCAGCTGTTTATCCAGGCTAAAGGGCCTACACACTTTGTTTTTGCCTGGTGGGGAAGCCATTATCATCAAGCCCACTCCGCCTCCTGTGCCCCCGCTGCCTCTACCCTTGCCCATGCCTATCTGGGAATATATCACACATGAGGGATGCTTAGATACTTCCCCATGCATTTTTCTGACCTATGGGCAGAGAAACAAGAGGGATATTGGAGAATGAGAAGAAGAGCACAATTAAACTGTGAGTGAAATCACAGGATCTACCATGTACCCTCCAGCAAGGTAGGATGACTAGACTCAAAGCACCTCTAACACAGACTGGAGAGGCATGGATGGGTCGGGAGTAGGCAAACTAGTGCCAAAACCTAGGACAGAGGCCCATTCACAATCCATGGCCAAGAGGGAAGTGACTCTCTGTTATCGTATCATGATCAAAGTTTGCTAGTGCTGCCTATAAACTGCAGCTCTGCCCAGCTATCCAGAGAATGAGTTAATGCTACTGTTGCCTAGAGGCAACTGAAGCAATGTTAAACCAAAATGATTCTGTCCCCCTGTTTATCTGGGATCATGTGCACCAAAGAGAGACTGTTTATAAGCATGTAAATTAACTCATTGAAAAATAAATGAGTGTGGAAGACTGGCTTTTTGTGGAGCTATTCTCCAAAGTGACATGGTGACAGTGCACATCCATCTTATGCTTGCTGTGCTGGAGTTGTTCAGGAGAAAGTTTGTCTGCCTTTCGCCTCCTCAGCAGGGTCAGGGAGCTCTCACAGGGAGTTCTTACGTGGTTTAGGTTTTTTTCCTGGGCAAACACATCTCTGTGCGAGAACTTTGTGCCTGACTATTTAGTGACAGGAACCTGAGAAACGTACAACTCAAGAGAGAACTGCTACCCAAAAAAGGCCTTCATTTTTCCTTTCTTTCCCCTCCTCTAGTTCCTTTTCCTGTGACAAATCACAGTTTCAAGAAGTTGGGCAACAGAGCCTGGCCTAACCTGCCAGTATTTAACTCCCTAATGCTCCTTGTCCCCAGAAAATCTCTCTGGGAGATAAAGATCCCCCAATGGTGGCAAATTCAGCAACGGCACCACTAGTAACAACGTAACAGAAAGATACTCTCTTCTCAAACTGCTTAGCCAGCAGGCAAAGGTGGAGCAAAAGTTTGGGCAAAAAGGAGGAAGGAGATAAAGCAGACGGAAATACCGCTTTACATGCTCAACCAGCCTTGAAACTTCCCGATTAGGTATCTTTCTTAAAATATCTAGAAGGTTTTACAACAAACATATCTTGCAATGGGGATGAACTTCAAAGGTGTGCTCTGATTGCAAATCTAACACTGCAACCAGCCTTCAGAGGTTACCTGGAGGAAAAATACCATATTCAGGAGATAATAAAATAATCCCAGTATAATGCCATGGAGTCAGGGGACACTCGCAGAAACACAAGAAAAAGAAGAGCCATGTTTGGAAGAACCTGGAGGATGATCCAGAGAATTGAAGGGTTATGGATGTGTGCACATGGGATATATCAATACACCTGAGCTTGGGTCTACACTCAAGCTCATATACACAAGCATAGGCCATTTCTTGGGAAGCCTGCGCTCTGAATTTTAGGAAACCGCATAAAGAGCCAGAATCCTCCACAATGTATAAAGCTAGCCCCCCGGGTTTGCAAATCTAATGAAAGTTATCAGTGTCTAACAGACACTGCTGAGACACCCAGTCAAGCTGGCAGGGCAGCATGCCAAGCCTTTCCAGCTCCCATTGGCCTGATTTCCTGGGACATCAGATGCAGGCAGTTTGTTTTTATTGCTGAGGCTGTATTAGTTTTCTCCTTCTCTTGTCAGCAATGCATGTATAGCTCAGCACAAGCCCTCCCATGTGACTTTATGATGAGAGAGGTGCCGTGACTTTAACAGCCACATGATATTCGTCATGGCACTGCATGCATGTTTCCAACTTCCCTGTGTTGCCCAAGACACTCTGCAATCAAAGCACAAACCTAAAAAGGCGAAGTCAAGCAGGGAAAACCAGGGAATGCTGGAATTAGGGCCATGCACTGAGTTAACGCTGCTGCCCCACTGCACGGCTCTCGTTAAAATTTTTCACACTGTGATCACGGTCATCTTCTTGTAAGATCTCAACACCACTCTGTGGACCACACAAGCAGTACTTGATTAAATGGCAACTTCTGCATATTTGGGAGGGGTGCCTGATGGAAATTGCGGGGATAAGTGATTCCACGGAGACCTGGGGTGGGGTGGGGAAACCGGCACAGTCTTGCTTGCCAAGGACAGCGTTCAGGCACCTGAACCTCACACCCTCCCAGCACACGGAGGTAGGGACCCTGTCCCTTCTCCACTCCTGGTGGTGCTACTGGAGGTTCCTGGTCCCTCTGCAAGCCTGTGGGTGCTAGAGTATCCGTCCCCAGCTCTTTCAGTGGCTCCAGCCCCACAGTTGCCACTGCTCCCCACTGCCGAGCACAGGGACCCTCTCCCTCTCCTGCGTCCCACAGCCGTCCCACTGCTATGGGTGCGCCAGGAGTCCTTGACCCATATATCCCAGTGCCTTCCAAGTGCCCTCTCACTCCCTCCAAGCCCCAGTCCCAGTGCGCTCCCAGTCCCAAGGCATGCCCGCTCCACGTCCCACAGCATGGACTCTGCGCCCTCCCAGTGCCCGTCTCAGTGCTCTCCCAGTGCCGGCGCCGGTCCCCATGTCCTCTCAGTGCCAGTGCACTCCCAACCACAATGCCTTCCCAGTCCCGGCCTCAGCGCCAGTCCCAATGCTCTCCTAGTCCTTATCCCAGTGCCAGTCCCCTTGCCGTCCCAGGGCCAGTCCCAGCGCTCTCCCAGTCCTTATCCCAGTGCCAGTCCCCTTGCCGTCCCAGGGCCAGTCCCAGCGCTCTCCCAGTCGCCATCCCGCTCCCACTCCCAGAGCGCTCCCGCTCCCACCTCCCCCCCCCCCCCCGCGACCGTTGAACGGCCCCGCCCCGCCCGGCCCCTCCCTGCGCCCCGCCCGCCGCTGTCGCCAGTTCTCGGGCAAGGCGATGGCGGTGCCGGTGCCTGTGCTGGTGCTGCTGCCAGCCGTCCTCGCGGGTACGGGGACCGGCGGTGCCGGGGCAGCGGCGATCTCGGCGGGGGGCGAGGGAACCGGGCCGGTCCCGGGGAGGGGAAGGCTGAGCTGGTACCGGGCACCGGCCGGTTTTGTGGGGGAACCGGGACCGGATACGGGCCGGGTGCGGGAGGGGGCAGGGACCGTTACCGGACAGCGGCCGCTTGGGCGCCGGGAGTTACTTGTACCAGCCACCGGCCGGTCGGGAGAAGGGGGCGCGGACCGGTACCGGCCGGTTGGGGGGGGAGGAATGTGAGTCGGTACCGGACACCAGCCGGCCGGGGCCGGGGGGTACCAGTACCGGACACGGGTCGGTCCAGGGCAGAGGGGAGTCTGAGCCCGTACCAGACACCGGCCGGTCGGGGGAAGGGGGTGCGGAGGCCGATTCCGGACACCGGCCGGTCGGGGGCAGGGCTTTACTGGACACTGGCTGGTGCAGGAACCGGGGCAACTGAGCCGGTCCCGGACACAAGCCGGTGCCGGGGAGGTTGGGGGGGGGGGGGGGTCCGGGCCGGTCCCGGACCCAGGCCGTTACTGGGCTGGGGGAGGAACGCAGGCCGGACCTGGGTGCCGTTAACGCCAGGTGCTCTCCGCAGGACTCATCTCGCTGCCCTCCACCGCTGCCAGCGTCCCGGTGAGTGCGGCCTGCCCGGTCCCGGCCGGGCTCCCGGTGCCCCCCAGCCAGCCCCGCGTTGTCCGTGGGGAGGGAGAGCCCACATGCCCTCCCTGCCACCACCAGCACTCCCAGGACGGGGCAGCCGATTCCTCGAGGGGGCCCTCGGCTGGGGAGGGAGTCGGGGAGCAGGGGAGGGCTTTAACCACCCCCACGGCCCCTGCAGGGAGCTGCGTCGGGCACCCACCAAGCCCCTCGTGGGGAGGTGGCACCCCAAACCCCACGTGCTGTCCACCAGCCTGGGAGCGCGGCAGCTCCCCCTTTACAGGGCTGCAGCACACCTATCCCGGTGAGATGCCCTGTTAACTCCCACCTCGCGTGGACTAACTCCTGTGGACGTCCTTCCCTTGGACTCACTGTCTGTGTGTCCTGCTAACACATGACACTGGAAGGGGCTGCGTTTTACAGCACGCTGCCGATTCATTAGCATGTCCTGACACAACAGCTATTTGCTCGCAGCTCCAGCCACGCCAGGAAGTAGATGCCAAGCCTCAAGTGATCAATTCCCATATGAGCATGAATGATATGTGGCACTTTACAATGCCGTCCTGGCTCCTATTGAGCTATCCTTTCTGTGCACGAGCATGCCCGTATTCTTCGGAAGCTCTCAGACACTACCAGGCTGTTCATCTGGGAAGGCTCAGGAAACCTGTTTCAAATGGCTTATCTTAGACTTCCTATGTATCTGTCTTTTCTAGCCTGCATGTTACAAGTATGGTCTGCCTGGATGTCCGAGGAACGACGATCCAGTTTGTGGGACTGATGGAGAGACCTACTCGAACGAGTGTGTGCTCTGTGAATCAAACAGGTAGTCACCCCATTAACATCCTGACCTTCCCTTCCATGTGGCTTCCTTTGCAAGTAAAATATTCACCCTCTCATCCCTATTAACTGAAAGGTTAGTGGGTTTGGATCATTCACAGTCTGTTAAACTGCAGTGTTAATATTATCCTCTCAAATGTCAATCCCTTGCAGCAGTTTTTACCGTGATACCTGTAAATGGCTTAGATTGTGTTCAGTTAGCTGGTAGTACTGAATATTCATTTTTACAATCCTCAAGGAGGAGCATCTCGGAGAGGGTTTAAGCCTGTAGTTTTGTTCAGTGGCCCTTTAGCATTAAATGTAATTCCAGACTTTCTAGGCCTTCTATCAGAGACTCATGGAACAATGAAAGATCCCACCTAGATGTGGAGTGCAGCTTTTACTACAAAATGTTTACTTCAAGATCCAATATCTTGTACTTGTTTTCACAGGGAGGAGTGAGAATGCCAAATATTAGGAGAAAATACTGTTTTCCTATTCGGGTTGTTTAAACATCAAAAATAAGTTTTCCTAATATTGGATGGAGGATATTTTATTTTTTCATAATTTCATTAGTTGTTAAAATTTGTAAGCAAAGAAAATCAGTACTTAATAGGCATTGTTACCCCCAATTATGACAGTCTGGAGACCTATATAGTACATCCTCTCAGTACAAATGGAGAGGAACTGCTTGTGAATTAGATGGTGAAAGGCAATTTACATTAAAATGATCATGAAATTAGAATAGAGTTCCTGTTTCTAACAAAAGGAAAAAGAATAGCAGAACAGCAGTGATGGATATTTACAAAATTACAGATCAACATGTTTCTACAAAGGGAAGGCTGAAATAACTGTTTCTGACTTCAGAGGGGAAAAAAAAGGTTAACTGTGACCAGAGGCTTTACACAATTCAAATGATCTAAATAGAATATAGGCCAGAATAAGGGAAGAATGTGTCAAAGTATATTTAGAGGTAAGCAGATCTGCAGAGCTTGATAAACATTTACACTAGAGTACTTCACAAACTACCCAAACAACCAACAAATCACAAGGAAGTTTGGAAAAGCTTTGGAAATTCCACGGAATCAACAGGCACACGTTCACATCTGTGAAAAGGGGAGAAAAGAGGTGCTAGCGTGTTACGTATTGGTAACCTACCCGTCTTTGCTAGCCTACAAGGATGCTGGAGTCAGTTATTGAGAATGACTTAAGAATTCTTAAGAATTACTACGAAAAGACAGCCAGAGAAGACGACGACAGTAAGTAAAAGCCAACACAGATTTGTCAAGAGTAATCCGATCAAATCGATGAGATTTACTTTTTTGGCAAGATAACCGGCCCTGAAATTATGAGGCATTTTACATAGCTCCACTTGGCATTCACATAAGTAGACAAATAGTTATTCAGCTAAAATTGTTAAAGGATGAAGACAGCAGTGTGAAATGCTCAGGTTAAACAGCAGCAATCAGTATCTTGCAATCAAACTGCAAAGAGCTATTAAGCAGGGTCTCCCTTGGGTGCAAGATATATAATTCCATCTTTTTGTAATGCATTGGATGTTGGAGTAGAGATAGTAAAAATTTGCAAAAGGGCAACGATCCTTACAGCACAGTATCAGAATTCCCAGGGATCTGGAGAAAAGGGCTGAAATCTATACAGTAACAGCCAAAGACAAGCGCCAAGTATCACACTTAGGGACTGCAAATCCAAGTGGTGAAGATCTGAGCAGGGGAGTGTCTCATGATCTGAACAAGTCAGCAAGGGGATGCTACTGCAAAAAGGGAGGGGGTTTTTGGAGATGTATTAGTTGAAGAGCTGTTTGTAAGATATGGCAGTAATTTGTTCTCCTCATTGCCATTGCGTTCTCCACGGGGATCCTGTATCAAGTTTTGAGGAAGATGCAGACAAAGTGGAAGGAGTCAGGAGGGGAGCATCAGAAATGATAAAAGGTCAAGACATGAGGAACAGCTGAACAGGGAGGATGGGACAGAGCCTGAAAGGCTGGCAGAGAGAATACTTATTGACCACTGTCACTGTCTGCACCAAGGGCCAGGACAGGACGTAACTGGTTGAATTTGAGCTAGGTAGATGGAAAGAAAGTCTCTGTATTTAGAAGGAAGAGTGGAGAAGCTGTGGAGCAGATGTCGTAATAAGTTTTTTTTAATTGCTTTGCTGGATATTTTTAAGTTGATGAAATTATATTTGATCCTTTCTCAGAGCAGAATGATAGGCTTTGAGATCCAGCCTTATATTTCTAGGATTTATTTCTTATGCTTGATCCCTCAATTTCAAATGACTGCATGCTAGACTTTGGTGCTGCACAGAACACAGAGAGATCCCTAGGCAAAACCCTGCTATTTCTTACCATTTATTTCCTTAAGTGATCCATGATATGGCTTATGTCTTACACTAAACGTACACGTTTTGTGTGAAATGTGCAACGCAGGATTTAAGCCAGTTATACACAAGATGGATTTCAGCTTAACCATCATTTTTTGCTGCTCTTTTTAAATGCTCAGAAACATGTATTTTGTTCTGAAGGGACACAGGGTGATCAGGTACTATCCTCATTTTTTTTCGTTAATGATTTTTTTAATGATTCAGTAGTTGACCTACCCAGTGGCTTTCCAGTGCAGTCTGGAGAGAGGGCTTTGTTTTAAGTGCTTGACTTAGCATGAACAGAACAAGGACGGAACACTCTGTCTTACTGGAAGAATTTCAGTTTTGAAAAGCTGTGTTCATGGTCATAAGCAATGGTCATTTCACTTTAGGGAGTGCACTATACAGTTCGTCACACTCCTTAGGAAGGGAGAACAGAGAGATCTTTCTGCCCCTCTTAACAAGCTACATGCACAGTAATTACCTGGATATTTCGTGGAATGGGCTGACTTAGAAACAGATATACAGCTGTATGCCATAGTGAATTGCAAACAAATAGCTCTGAATTAATTCTGGTGATTCTCAACAGTCAGCTCGCTGGTCACTTCCAACCCGTTTAAGCCCATTAAAGAACTTTTAAAGTGGAGCTGTCCTTCCCTGATGGCTAAGACAGTACTGACCACTGGCTCTTCTAGCTGTGCAAGACCATGTGGGCTCTTGGGGGCTGGAGCCAAGCAGCACCTGGAGAGCCCCATGTGCTGCAGAGCATCAGAGTACTGCAGGAGATGTTGTCATGGACCAGGCACAGCAACGTGGGATACCTAGGGTGGAGGTGCAACACAAAGCTATTTCATCCTGATTCTGCAGTGCTACACTTTAAGACTGCTGGTCTTTATTTATTTGTTTGTTTGTTTGTTTTTAATGCTTAGATCTAATCCATTCTGGAACAGGTACTCCAATGCAAATCTCAGGTCTCTTCTACACTTACTGTTCACTAGCAGTGGTAACAGCTGATCTTAATTCAAACCCAGCCTGGCAGCACCACAAGCCCTTTGGAAATAAGACACAGCAGTTTGAGCCATACTCTGCAGGATATGGCATAAAGGCTGCCTCCTTCAGCTGGGCTTTTCCTTACATCCCCTAGGCATATGTGCTTCTAACAGAATCCTTGGTTTTTCCCTCCATCTTAAGCTGCCCCACCTCCTTCTTGTAAAAGATCTCTGATTGAACTGCTATGACAGATCCTCCCTACTTTTGGGTAATCATAAGCCACCAGAATTGCATGAGAAGTAAAGATCTTGTGCATGATCTGATTCTATTAAGATACAGAGGTGAACTGAAGATCTAGGACAGTTTGCATTATACCACTTTCTTCCTGTATCTGCACTTGCTTGGTAAACTGAGATTTGTAAATGGAGCACACCAAACTACCATGTACAGGACTTCCAAAAGAAGTCTAACATTCCCAAACCAAGGGAGAGTTGGCTAAAATTTTCTTAAGATTCCAACATTCAGAGACCCTCCCACACTCAAAAATGCAGAGCTGTACCAGGATACACACCTTTCCCACTGCATTCCCAAATGAAAGGGGAAAATATTGTAAGCATTAGAACTGTTTCCCACTTGAGGGCCTGTGGAGCATGTCTTGTATTAGTGCTTTGTAATTAACACTTTATCCCTCATTGTGACATTTCTGTCCTGTGATTTCATACTTCCCAGATTTGCAGATGACTTTACCAGGTTTTCATAGGTAACAAAGTCTCAAGTGAGGTTGTTTCTGGTAAGCTGCTTGCTCTGTGCGTGTGATTCATAAAGCTGTACATCACAGTTACTTTGCAATAAGGTTTGCTGAGAACATCATTGCAGTCCATTGAACACAAAGAATTGGAAGAGGTCACTGTGTAAAATGTCTGTTAAATTCAAGTGGAGCGCTCCTCTTCTAAAATATTTTTGTTCTGCCTTGCAGAGAAAATAAAAAGGATGTCCAAATTTTCAAGAAGGGAAGTTGCTGATATGACAGATGGAGACTTTTAAGAAAATGAGAAGGCAACACAAGCCAATTCAAATGGAAATATTGTCTTAAATATACCTTCTACATACCCAGTCTTAATAAATAAGCTTGCCTGTTTGAACAGACTTGAGTGTTGTTACTGTATTAAAACCAGTGTGCTTATAAAAGTAGCTGTAGTATATTTATCATTTGAAACCCAATGTATTCTCTGCTGTAGGGCAGAGCACAGGGCAGGAAAAAAAGTGTCCCAACTATATACCAGTAACCGTCAGTTACTTGGAGAAAGAAATGGAAACGCACCTAGTGCCGTTGCCACAGCACCACCCCTGGAGCAAGGCAGTCGGCCCCCGGGCGGTGCTGAGGCAGCAGCCGCTAGTGGTTTCTAGCAGGACCCGAGCCCATAGGCACCAACAACCACATGAGCGGTTTCCCATATAGGCTACCAAACTCCCGATGGTGGCGCCCGGCCATTTAACCAGTCTTTCCCTGGGGCTCCTCACCCACAGCCACGGCCCTGGCGGAGGACAGCGACTCGCGTACCAGCCCCCTCCCCGTAACGGCTGTTTTGGACCGTTGCAGGAGCTGAGGCGGGAGGCGTCCCCCCCCCCCCCCCCCCAGTAACGGCTGTGTTGGACCGTTGCAGGAGGTGGGGCGGGAGGCGTCTCCTCCCCACCTCCCCACCCTAGTAACGGTTGTGTTGGACCGTTGCAGGAGGTGGGACGGGAGGCGTCTCCTCCCCACCTCCCCACCCTAGTAACGGCTGTGTTGGACCGTTGCAGGAGGTGGGGCGGGAGGCGTCTCCTCCCCACCTCCCCACCCTAGTAACGGCTGTGTTGGACCGTTGCAAGAGCTGAGGCGGGAGGCGTCCCCTCTCCCCTCCCCCCGCCCAGTAACGGTTGTGTTGGACCGTTGCAGGAGCTGAGGCGGGAGGCGTCTCCTCCCCACCTCCCCCCCCCCCAGTAACGGCTGTGTTGGACCGTTGCAGGAGCTGAGGCGGGAGGCGTCTCCTCCCCACCTCCCCACCCTAGTAACGGCTGTGTTGGACCGTTGCAGGAGCTGAGACGGGAGGCGTCTCCTCCCTCCCCCCCCCCCCAGTAACGGCTGTGTTGGACCGTTGCAGGAGCTGAGGCGGGAGGCGTCCCCTCTCCCCTCCCCCCGCCCAGTAACGGCTGTGTTGGACCGTTGCAGGAGCTGAGGCGGGAGGTGTCTCCTCCCTCCCCCCCCTCGGTAACGGCTGTGTTGGACCGTTGCAGGAGGTGGGGCGGGGTGCGAGCGGGCGCTGCCTGACTGCGGTCCCCTCTTAGCGAGCCCGTCCCTGAGGGGCTGCCGTTGCAGCGGTACCTCCCCGTTTCGTTGGCCGTCAGGGTCACCGGCCTGTCAGCGGAGTAACTTCCCGCGGCAAAAAATCAAAGTACAATTGGAAAAATAAAGACTCATGTAAATAAGAGCGTGCCTCAGAGTGCCTCTGCAGCACCTTCCGTTGCGGAGGACCCGGGTCCTTCCCCAAAAGGCAAACCGGGGTTGCAAGTTCTTTATTTCCCCACTCGTTTTGCAAATGATACAAAAGGGCAAGTAGCGTTCCTTGCTTTTGTTCCCTTCTGCCAAAATACCTTTGTTGTCTACACCTCGAATGGCAGTGAAAGGTATTTGGTCTGTGTTATGGTGCTTTAGTGCTGTAAGGATGGCCTCCACCTTTGATCACAGTGAAACGGTGTCAGCTGTAATCCCAGCTCCCGATAATGGCTTTGTCTGGCATTAGCGGGCAGGAGCAGTGCAGGCGTACAGCACACTTTGTAAGCCTGATGAATGTTAACAGGTCAGTGACTTCAGTTTTGACAAAACGATAATGCCTTCGGCTTACAGTTCTTTTAAAAAGGTCAATGCTATCCTTATGCGCCAGCCCGTTCCTTTTTTCATTCCCTTAGCGCAAGAATAATCACTGAAAAGAGTTACTTGACATGTGGTGCAACTGGAGGACTGGAAACTTAAGGATAAAGTGGTTGCAATGAGACAAGAAGGCATGGATGGCAAAGAAAGATGGGGCCTCGCTGAAAGTGATCGATTGTTGATGGAAAGTCAACTTTCTCCATTGGTGGCAAATCCGTTTTAGAAAGTTTCTGTGCAAACTCAGCTGTCGTTTCCACCTCCAGGTCTGGAAACTGTCATTTCTTCCATTGTTCCAATTTTCATTTCTTCCAGCAACAGCCAGTGCAGTTGTTTGTGTGCCTGTTATATGGATTACAGAATGAATGGAAGAAATAAGTTGTTTGTTTCTATTTCTTTCTTCTATTTTTGTTTACTATTTGTGCTTCCAAGGCAACTTTAACAACTGCAATTGCGTTAGTTACAGAAATGCCCCTTCAGTATTTGAAGAAAATGCGCGTGCACTGCATTTTCTGCAAAACTCGGAAAAAATAATAGCTGCATAGTCTTATATTAGGAGATAGAATTACTGCACATCACGTGTTTATTAAACACCACTAAACAAAACAAATCCAAACAAAAAATAGCACGTAGGCTGATGGTGATCATTACATTACACTGCTCCCAGCATGGGAATGCTGTAAGATGCAACCTTTGGGTGGATTTCAAATCCTACTATTCTTCTACATATTTACAAAGTGGTACATTCAGCATAGCATGTAATTAGCCACCAAATCTGCCCCTAACATCTGTACTTCATTTTCTTCAAGTTAGAAAGTGCTAACAATATTATGGAAAGGGGTTTTCATGTTGCCTTTTCTAGCCGTTACCAAGATTGTGTTTTCGGGGGGGGGGGGGGGATGTTGTTTTTGTTTTTGTTTTTAATTTATCTTTTACCTGGTTCCAAAGAGGGTGAGGTGCCAGCGCTTTTTGCACCTTCTCTATACTAGAGTTGCTACTATATTTACACAGAAATGGAAGGGAAGATGGGAAGCCTAATGCAGACAAAAACATTTTTTCTGAACAAAGAAATCGGGATATCTGACGCAGTGCTAAGTACCTGCAAGCTTTTAATGTAAGTAGAAGTGTCAGGTGTCTTCAAAACAGCATTGATCCCTTCTGGTAGTTGGCTGGTAGATATGTAATTCTTACAAAGATGAACAAGGACAGGATATCATCTTGTATGAAGTGTGTTTATTTTCATATAAATCACAGCGAATGTAGTTTTCTTTCTTCCAGGATACAATTCTTGGGGATCAACCCCATCATCTCATCAGTCCTCAGTAATTCTGAAGTAGGTATCTCCACACAGCCACTATGTCCTCCATCAGCTATTTCCTCCATGTCGCATAGTGACAGCAGGGCAGAAACACCAAGTGTGTTAACAGGACTCAGGAATCTCCTTCGGTGCGGAAGAGAACAGCTGAACAAATTTCTACAGATTTGCTGTGCTAATGTGTACTGCATTCCCACAGGTATTTTCACTGAAATATTTGTGAAGGAGGAGAAATCCAGATATCTGTAGCAGATCCAGTTGTAATCCAGTTTGGTGTTTATGAAGCTTTATAGGTCAAAAAGTTGGTGTCTCAGAGTTTCAGTACGGTAGACTTCATTCTGTTTTAAGTTAAAATTATATGGTGCATTTAGGACAATGCTGGAAAGTCTTACACATATGAAGAGTTGTCGCTCTTGTGATTTAATCAGGTTGTCTTCAGACATATTTAATTTCTCTTGAGGTTTTTTTTTTCTTTTGTATCCAGTTAAACATTTTACATTGCTCTTCTCATTGTAATAATTCAACAGAATGAAAGCAGAAGTGGCTGAGGATCTCCTTATTTTTGAAGACTTCCTTTTATCAGACTTCTAGTTTGATGTATCTTACTGTTAGTCATGCTCCAGGCAACCTGTTGGTGAGGCAGACTGTTTCTGAATAGCAGAAGGGGTGGAACAGTTCTGAAATTCGGTTGCTATCGCTGTAGCTATATTGCCCAACTTTTCTTTGCTCTTTGATGCTGCATTTTAAATTGTGCTTTTTACACTTCTAGCTATACTTCAAATTGTCTAAACATGCATTCCCAGCTGAGGCAAAGAGGAATATTTGTCTTTAATGAAGAGACTGGTGTATGGCATTGAGTCATGCCATGCCTGGCTCTGCCAGGAATTGATGAAATCCTAGCCTTATTCAGATTGATAATCAGCTAGGACAGGACTTCTCTCCAATGTTTTGGGATCACCATGTTTGATTTATCAGATGCATTAAAATCCATATGTCCCTGTGATTGCTCAAGGTGTTGACTGATCCCCCTACTACTCACAGCTAAAATCAGTAACATGGAAGGATGTCATCATCATCACCCTTAGACTTCAACAATCCTTCTAACAAGACTTCTCCTTAGCTTATTATATCTCTATGAGACTAAGAAGGAATTAATATTTGCTGAATAGCATGACTGTGAAAGAAGACATGAAGGGTTCTCTCTTCTATCTGAGCTCAGTAGGGTGGATAATACTTTGATTAGGACTTTATGCTTTTAGCTAGCTTCCCAATATCAGCAGTTATGATCTGACTGGGAGGAGAATTTCCAGCCATCAGTCTAGGTAAGATGAAGATTAAGAGATGTCTTACTGGCTGGTGCTAATGATGGAGAAGGAAGGGCAAAGACCCATAAAACTCCCTTTTTCCCCTTTTTAAGCCTGATATATGTGTGTGTCTAACTTCTATTGGGAAATTATCGCAAAATGATAGTTTTCCTTTTTTTTTCCTTTCTTGCTGCAAGCATGGGCCACTTTCTTTTAAATATGCCACTTATGTAATTTTGTATCTTTTTCAAGTCACAGGTCTGCTCTAAGGCCTCATGGAGG
This sequence comes from Struthio camelus, assembly GCF_040807025.1. NCBI lineage: Eukaryota > Metazoa > Chordata > Aves > Struthioniformes > Struthionidae > Struthio > Struthio camelus. Next base: position 3,395,322 of record NC_090945.1, read on the forward strand.
CCTGCCATGAAGGAACACGACTGGTTCTGAAGAAATTTCAGATAGATATGAGGGGGTTTTGTTCATGGTTGAACTAGAACAGTTTTATTATAGATTAAGTTCCCCATTCACCCTCTTGAGGAAATACCAAGAAAATTTTGTTTGTGAAATGTACATAAACAAAGTGTTCCCTAGACTCCTTGCAGCACTGTTCCCTAGCACACACTGTGGGTCTCCATTTTGTGGGACAGTCAGGCTCCAGCTCCCGGCTTAATTGTGGGGAGTTTGGAAGTGCTCGCAGCCTTTGCTTTAGGCACTGTTTTAAGGGTTTGCAGGTTTTCTCAGCCAGACGCGATACTACACTTCAGTTTGAGCAGGAAAAAAGCATCTCTCTTTGCATTCCTGGCAGACTCTTTCGTGACTGGGGCTGTTGTGTTTCTCTTGGGTGTGATAAAAATGTATTATACTCACTATGCATACAGTGAAACATTGAGGGCTCAAAAGATTGTTGCTAGCAGTTTCAAACTCCTGTCAGTCAGAAAACATCTATACAATGTGCTGGCCACTAGCAGTCGTCCAGCAGGGACCTTCAAAACAGTTGGGTTCCTCTCTCTTCCTGTTCAGTGGCAGTGTAGTGTTGGCCTGTACTGTTATGTAGTCCTCGTACTTGTCCTGGGTCGCACAGGACCATGAACCAGTGTAGACGGAAGAGATCTAGCTGAGGGAGCAGTGGTCTGAATCCTGTGGGAGAATAGTCAGGAGGAAGGACTTGAGCATGTGGAGTTTGTTCTTGCTCACTAGGTGGCAGCACTTATTTTCTTTTAAATCCCATTTTACGTTCTTAGTGCAGCTGTAGGAGAAACCTTTTATTAATAGTTACCTTTTGCATACATAAATGTTCTGTTAGGGGCTGTTTCTTTTCATCAATATTATTAGTGTCATTACAGTCTGATGCACAGTAGATCTCATTTAACTGGCGGCATTAACTTGCTTTTTTCTTGGTCATTTTTTCTTGGTCTTGCTGAGCAAACAAGTGTGTTTGCTGCAAGACACTCTATAGTATCATATTCTGTAATAATTTTATTCCATGGGCAGATGTCTCGTAGCTCAACCTGTGACATGCATTGCCTTGCTTAGGATTGCATTAAATCCTGTCTTAGCTTTGTAATTCCATAGCTGACCATATAACAATTTTTAAGAGTTGCTTCATTTTCTTAAAACCCCTAAATATTTGTAGAAGCAGTATAGGCTTCTGGATAGAGCATTCTTAACTGGATAACCTAAGTAAAAAGTTACTTGCCTCAGTGACTGTGTCCCATCTTTACCTTAAGGAAAAACTTACCACTTTGAAGTGCTTTTTTGTCTACTGGTGAGAAATTCTACAAGATTCTGCTACACTTGTTTTATTTTGAATTTCAAGGAGATTAATTTTCCTTAACATTACTTCAAAAGCCTGTAAAGTTGACTTAAAACTGTTCCTACTTAAGCTAGTGGGGGTCCAGCTTCACCTTTAATACAGCTAAGCAGGTGCTGAAAAATCCTACCGTTAGGCTCTCCAGGGCAGACAGTAGGGCTGGAATTGAGCTGTTAAACATATCTAGTGATTGTCTGGTGCCATTGTAGGTTCTGTGAGGTATCATATCTAGTGTCCGACTAGAAGGACCTAGATTCTAGAAGGACCTGGGTCTCCTGCAAGTCCTTTGTTATACCTGCCAGTCCCCTGAAGATATTTTGGATATCTAAGAAGCTGCACATATCCCTAGATGGGTAGCTGAACTGAGCCCTGTCTCTTCATCTCCGTTTGAAAAGCATCTGTCAAAATGAGGCGTGGGTCCTTTCGCAAGCTTTGGCGCTGCTTTTACAATATCTGTCTGCATGCATATACTTACCTTCCAGTAAGCACAGGAAAGTTCCATGTAGCTTGTTTTTCTCTGTGAACAAAGGAAAATCAGCTTTGCATTTACTTGGGAGTCAGAGCTTTTCTGGGGTTGCTTTTTATGGAGTAACTTGTGTGCTGTTAATTTAAGCCTGTGCTTCCCCCGTGTTATATCACAATGCACATACCTTCTCTAAGCTTAAACTAGGAGGCATAAATGCAGCTAGAATATACAAAGCGGTAATGAAATGATTGTGAATGGTGAGGCACTTCAGTGATTACGTTTATCTAATTAGTAGAGGGTAATGGACAATTTGTGGCAATTTCTGTGTCTGGAAGTTTGATGGTTTTGTAGCTGTAATCAATGTAATCAAAGTTTACTTGACTATTTATAGTATTGCCAGTTGAAAGGCTAGATAATACTCCTATCAGAGTTAAGTAGGAGAAGGGAGTAAGCAAGTCATCTGTCTGGATCAGCAAAGGTAGAGATTTCCTAAGCTCTGGGTGTAAGGGACTGTAAACTCTTAGTAGCACCTGCTGTTATCTGGTCCAGCCCAAAGTAGGTGGAGGGGAGAGGGGCATGACTGCATACTTTGGGGACTTCCCCACTCTTACATAGAGAAAGAAAGAAAACTGTTTCCCATAATGTAGCTCTTAAAAAAGTGGTCAGAAGAAAAAAGATTTTTTTTTTTTAATTCTGAAAGTAAAAGTAAGAGCTTGGGCTCCTGGGAAGAGAAAGACATGTTTGCCTACTCCTGATAATTGATTAGATTAATTAACTAAGTTACATTATCCCCTAACAAACATTGCTTTTCAGTTCTTCAGTGCACCAGGAAGGCAGAAGACACAGATATACGGATTCATGTGCTAGAATGGAGAACTTGAATGCCATTTCAGTGCTCATGAAAAGAACTGATTTTCACCTGACAAGCAACTCAGATGAACTGTGCCAAGAATTAGCAGGGAGAACATTATCAGAGTTATTTTTCATTTGCTGGTGGTCAGTCTTTGGGCTGCAGGAAAGTAGGGTTTTTCCTTCCTCCTCTCCATCTGTTAGTTCACTGATCGGTTGGGAAAGGATTGCCATTTTTCTCACTGGAGCTTTGCTGTAAGGCACGTTTAGTGAGCAGTCAGGAGAAAACTGGCTCATTGCTGACGAATATACTTTAAAAGAAAGGGGGTGGGAAAGCCATACATGTCATCGTATTTTATTCTCTTCTCTTGTCGGTGTTCAAAGAATCAAAATAGAGAACCAGAGAGATTCTCAGGCATGGAGAAGAAAAACTCCAGACAGTGTATGATCTCAGTCTTTCGGGAATGTTGACTCGTTTGTCCATTTGACAACCCAGCGTTCTCCTGGCTCTGGGCTTCTCTCCGTTTGCTCTTCTGAGCGTGTTTGATCTTGGGGCACTGAAAGAAGCAATGAAAGATAGTCTTGGCAAGCACGTTCCCGAGATTTTTTGCCACCACCACTGCCCTGCTGGTGTAATGTGTAGCAGGTGGCAGAGAATCTGCCCTGTCTCTGTGTTTTGGCACACAGCTGCTTCATTTGAATGATCATTTGCTGGTCCTGAGGAAGTACACTGGAGGCAGGTAGGCACCAAACCAGAGGCAATAACAAAAAGATGGAAACTTGTTCTTGCTCTGCAGGCAGGAGCCCCTTAGGCCCTACCAGGAATTTTACCTGCAAGCCAGATGAAGAGATCAGCATCGTTTCTTTTTCTTGTCCCCTCTGCTCTGCAGTGTAATGGTTTCCTTGTGATGAAACACTTTACTCAGGAGAAGCACATGGGTTCGTTCATGCTTCAGCTCTGAATGTTACCAAGGGACAGTGAGGTTGTGATAGAAGCTTTAAGAAATACCCAACCGGAAAACAGAAGTCACAAGGAGAGCAAATCATATTTATCCCAAAAGCAATTAGCCCAACTGAAAGGTATCTTTGCACTCCAAGGAAAAGGAAAATCTTCTAGTACTAACCCTGCAGCGTGGCATAGGCCTGGAGCCAGTCAAAGGAAGTTGCTGCAATGACCCTTCCCCAGCCAGTTGTACCCAGTTCCTACCCAGTTCCTCACTTTGCACTGCCTCCTCCCTGTGCCAGCGTTTGTGCAGCTGTGTATGCCACTGCATTAACACACCCTGCACCAAGTCAGATCAGCAAAGGGAAAAGAACTTGAGTATTTCTGAAGAGTAGTCAGTTCCCTGATTCAGTTCACTGGAAGGCTGCATAAATGCTTTTGTTGGCCATGTGGTGCAAGGAACAAGACAGACAGGAAGCAGGGAGAAGGGCTTGCTTTCTCGAAGAGTGCTGGCTCATGCGCTCTCATGCATTGCACAGCAGCCAAAGGTTTTGTTAGTCACCTACTGTCACTGGTGTATTTACTGCTAAATGGTGAAGACAGTGAAACTGAGTGATGCTATGGAGAAAGGGCAATAAGAGAAGGGAAGTGCAGGTTGCAGCATTGGACTCTGCACATCTTTAACCGCTCGCTGGCTTTGCAGCATTGCCAGAGGTCCCCCCAGGACACACACACCTTCTCAGCTGCACTGCTCAAAGAATTACTTGGTGGCAATCAGGGAAAGGGGCAAGCCATAAAATCCAGGGGCCAGATATGTGCGTTTCCCAGACGTGTGTACCAATCTCTGCTGCAGGGTGTGTTTGGATTGCTTGTGAATCACAGAATATTGTACCTCTGCTCCTGCCAGAGAAGATAATTTTGGCTCTTACGGTATCTGAGGCATTCAGTGCTGTTTGTTACATTATCTGAAAAAAATGGAGGAAATTATCTGTAGGAAGATACATCATACATCAGCTTCACAGATCCCAAAGCTGCCATGAGCTCCAGGAGTCCCTGATGCCCAGGTGCTGGCCTGAGCACTGAAACACTGCCAGGGTCTGTTAGTGCTGGATAGGCCTGAGGGGCTGTGAGGGACAGTTGCCAGCCACCCATGGAGAGAGAGACTCCAGTTCTAACCTCTTTTTTGGTCAAATGAAGATGCATATAGACATTCCTTCATGCTCACAGCTTTAGGGAAGACAGGGGACTTCACATTGTTCCTTGCTTTCATTGATTCTTGTCTTCTACCCTCTCAGCTAGGAACAGTGAGTGTCTCTATTCACATTCCTTCCATTTAGGGCTGTGGCTAGCCAGCAAAGACAGACCAGTGTTTTCTGAAAGAACTGGCCCAGAGCAAATCCAGGGCAGCTCAAGACGTCTTCATGGGCAGCTCAGGGCTGGGAGCTGGTGAGCCTGCTAATGAAGCTGCTCTTCTGTGGTGGATGAAGAACACTTCATCTCTGTTCCTGGGGAGTGGGCATTTAGCTGAAAGGGGAACAGCTGCAGTCTCTCGGAGAAAATCACTATTCAAAACCAGTCAAGGAATATAAGTGAATTTAAATGATGAAGAATTGGGAAATTCTACTGCCCTGCATTGGCTGGCAACCCGTAGTGAGGACCCTGGGTCTTGCACATCACAGTGACAGGGTTCCGGTCTCCACAGATCGCTGGTGGCCCCAGTGGCTTGCTGTTCCCTGCAGGAGGAGGCACATGGAAAGAGCAGAGTGGTCTGTGGGGAGTTCTACCAGGATGGAGAGCACTGAGACATGAGGGGTTATCTCTGCTCTTGGTGCCCAGCTTGCTTCCATAGTGCCAGTCTATGTGACCTGGAAGTAGAACACACTGGTGACCATGTTCGCTACCAGGGGAGATCTGGTGTGAGCCAGGAACTGCTCACAACCTACTGATTTCTATCACCTGGGGTTCAGGCCTGCAGTTTCAGAAGCTCTGGAAGTGTCCCTGAGCTTCTGAGATTGTACTAGCTCTTCTGAAGGAAGTCATCTTCTCATTCCCTAATGGTTTGCTTACCATTACTTACTTCTCACTTTATGAACTCCCTGCCTAAGAAACTAATCCACTTGAATCTGTGAGATGGAAAATTAAGCAAAACATTCAGAGACGTTTCTCTGCTTTGCACCTACATACAACACTGCGGATGACCTAGAGGCTTTCTCATGGGAAGCCTGACCTGTCAGAGTGATTCTGATGATTCTGATAACACCCAACTTTGTTCAGGTAATGAAGGCACTGGTTGCAAACCCCTTTTGCTATTACAATCCGAGAATAATTGAGATGGAAGGGACCCCTGGAGGTCTCTAGTCCAACCCTCTGCTCAAAGCAGGGGCTGTCAGATCAGGTTGCTGACATTGTGACCTCTCTTTTAAACAAGTTGCAACACAATGAGGTGAGGCAGGGGCATCCTCCTATATTATATGTGGGTTCGAATGCTTCCATAAAGACCTCTGTTTCCCGTAGGTGTCTTTGGGGTGTGAGCTCACCTAATAGTTCCTCTGCTCTCCTGCAAACTCCTGTAAGTAAACTCCTGGAGTAAATGCTGTTACTGCCAATCACACCAGCCTAATGCTACTGTGTGCCCTTCTTTCCTGCAGAAGGTAGCAGCGCGCTGTCAGGATCATGTAATAAATCCCAACATTCTCTTAGCACCATTGTCCAAGTACCCAAAGCCCTGCTGAACTTTAATTGAGGAAGGCTCAGCCTGAGAGGAGAGAAGATGTGTCCAGGATGCAGATTGCCCATGGCCCTCAGTGATCAGTCAGTGCACTACAAATCCAGCCAGGGAGCCCCGACTTCCTACCTCAGAGCCTATGCCCCGAGAACAGGTGGCATTTCATCAGTTTTCCAATTCAGTGATGTATCATTGCTGAGGTCTTGTTTGTGAACCTCCACAGTCCTCTTTATGTTACAGAGCCTCTTCTTCTGTCCAAGTACCTAAAGGAAAGGGCCAGGGACCACAACAAGCAATTACTTTAGGCTCAGCAGACCAGCAGGTACTTCTAAGCTGTTTCTGTACTTCTGTATAAATAAAGAAAACCCAGATATCATTAGGTTTAAACCCCCACCTTGGCTGGAGCAACGTGCTCTGCCAGCAGGGAGCAGCCCCCTTCCCTCTGAAGGCAGCAGGACTGCCTGTGGGGCCTGCTCCTGACTGTGTGTCCCCCATGCTCTGGAGACAGTAGCATCCCAGAGGCACTGCTGCTTCTCAGTGATGCTTCCCTTGGGTTGAGATGGTGCCTCGCTCCTACCCTGTGTTTTGCCACCCTCCTTGAGGCTCTGTGTATGTGAGGAGCTCTGCTCTAACAACCAGGGCCATGTCCAGACCAGTCTGATGGGAGGAGAGGTCTAACAGTTAGGAAGTTACTCATCAGTGACCTGGATGAAGGGACAGAGTGCACCCTCAGCCAGTTTGCTGATGAACCAAAACTGGGAGGAGTGGCTGATAAACCAGAAGGCTGTGCTACCATTCAGAGGTATGTGAGCAGGCTGCAGAGACGGGCAGAGAGGAACCTCATGAAGAGCAATAGCAGGAAGTGCAGAGTCCTGCACCTAGGGAGGAATGACCCCATGCAGCAGGACAGGCCGGGGGACTGACCTGCTGGAAGGCAGCTCTGCTCTGCGGAGAAGGAGCTGGGAGTCCTGGGCAGCAATGTGCCCTTGCGGCAAAGGCAGCCAACGGTATGCTGGGCTGCATCAGGAGGAGCGTTGCCAGTAGGGTGAGGGAGGTGATCCATGTCCTCTACTCAGCCCTGGTGAGGCCGCCCCTGGAGTGCTGTGTCCAGTTCGGGGCTCCCCAGTACAAGAGAGACATGGAGTTCCTGGAGAGAGTCCAGCGGAGGGCTACTAAGATGACGAAGGGACTGGAGCACCTCTCCTATGAGGAAAGGCTGAGAGAGCAGGGGCTGTTCAGTCTGGAGAAGAGAAGACTGAGGGGGGCATCTGATCAATGTGTGTAGGTATCTGATAGGAGGCTGTAAAGAGGACGGGGCCAGACTGTTTTCAGCGGTGCCCAGCAATAGGACGAGAGGCAACAGGCACAAACTGAAACACAGAAAATTATGTCTGAACGCAAGGAAAAATGTCTTTCCTGTGAGGGTGACCGAGGCCTGGAACAGGTTGCCCCAAGAGAGGTTGTGGAGCCTCTCTCCTTGGAGATATTCAAAAGCTGCCTGGACACTGTGCTGGGCAACACGTTCTAGGTGACCCTGCTTGAGCAAGAGGGTTGGACCTCCAGAGGTCCCTTCCAACCTCAACCTTTCTGAGCAGAAGTATTTCCCAACTCAAGAACTTTCCCGTCTGACACTGCAAACTCCTAAGATTTCAGTAAAATAAAGAGCTATTTCACTCTTAGCTTTTAGCTATTAGATGCAGGCAGCCTTCCCCACACCTGTTACTGCTGCCCACGCCCCCTGCAACAAGATTTGCTCCCAGACTGGTCCTACGTGGGAGCAAATCCCCAGGGCGAGCAGTGAGGGCACCATTCAGGCAGCCTGGTCATAGTTCCAGCAGTGTCACAACTCGGCATTTCTATCTGCTTAAAGCGTTTCAGACAGGTTTGACCAAAGAAGCTGCCTGGAGAAGGCAAATCTGTGTTCTCCTCCACTGTCTCTGCTCTCCCAACCACCCTCCAGCAGTTAAATGGCAGGAGGACTGGGCTCTCTCTCTCCTGTAGCCACTAGCCGTGGGCTAAGAGGAGGCACATCATCCAGACAAGTAATTTAGAAGAATCCTTTCTATTCAGCAATCAGTCAGCAGCAGCAGCACACTCCACCAGCCATTCTGAAAGCTGTTTTCTCTGTCCTTTGTGCTTCCTTCTTCCCAAGGGAAAACAGATGCCGCAAGCAAAGTGGGATTTCCTTAAACTGTGACCCAGATATGGTTTCTTTAGCTCACGTTTGTTATGGGTGTTTGAGCTTGTTTGAGCCTGTTGGGCTCTCCCACAGGTTGAGCACTAGCCAGGTGCCTGCTTGCGCAGCACAGCACCCTGCTTGCATTGCACTTCCACCTACTCGGTCAGTAGATCCTTAGAGATCCTTTAGGAATCATCTTGCCTCCACTCTGGGCCCTCCTAGCCAGACATGCCAGACACAACTGACCCTCTGAGGACTGAGTGCTCCCACTCCCAAAGTTGGAGCAGTGTTTAGATCTGTTCAGTTGCCCCTTCTGGGCACTCACTCAATATTTCCTCCTGCTTCTGTGTCCTCCTGTGCTCTGTCTGTTGGCAGGGTTGTGCTCCTCACTGAGGCTGAAGTCTGAGTGTTCCTGACTATTGTACTGACCCAGCACCACCTGTGCCGACCAAAGGCTCTCAAGAAGAAATGATAGCAGAACTGCAGTAGGAGTAACACCATTCTCTCTCAAGCAAGAATTCCCAGTTCAGGCTCCCAGCCCACACGAACTCCATCCTACAATAAACACAGTGCAGTAACCCTGAGTCTCTCCGATACAGAATAGCCGAGGATCACAGTGACTCCCCACAAAGTTAATTAGACAAAGTAACTGTAGTGGATACATTAGAGGGTTCAGCATTATCCAGACAGAACTACCATACGGAACTGCTTTGCACAAAGCCCAGAGCAGTCCTCCTCTCCAAATAAACTCCTTTGTAGGAACAGTCAGGGGAGCCCCCAGCAACTGGGAATGTCCCTGTGCAAATGATTCCCTTCCCAAGGTATCAAGGCTGTCAGAGAAATGAATAATCTGGCTGTGAGCTTGCTCACCTGGCCGTCCCCATGATTAGCCGTATAGAGAAGACTATTGACAGCTAAGACCCAGGTGGGCTGTGAAGTCATCCTTTGATGCTGACTTCCTGAAGGCAGCAAAAATCAAGTTATCACGGGCAAAAATCAGCTTTTAAGTTAATCACACAGTGTCCTTGAAGCTTCAAAGAACTGTTCCTCCCTGACATTCAGCAGCCAGCAAGCACAGTATTGGTCTTCATTTCTCTCCTTCCCGCTTTTTAAGTTGCCCTGCCTGCCCCCCCTCAGTCTCCATCAGCCTAGTAATGCTGGCTGGTTTCTTCCCTGTTGCAATTAAGCCAGGATCTGGAGAGCGCAGCGTGAAATGAAGAGTGCTTCTTAGACTGATGCTGCTGATCCATGGCCTTCTCATAATGTGGCCCAGCTCAAACACCAGTCTTTTCTGAAACTAGTTGGGAGAGACTGAAATCTAGAAACATTTTTGTCTAGGTTTTCCCAAATTTGGAACTGTAGCTGAATAAATACCATTCAGAGAGGGAAACACCTCACTACATTCTTGCTAGCAGGCCTATAAGCAAGGCTTTGTCACAAGTCTGTCTCCGACCAAATGTAAACTAGTTTGGGAAAGACACTCATGAAAGGAACAGACTCCAGTAATGCTTTTTCCCAATACATGGCCAGGTTTGTCTACCTGATGAGGTTTAAGAGCCTGAGAGAGTTTAGCTTGCTGAAATGGCATTTCAGAGCAATGCATATTGATATTCTTTCTAACCTGCTAAGAGATGACATTATGAAACAGCTGGCCAAAAAAGCCATCATTTGCATCTTCCTCAACTATTAAGTCATGGCTAATGTCTCAGTTCAGCAGATTGAGAAGGCCTGAGAAGGAGACAGGTGTCATTTCTCCCACCAAAAGTCATCCTTGTACTTTCCAGCTTTGTCTCTAACTAATTCATTTAAAACAAGTGCTAAATAGGCATTTTTCACCAGTTTCTGAAAGCTGTAAAGAAAGTAAGATTTAGTTCACATTGGGAGACTGACTTCTTACAACACAAGGCATTACCAGCTGTGCTTTAGAGATGTCCTGCAGCCCTGATGGATGGGAGAACACATATTTGTTAACATGAAAGCAAGCCTGTACTCTGGAAAGGATCGTGCCAAGCAGCCTTACAAAGCACCACTACAAATCTGCCCTTCTCTTCTGCTTTAAAGCTGTCAGCACAAGCTGAGGCCCCATTTTGTGCAGGATATATAGTGTCGGCTTGGGAATGTGCCAAGTCATTAGAGAGAAGGCATCCAAAATGCTCTGGGAAGGGTTGACTCTGTGTCATGCGTTGGTCCCATTTCCTACTAGGCAACATGTATTGGGTCTAAGGGCATGGGACAGTACTGCAGAACTTGCACTCTGAAGCAAGGTGAGATGCATCATCAGCACTCAGCAATCACCGAACAGTGTAACAGCCTGCAGCAGCTAAGCTTCCTAACACCAACCAGGCCCCCAGCAAGGCACGCAGGCAACTGCCTCTTTCCATAGCTCCACTCATAACTGGGGCCTGGGAGATGCAGACTGAGAAGTACAAATGTCTGGATGCCTGCTGTAGAAATTCAAAGGTGTCCAACTGTATCTCCAGAGTTTTCTCCGTGCCAACTACCTCCCCTGCCAGAGAAGTAAAGGAAGAGCTCTGCTCCTACTGAAACCCCTCTGACCCATCCCAGTCCCTCGTTCACTCATCCTACAACACTCAGTATCTGAACCAGTGATGTAGCTCTTGCACCCTGTGCAGAGCAGCCTAGGTGTGCACCAGCCTCCCTAGTAACACACATGGAGTTTGTGCTGTCACCTACAGGCACAAGATGCCTGTTTTAACTCTTCTTTTCTCTAAGGAGCTGCACTCCTGAGATGGCTGTTTGAGGATGGCAACATATCCAAAGGACTTCCCCCTCAAACTGGCATCTCACTGCGCCAAGAAGCGTCCACCTTGTGTTCACCCTCTCCCACAGGTAACTGCACTGTCCCAAAAAACACAGGCTCAGCATGGATAGGCAATGAGTGCTGCAGAAGTGTATCCAGACAAACCCCTTCCCCTGGAGTCAGTTGCAATTTCAGGGTGTAAAAGGTGACATCTATCCCATACAGCCCTATTCCCCTCTTCTGCCTTCACAATGTTTCTTAGATTTGGGGGGCTGGGTCTGTGCTGCAAATTCTGTGGTTCAGACTCCTCTGTGACCACCAGAAACAGCAAAGTGTGAAACCCTGCTGTAAAACCCTAAAGGTCAGGACTGATCAGCTGGGATTAAATTAGGATTTAATTACTAAATCATTTTTATTTATTTATTTATTGAAATGATTAAACTGGGATCCTCCCCCTGCCCATCCTGAAGCCCAGCGGGGGAAGCCTGACCCAGGCCACCGGCAGCCCTGGCATATCACCCTGTGCGGAGACAGGGTCTGTCAGGGCTAGGGACAGGCCAGTAGGGCCCCACCACCCTGAGGACACCCAAGCCCCTCACCCTCTGTTGGGGCCCCACATATCTGCTTTGGGAGAGCTGCGAGCAACAGCCCGAGGAGCCCGCAAGGCAGCTGCAAAATGTGATTGTCTGCAAACACCCCAAGGAGGCCCTGGATGCCGTGGTGCCCACTGCATGGAAAGGCTTGTGTTGTGCACACCCACACGCTTTCAGGCCTGCAATGAAGCGCCAGGAGTTGGTGGCCCTGTGTGGCAAGAGCCTCCCCAGGGTCAGCTTTCAGTAAGTGCCTGCCGTCACCCTGTGCCACCCGCCTACCCAAACTGGTCTAACAGAAACCAGGCCCGCCACTAACTACCACATAACAGCCGTCGTCGCAAGGCAAGTGTTGGGGCCAGGCGCCTCCCACAGTGCTGGCAGCTATCACCCACAGAGAGAGGCAACCTCCTAGCCCCCTCTCAAGAAGTGACACCCCAACGAGAGATGGGGAAAAGCCTACCAGGGGAGGGAGGGAGGTCAGGAGATGGTATAAAAAGCCTGGCCAAGCTTCATTTAACTAAATGCATGCCTCCCATGTGGCCCAGGGCACTGATTTACCACCCAAAGAGCGCTGGTGACACAGGAGGTGGCAGGGAACGTCCCCAGAACGTCCTGCTGCCCCACAGGGTCACGCCATTGCAGAAGGGATTGAGCAGGCAAGTTCAGTGCCCTGCGAGCAAACATCTGGATGTTGGCAGGAGCAGCCCCAGCACAGAAACGGGGATATCCTCTCAGCACTGGCTAGCAGAGCAGGGCTATGTCTGTTCCCACCAATCGAGGACAACCTGCCACGAAGGTTGCAGAAAGCCACTGGGCCTTACTGGCTCAGCACTGATGAGCTGCCCGATGTGGGAGCAGCACAGAGGAGAATGTGGTCCTTGTCTTTGTGGTGAAGGCTGGAGAAAGCAGCTGGGCTAGACGGCACAGCTACTGACTGGTCAAGCCTGCATTCACCTTTCCACGTCCTAACTATCCCTGGGGTAAGTCTTCAGGATGGCATGCTGTCCTGCAACCGAGAGGATGGGGAGACCTTACTCTGCAATTCTATGTAGCCCATGTCAGTCACGTGCGAATCTTGCAGCAAAGCTCACCTCTGACGAGAACCTGCTCCAATGGCTTTTGCTCTGGATCCCCGAGGGACGAAGTCCCTCTGTTGGCCTGGGTGTAAATTTTTTGGTCAGGATTTCCAAAACCTGCCTAATTTAGCCTGGATCTGACTAGGACTGGTTTCAGCAGGCATTTTCAAGTTTCCCAGCTCCCTGACTTACTCCATAAAAAATGCATGACTGTCTGAATCTCCGGAAGGATTTTTGGAGGGTGCTTGCTCCTCTTTGCATTCCTCTGGCATTCCAGGAGTAAAGAGTGGGCTCCAGCCCCTTTCCTGCTTTTTTTTGTATCCAGTGCTGGAGCCAATGTTTTCCTGGGCTGGGTACAGCAGGCAGCTCACACGTGTGATGCCCAGCTGGCTGTCTCTGCCTGCTAGGGCATGTTCTGCCTACAAGCAACGGCAACACTGTTGAAAAGTCTCCTAGCAAGGAATTGCAAGCCTATTTTAGTCACTTCAAAACAATCTGGTTAGAGAAGGAGGGAGGAAGAGTGTACCCCAGGCAGAGATTGCAAATGGAAATACCAATGAGATGACACCATTCTCTGAGAAGTATTGGAACAACTGGAAGAGTAATAAAACGCTACAGTTTCTATCCACGTGGCTGTAACCCACAGACAAAGAAAAGGTGGGGATCATTTTGGAAGCCACAAGTGATTCATATCTCTCTGGCCTTGGCCAGTTCTGCCACTGAGGAAAGACAGGCTGAGCTCTGCTTACTAAAACAAAATGAAACTCCATCAAACAGGAGCGTGGCCGAGATTATTGCTAAGCCCTGCTCCAGCCACAAGGACAGCAGGGATCCACCTTCGCCCACCTCCTCCCCTTCCCACTGTGCAATGTGCCCTTCCTCCCGGCCCCTGCCATGCCCTGTGTGTCGCATCCTGCTGGCTCTCAGGCTGCATCTGGCATCGGTGTTCCTGAAGAAAACGTGGCTCAGCTTTGAGCACTTCACATCCCAGCCAAAAGCTCCTGGGAAGCCCCTGCTTTGCTCAGGGTGGAACCTGCACAGAGAGCTGGCTGCCCTCCTGCAGAGCTATGGCCATGGGACAGTCCCAGAAGCATGGCAGTAGGGGCTCAGCGCTGCCCCATGGGCATGTACAATATCATGCTTTTCTGATGAAAGGCTGTTTCGGTATGCAGCGATTCCTGCTCTTTCTCATCTCTTTCTCATCTCTCTCAACTTCTTGTGTTTTGGGAGGTCCCATAATGGCAATTTTTAGCTGCACCCTGCAGAGCAACTGATCTCCTAAGGTCTCCTGAGGCAAGTGGTTTTTGCAGGTAGAAATCTCATCTGACTAACTGCAGGAGTTATCCTTTTAGTCAGTACTGGCCGGTTAGGAAACTCTTCTGTAACTGAATGGAAGCCAAAAAATTCAGTAAAGCTGTATTTTCAGCCACATTTTTCAGGTTAGTAGCCAGAAAACCCTAGCACATTAAAAAAAAAAAAAAAAGAAAAGAAAAGAAAAGAAAAAAGAGAAGAAAGAAAACCACTGGAAAACGAAGCAGAGGATGGCTTTTGCAGTTTTCCTTTGCATGGCTTTGTTCAGGGGAGAAGGGGAGGTTTTGCCCTCTTCTGTGTGGTTGGTTTTCTTGGGAGGAGGCTAGTTTCTGAGAAACACACTTTCCTTTTATCTCAGCTAATTAGAAAAAAAGAGAAAAACCTCTGCTCAGTGCCCAGACAAGAGATAGTGGGATTAACTGTGATTTACGGGAAGAAAAGCATCCCCATAAAATACCGGAGAGACTCGTGTGTGCAAAGAGGCAGTGTGAACAAGTCAGAAAATCAGGAAACCTGAATTATACTCCTCCCTCTCTTCACAGATCAATGCTTAAGCGTGGGGCAACATTTGGGCCAGGAGGACTGTGAGCTATGTGCCCAATGCCGCCAAAGTGGCTCCAACCAATGTGCTTGGATGATAATCAAGCCTCTGGGTTGGGGGGGAGGGGGAGGTCCAGAGGAGCGAGATGCCAAACATAGCCCGCAGCTGCCAGCTTCTTGCTGCATGCCATAGCACCATGCAAAGCTTCTCAAATGCACATCACAGCAGCTGCAATTTTTTTCTCCTGTAGGGAGGAAGATGCCGGGACAGCCCTGGATGCACCCTGCTTTTCATTTCTATTTAAACTATTTAATCCAAGGGATGTCCTCTGGGGCCAGGATCTCATCACACCAGGTGAGCTGCAAACTCTTAACAGTACATGGACCCTCTCCCAGGAACAGGAATAGGACCTAAAAGATTTCAGGATCTGAAAAGCATTAGCACTTGCCAGCCAGGCACAGTCAGATTCACAGTGTGACATTTGTGCTGTCGCTCCAGGACTCCTGGCAGTTCAGAAGCCATTTCAGTGGCACGTTCCAGCTTGAAGCACGATGCTGCCAGCTCTCTCAGTGCAAGTCTGGGCTGGGTTCAGAGACGAAGGCAAAAGGTTCTTTCCACATTAAAGACTTTGTCTCCATTGACGGTAATAAACAAAGGAAGAGAGGAACACTCCTGTTCCTGATGGCCAGGTTGCTCGCAGTTTGCAAAGGTTGGGGCACATGCATGCAAGAAAATAAAAAAAGACAGCATGCAAACCTGAAAATAACTGCTCTGGACCAGACTATCTTCCCAGCTATCCTATCTGCAAGAGTGACTGAGAGCAGGTGCTTGGGCAGAGCATAGGCAGAGGGCAGGTAGGTAGTCATACACACCAGAGCCCTGGTGAGCAGCTGGCAGGGTGCATTTCAGGGCCTCTACCTGTGCCTCACGCACCAAGTTCAAAATTGATGCCTGTGCCCTGCTGCAGGGGTCTGCTGCAACCCCCTTGAATGCATCCTCATTCCTCCAGCGACAGCCACCAGAAGCATCCATTCGGACACGTTTTGAAACTTGCTTCCCTGCACCCAGCGCTACCCACGCTCTGGTTGCTTAGCACTGGCAATAAACAGGACATATTCCCTTGGCCAGGCACCTGCCCAAGGCATGCAGGGTCAAGTCTTCTTCCAGAAACCTCCTCTGGCAGGGATCAAACAGCACCGCTTGGTTTATCCGGCAGTGAGGCTACCCGTGTAGCACAAGTACCCTTGCTCGGTTGACGTCAGCCTGCTAGGAAAATTGTCTGCCCTTCAGCACAGATCACTTTGCAATCCCCTTGTCCTGGCTATATCTCCCCTGAAACTACTTAACCATCCAATCTTCAGGATAGTTTTGGCTCAATTACTAAACATATGGCAGATATCTTGGCTGGGTTTGTGCAGCCACCTCTCCCGAGGGGCAGGGCTCCATGCCTCAGGCTCCAGCCAGCTCCTCAGCTTTTTGCTTCCAGTGCCAGTTTTCCTTTTGCTCTGGCAGATAAGCCTTTGCAATCCATCAGTCAGCTTCTCATGAGCCCTTTCTCCAACCCCTCTGATTTTCCAGCATCCTTTTCCGGCATCCTGTGAACTGAAAGATAACCAGCTCCTGCCCCCCCCCCCCCAAAAAAAAAAAGATGCCTCTATTTAAGCTGCTATCTAATGCGTCCAACCAACCCCGTTGCAGAACTGCAGGCTCGCAGCTGCTTTCACCGGGAAGAGCTCAGGCTGTTGGCTAAAGGGAATGTCCTGCCCTCCTCCCCAGTCCTGGACCCCAGCCCTGCACCTACGCGGACACTTGGGCTGCAGCGGCAGTTTGAATCCAGGACCCAATCCTGCCCAAGCTCAGCCTGGCAGGATCACAGGGCTGACTCAAGCAAAAGCAGAGCCAGGAACCTGAAACCCGGACAAATCGTTTGCAGGGACCTAAAGCAAGATAAGAAACCCGCCCCGTATGACTATGACTTTGCTGCCTTGCTCCATCAGCAAAGCCGGGAACGGAGCTCCCCACGGTAGCGGAGCTGGTTGCAGCTGGGCAGAGGGGGCAGCCGTTGGGGCCCCTGGGGCCAGGGGGCAGGGCAAGGAGACCCAGCCAAAACGCTGAAGAACAGCTGAGCAGGATTTCCATTGCACCCTGCCTTCGTCCTTCCCATATCTCTGCAGGAAACAGCCCCTGGGTACAAAGCCCCAGCAGTGTCCAGCGAGGGCCCTGCGGGACAGCGGTCCCCCAGCACTGGGCACGGCAGTGACAAGCCTTGACGGCTCCCCGTGCCACCAAGAGCCCTGGAGTGCGCATAACCATGCGTTGAGCCCTGCCAAAGCGAGTGGATGCCAAACCTGAATTACCAGCCGAGAGAGTGGCTGTGGATCCCGGGAGCTCTGGTGATTTGCGGCAGGTTTTTCAGGTCCCGGCCCGTCACACACGCATACACAGACACACACGCACGAGTACTTAAGCAGTTGCCGAAGACCTGTGGGAGATTTATTTATTTTTTTTAACACGCTGCCTGGTGCCTACCAGCTTCAGGTAAGTGCAACTTTGATGCAGGGGTGCTGGGGTAGACATACGGTCAGGGATGGACCAGGGGATGGTGGGGGGAAGCTCACCTGTGCTCCTGATGCTGGGAAGGCTGGAGCAGCACCTAGCAAGGCTGTGATGGGAAAGCCTTGCCCCTGGGGCAGGCAGGGGCTGGCAGAGACCCCAGGGCAGGTGGGGAGACCACAGGGACCTGCCTTGGCCTCAGCAGCCACTGTGCTGTTTAACGCTGTTCACATCAGATATTTTAATCTAAAAGGCTGAGCGGGGAGTTTACAGGATGTGTGACAGGTGACTTTTCCTCATTTATGGCAGGGTCCTGTTTATTTTTAAAGCCTCAGTCCCACCTTATCCTGTGCGCCATCCCCACTGATGTTATCCACAGCTGCCCCACAGCTCAGCGGGAGGCCAGGCCAGAGCTTGGGACAGGACGCAGCTCTGCAGCGGATCAAGGGAGGGCAGGAGGACCTATTTGCATTACCATCCGCTCGCTGTTTTGATCCCGGCAGTGGCAGGAAATAGCTGCAAGCTAAAAGCAGCCACAGCCGCTTCCAGCCCCATCTCAGCCCTGCTGGTGGGGAGAGTGCGCTGGGGAAGGAGCCAAGAAGCCCGGCGGTGGCTGTGGGGCCCATCAGCTGCTGCCCACAGAGTTTTCCAGGGCCTTTGGGTACAGTAACTAGAGAGCTGCGCTGCCCGTCAGCTATTGTGCCTGCCATTCAAAAAAGCCAAACTGAGCAGAGCTTGTGTCTTTTCTGGAAAAGCAGCAGCTTTCTGCCATGGCAGGAAATGCTGACTGCACTAGCAATGCTGGCTAGGCACCGCAGCAGAGCAAGGGACGCCCTCTCCCATCTCAGGCCAAGGCTGGGTGCCCTTCCTCAACCTCACCCGGGTCTCTCTGGGCAGCTGGCTGCAACCACGGGACAAAAGCACAGAACAACTGCTGTGGGAAGTGACCTCCACTCCGTCACTCCAACCTCGCAGCTAGCTTTGGTCCCTCAGGGCCTCTCCCGGCGGATTTTTCAACCTCCCTAAGGATGGAGGTGCACCCCACCACCCCTCTGCTCCCTGTCCCCGTGTTTGCTGCTCCTTGCTGGGGAGAATTGTTTTTCCCAATATGTAACAAGACTTCCCCTTGTTACAACCTTTGGCTATTGCCTGTTGGCTGCTCCCTCCACAACAACCCTGGAGATGCATTTAAATACCTCGTTGGCCACACTAGCACGGATCAGCACTGCCTGCGTACCCTCCAGCGATGCAGGGACCCCCCCGCCCCCCCCCCCACACACATACACATGGCCAAAGCTGACCGGAGCCATCTGCAGCCCAGGGCACCCACAGACGCTTGCAAGCTTTGGCCAGGGCAGCTCTCACATTGCTCCACCTAAAACCAGTGTGGTTAGTCAGAGTCGAGCGTGACTTCCCCAGGGCTTTGGAGCTGGCTTGTACATCAGAGCGAGTGTCTTCAGTGCTGTAGCTTTGCTGTGACAGTGCATCCGGCATTGCCAGCTCTGCCCCAGTGAGTCACCCCCAGCTACCGAAACGCTCGTTCCCGCGCTGCTGAGGGTGGGCATGGGACTGCTCACAAAAACTGAATGAATAACACAGCCCTCCAACCTTTCTGAAAGCCAAATAGTTAACACTTTTTATGGTGAAAAAGATGTTCTTCCAAAGCCTGCAAAAGTGCAAATAGGGAAAAAAAATTTAAAAAAAAAAAAAAAAAAGGAGCAGGGGTGCTTTTAAGCAGCCGAGTAAAATGTTTGCTCTTCTCCATATTTCTGCCAAATTAAAAGAAATATTAGCAAGAAAATCACCTCTCCTGGAAGGGGGAAGGGTCCTGCACAGCCCAAGGGACAGCAGGCCTAGCCCTGGGCTTCAGTGGGGCTCCCGAGTGGTGGGTACGTGGGTGGTGGTCCAGGGGAGGCTGCTCAGAGTGCTTAGGCTTGGTGCCCTCAGGCTCTTTCAGACATTCCCTAATTTTTATACCTAAGAGTTTCTGAGTGCCGGGTGGCATGCACGGCATGGGGCCCCACGGCTCCCAGAAACACCTAGGACCCAGTGGAGCAATGTGGAGAGACCTGCAGGGCCCGCCAGGACCCCCCCCAGGATTATGACGTTTTCCTGCAAGCCATTGCACAGCCCCGAGAGGTCAGAACTGCTCTCCCTCCAGGCCCAGGGTGGAGAGCAGGCAAGGAAAAAAATATCAGGCATCACATGCTGGGTGGGCTCTGGGGCACCCTGAGCTGCCAGCAGGCAGGAAATTCTGCACCCTACAGGAAAATGCCCTGGGAACCCAGAGATGATCCAGAAAAGAAATAGCAGTAAACATGAAGCAGGAAAATTAAGAGTCATATATTTCTTATGCAAATCTATGCCCATACATTAATGCATGCTAGGGCAGCACACTGCAAATGATGATTTATGAACTGCTGGTGGTCCGGCTAGATGCATCCTCTGGAGGGAGGGGGTGATGCAGAAGCCTCGTGGCAACCGTGCTTCCTAGGAGAAGGGCAGCTGGCTCTGATTTGCGGCCCATGCCTGGCCCCATCTGCACTGGGCTCTGATGCAGGGCCTGGCTGCCATGCGGTTGTGGTGCCACAGAGCAGCACCACGCCAGCTCACACGCGCGAGGGCCTGGACTTTGCTTGCCCCTTTCCTTGCCTGACACCTGAGAAGTGAGTTTGCTCCTGGAGTGCCCAGGCAGCGGCGGCCAGAGGCCAGCAGCGGTAGCAGTCTGTGGACAAGGCCAAGCTCACCTTGTCGTGCCTGAGGGTTAAGGATGGTCCAGCACAGGGGTGGTGGATGAGGCCGCCCACCGGCACGCTCCATTACACTAGAAGGCCTTATGCAACGGGTATGTTACAGCCAGTATTTAAGTGACTCAAGCAGGGGAGGCTATTTCACAACCAGTCCTGGTCTATTTATAAGCCCCTGCTCAATTGCCAAAGGACCTATGTATCACTTAAAGTAGCCTGCTGCAGATGAGGCTTGGTGGGGCATTGCTTTGGCGGTGAAACTCAAAGGAGAGGGTCTCCCCAGTCTGTTGGGAGCGGGAGAGCTGGCTCCCTGCAGGCTGCAGAGTGATTTGGAGCTGAGTCCCTTCCCAGGGGTGCTACCAGCAAGCAAGAGCCCTGGGGCAGTCAGCACGCCTCAGGGTAGACAGTGGGCTTAAGGTGAGTAAACCCCTTACCTAGGAGGGCAGTCGGGTTTAAAGCGCTGCAATAGCGGGTACTGCACGATGGAGGCGCATGGGTCACATCCCGGGGATGGCAGGGCTTAGGGGGGTGAAGGGAAGGAGAAGCTGGGCCGCGACATGGAGCCAGGATGGGTTTGCAGCCGAGAAAGGGAGCAGGTGGCCCCAAGGGCTCCCAGTGACGCTGGGCAGCCAGCAATGCCGGCCAGTGCTCCCGGCAAAGACGAGCCGGGCTACTTGGAAAGCAGGAGAGCAGATCAAGAACGGGCACATTTTTGAATCCGGCTCCTCCCCTGCCACCACCCCACTTTGGTTTCGGAAACATCGAGGCAATTTAACGTCTAAACCCAGCAAGGGACTTCTGCACATCTTCTGAGGGCAACACCCTATGTTTTAGTTGATCAAACTGGCTGGGTCAACCCTCTTCCAGGTGGGAGCAAAACTCAGAGCCCTGCAGAAGAAAGATGTGGGAATTATCCAAGGTGTGACTTGTTTCATGTGTGCTTTTTGTGCCAACTCTGCCAGAAAATTTGGTGAAACCCAAGAGGGACAGACAGGTCTCTGGAGGAGATAGCAGGTGCCTGGCCTCTGCCATCGCAAGCAGCTCCTGGCACTGATTAGAGCCGAAGGCAGCGAGCGCTTGGGCACTGACGCACACGGGGCATTGTCCTCCGAGGACAAACAGTCTGGTGATGCTCAGGAACAATGTGACTAGCTGTATTTCCTGACTTGTGATAATGCCAAATATTAGTGAAAAGAAAGCAGCCCACCCACTCACCACCAGCCTTGCTGGCCTCTGGCCGTGCTGCTGAGGGGAAGACCAGGGGGACTTCCCTGGAGGGGAACTGAAGCAGCTGCCAGCTCCAAGACCACATTCGCAAAGCATCCTGTATCCTTTGGCTTGCAAGGCCCCTACACAAAGTCAGCTGGTGGCTAGGGAGGAAAAAAAAAAAAAAACCCGCACGCACTGATTTCACCAGGCTGTATGCCAGGGCCTGTCCACTGCCCCAGAGAATAAATAACGTTCTTAATTAATTAACAAATTCCCCCCTCCGATGTGCCCATTGCTGTGACATCACCCCCAAGTGACGCCCAGGTCTAAATACGGCTGTAAACAGGAATCGTCCCCGCGGGAGTCATGCTGGCTATATAAATACAGCAACAGAGGGCTGCCAAGCTGAGGACAGGCTGTGTTTTCCCGCCGGCTGAGGATGGTGAGACAGCTCAGCCGGGTGCTACCGGGCTTGTGGCTGCTGCGGTGGGGAACCTGAGGCAGGGGCGGCTAGGGCTCCTGGCAGAGCCCCTCAGCGCGCCCTTGGGACGGGCGTTGTGCTCTGCCGCAGCAGCAGGGAGCTGGCAGGGATGCGGATGGCCCCCGTTGGCCACTCCTGGTGTGGGCTATAACCCCAGCTCCTCTCCCCAGCGCCCGGCCCTGTAGCCCTGCCGCGGGAGGAGATGGCCACAGAGCAGCCAGTGACACCCACCGAGGAGCAGCTGGAGATCCTAGAGTACAACTTCTGCAAGGTGAACAAGCACCCCGACCCCACCACGCTGTGCCTCATTGCGGCCGAAACAGGGCTTTCCGAGGAGCAGACGCTGGTGAGTGTGTGCCCCTCGCCCCCAGCCCTGCTACCCCACCCCTCTGCACTCCACGTGCTCCCCCACCTCCTGCAGCCCTCCGTGCCCCGCATGCTCCCTACTCGCACCCTACGCTGCACCCACCGCTCCCCCTGCACCCCTCCAACCCCACGCTGCATGCCTGCCACTGTCCTGCACCCCTACGGACCTCCATGTCCCCCAATATTCCTGCACCCTGCATCCATCTAACCCCACACTGCATGCCTGGCACTGTAGTGCACCCCCACAGACCTCACTGTCCCCCACATGCTCCTGCTCCCTGCAGCCCTGAAGCCTCCCCCCTCTGCAATCACATGCCTCAGCACCGCAGCCCCTTTGTCCCAACCTCCAGCCTCCTACACCCCAGCCCTGGGCACCCCAGGGATCTCTGTGACCCTGCTGCCCCCAAGCCCCTTCCTCAGCTCAGACTCAGCCCGGAGGCCTCTCTGGTAGATATAGCATCTCCCAAATGTCCTGCCAAGCTGCTGCTGTCGGAGACTTCTACCAAACCCCTGTGGTCCAGCTGGCGAGCTTCAAAACAAATTGGCTCCTTTCCGCCCCTTTCAGGTTGCAGTGCAGCCCTGGCTGCAATGCAGATGGTTTATACACTGCTTCTCGACTCCTAGCAGGGTTGGTAGGTCTACAAAAGCCAATCCAAAAAAAAAAAAAAAAAAAAAGAAAAGAAAAGAAATCCAACCGAGAAGAAAGTTAGCAGCGTTTCGCAAAGAGTTCCTAAGCCTGGCTCTCACTGAGCAAGGCCAGAGGGGTGAGTGCCAAGCAGCATCCAGCCTGTCCTGGGGAAGGGTGCTGGTGTAACAGCCGCTGCACTCATCACCCTTTGCTGGGGTGGAAATGCCCCCACCCACCCCCCTCCCCGCCACTGCACTTTACTGACCCACAGGTATTTTTTTTGTCTGGGACCTCATTGCAATGCTTGTTTGAGGCAGCGGTACCCCGAAACGTCTTTTCCTCCTTAGACATAGTGGTGGACTTTTTTTCCTGAAGCGAAGACTAAACACAGGCCACATAGGCTCTGGAGATAACCCTAAAAAGTCTTCACTGACAACCGTGTCTTTCACTGAATCCAGAGTGCCCCTAGAGGTCTGGAGATGAAGGTCATGTTAAGGAAGGGATCAAGATGCGGGCACTTCGCTGCAAAGCGCCTGCATTGCGTATAACATGGAGAACTGCCGCTTCTGACATCTGGAGAGCTTTATCGGCTATATATAGCAGCTGTTTTACTACCAGTAAAAATGCAACGCAAAGAGGTAGAGGAAGGCAGCAGGACACAGCGGTTTAGGACAGGAAGCGGAGCTGGAGGTCAACAAGGCAATCGTCCGACTGGACATAGTCCAAGGCAGCACTAGCGCAAGAGCCACTTGCGGAGAACATCACGTTTTTACCATTAGGGACCACAAGAGCTTCAACAATAGCTGTGAACAAATATAGCAACCAAATGAGCAGCAACAAAGCAAATCACAGGCGTCTTCCTAAACAGAAGGCTGAGCTGTGCTTCCGGCACACATGAATTTTACCTCTGTTCTTACAGAGGTAATGTGGCTTTAGCCAAGCGGCATTTTATCCCCCGTTTCAAATTGCAGCTGTGTTGAACCGGCATCAGCAGATCCGGGAGTTGGCTTAGCCATTCCAAGTTACCCGGAGAATGACACAGCCATGTATATTTCTTGACGACCAGCTCACTTCGCATCCCCTTTAAAAAATCTATTTGTCCATAAATCTCCCGAGAGTCCCTGTATTTTGCCTCTCATCCTTTCTGAAGAGGGTTCACTGTTTTACTGCTCCAGGCATTTAAACAAACACCATCCAGCAGTGGCTTAGCCAACCTCTTATTCTGTTTATAAGAAAAATCGGGATGCACAGCATTAAAATGAGGACCTGCCCGGCCTATCAAGGTCTAGACTGAGCCCGAGGAGACGGTTTGGAGGAGATGCCTGTGTGGGGTCACAAGTTGGGTCAGGAGTTGCTGTCCCACTGCCTGCGCTGACTAGGAGCAACGCAGCAACTCGCTGAAAGACAGCAGCGTCGCGTGCTTCCCCTGCCTGGGCCCCCGTGCTGGCTCCATTTGCTCCTTAGCAAGGCGATTCAGAGGGTCTGTTCACCGCAGTGCACTTACTCCTTGTTTTTTTTTTTTTTTCCCCCCCCTCCAGAAATGGTTCAAGCAACGCCTGGCAGAGTGGAGGAAGTCTGAAGGGCTGCCCTCAGAGAGTGGGTCCGTCAGGGACTAGAGGATGCTGCTCCTGTCCCCGTACCTGCCGCAAATGATGGCAAAACTCTTTGGAGTGGGTTTCCCCTGTTGCAATAGGTTTTGTGGTACAAAACGAATACCCTGCTATTTAATATAACTTTTATTTAAAGTGTACATAATCAGGAAAAAGGAAAAAAAAAAAGATTATATATAGATACATGTATGTATACAGCTTTCAATGGCTGCATAACCTGTCAAGCAATTCACATCATTAGCAGTGGCTGCACAGAGCCAGGCAATCTCATGCCTATGTCCTGGCCTCGCAGAAAAGCTACCATGAAAGGTCCAGATATAGGGGTGTGTGTGGGTGTGGATGTGTGTGGGGGTGTGTGTGTGTCTTTTCCTTATGATCCCCAGATACAAGGTATGTGGGTTAGCTTTAACATCCAGAGCACAGGACACCTGGAAAACCAGAAGTGATGTATGTTAGTGTGATCTTGGTTAGTTCTAGATGCAAATGGTAACTCTAAGATATTGGCAAACCAAGTGGCTACATCGTAACCAGATCGAGCCAAGACCCTTCTCACATCTCTCAAATGTCACCAAAGGGAAAGAACTGGTCTTTTTTTTTTTTTTTTTCCTGGTGCATTAATAAAATGCAAAGTTTTTCTGGCTGAGAGGAGCCGTGTCATTTCCTCGCCTGCGCTCCGTGTCCCAGCAGTGGGGGACATACACCTCTGGAAGGGCAGCGCTTCTCCAAGGTGGCCTCAGCAGGTGCCGCAATGACGTGGGCGGGGGACCGCACCAGCCTCTTTCTGGCCGCCTACAAGCCGTGACAATGCAGCCATGCTGGAGCTCTCGTGCAAGGCCCAAACTGCGCCTGCTCTTTGAACAGGCCAGTGCATGGGCAAAAAAAAGCACCGTTCCTCAATGACCTTACCTTGTTCCAAAAAAAAAAAATCTTCTGCTTAGTGGCTTAGCGGAGCAATTAGTGGATCCTCTGATTAATCCGCTTCTAGTGTGTGGTCAGCTGCCTCGATTCCTTGGGCAGAAGAATCAGATTAACACAGGGAAGATTAAGATGCGTTGACTGGCACCAAAACTGCCATGTGCTTGGGAGACTCCTTATTTTTGCTTGTCCTTCTCCTTCAGTGGTACTTTCACTTAAGCATTTTGACCTTTATTGGAAAGCGTCTCTCTCGCCTCAGTATCGCCAGCCCAGCAACAGCGGTTGGGTTGCCAGTGCAAAACACACCAAACCTATAGGAAACATGGAAATGGTCTCTGCTGTACCGTGTCCCACGCTGGAGGCACACATAGCCTGCGCTGTCCCCCAGCAATCCGGCTGCCAAACTGACTTACCCTCAAATCTGACTGGGGCTCAGAGTTTGTTTTGCAGAGTCTGACACCAATACCCATTTTCTTCTTAGCCTTTGCAACATGCCTCCTCCCTTATGCTGAAGGGAACTCTGCTTTTTTGGGTTGGACTCCAAAAACGCCAATGCAAAGCTCAACTCTTCTGCCCCACATCACACAACCGCATTATCTGAACTGCACAGGCTCAATCAGCTTGCAAAATTTGTATTGAAGAGGCATGCAAAGTAAAACGCTTGGTCTGCCCATTCCCTGCGCCTTCAAGAAAAGGGGGCCCAAAATCCACACTGACTTCCACGTTCATTCCCCACCCACCACCACCATTTTCAAACTCTTAACTAAAGCTTTGCACCTTGTCAAGTCCAGCCCTGGATCTTAATTTTGCAGCTTTGTGTGTCTCTATTGCTGTTGCAAGCACAAAACTGCATGTCACTAATAAGGCCTCTAAACTTTAGCAAACATGTTGAAACCGCAGACCAGGAGTTGTGTTGCATTAACCACCTGTGCCCTGTAGGCTTTGGTTTGTCACATTCCTGTATGTGAAAGAACAGGTCCTGTGCTGCCTTCCCTCAGTAGCACCATTATTTCACTATTTCTTCGACTATTAAAAATGAAACAAGAAGAGCAGTAAACCCCAAACACAACTGCTCCCTGGGAGAGAGGCTTCCCACGTTAGGCCAAATTCTGCTCTTTTCCTCTGGTGACTATTTTGCTTTTAAGGAAGGACTGTTTTATTTAACCAGCCAGATAAGCCCAGTAAAAGGGCGCTGCTTGCAAGAAAGTGCTGCCCCTGAGCTGTGCTCCAGGTTTTTCAGCCACAGCCACAGCCCAGCCTGGAGGGGCAACGGGGGCAGCCAGCACAAGCAGCAGGACGCATTTCTGCAGGAGCTCAGTGCTTAACGGGCTGCGCCAGTTCTTGGAGCCGAGCGGAGCAAGTCGCCTTCTTAGCAGCCTCCTTCACCGTGAACGCCTCGGGGTTGAACTGAGCCAAGTCCATAGGAGGCCTGGGGGAGCGAGGACAGAGCAGGTCAGGTCGGACCGCGGCGGGGCCAGCTCTCGAAGCCGCTTGCCAGTCGTCACACCTCTGCCCAAGCCCTGCCTTTCTGCTGGCAGTGGAGGACAACAGCGGTCATGCCTGCTTCACTGTCACCAGGACACTGTGGGGCGGCCGCCCTGCTGATGTTGCCCCAGCTGCTGCAGCCAGGCGTGCCTTCGCCCTCTGGGAAGGATCCTATCCATATCTCCTACCCAAGGGGAGGCCAGCTGCCCCACACTGGGCAATACGGATGTGCTGCACTGCGCCGCGTGTCAGCCAGCCACTTTTTTAAACTGCAGTTATTATACCCCAACCAGTCATTCCCAGTACCTCTCCTGCTTCTCTTCTGATGTCTCCTGCCACCTCAAAAATTCTTTTCAAACCACAATCCATGTAGCATTAACACATCCAGCCATACAAAACCCATGCGTTTTGGCAGCAGAAGGGCAGTGGTTTAATGACGCTGGCCAAACCCAACTGAGTAAGGTGCTGGGGCCTGCACAAAACGGGCTGAGAGCAGAGCATCTCCCCGTCACAGGGAGGCAGCGCCTACCTTTTGCGAGGTTGGGCCAGTTCCACGAGCCTTGGTGTAGCCACTGCAAGCGTCGCTGCCTTTGTCACTGGCCACTCAGCATCCCTCAGGGGCTTATAGTCGGGAAGCAACCTTTTTGCCTTGGCCAACTCTAGGGTCCGAGGACTTGCGATTGCCTGCTGAGCTGCCTTGGACACCTGCGGAGGAATGAGGAGAGAGTCCTCATGGGTGTCCCTGGCATCCAGGGGTGACAAATATGCAGCTCAGTGACTGCACAGCGATGGGACATGATCCCGGCCATGGCTGGGTCCGGCACCAGATGAGCTGTGGAAGGGGAAACCACTGTCTGGCCAGTCTCACAGCCCACCTTCCAGGCTCTGCTTGCTCATAGTCCTCGGCCAACTTGTCCACCAGCACACCCGGCCTGGACATCCCAACTAGACACTCGTCCACTTCTCCCCATCCCCATATTTGCAGGTGCTGCCCTGTAGCGATCTGTCCCGACCCGCATCTCGCCCTGCTGAGATACGAGGCAAAGGGCTGCCGTTCTCCTGCTGGGAGCCAGGTCAGGCCCTAGAGGGAGGATGAGGCCTGGTTTCCAGCCCAGGGAGCAGCTGTATCAGCCTCATGGACACCACATCTGAGGCTGCTGGGTGGAGCTCCGGAGGCCCCGTGCCTCCAGCCCAGCCGCCAGGCTCTTGATGCCCTCCCACTGCCTGACGTCCCTGCCACACACAGCCTCCAGCCACGCTGCCTTACCGGCCAGATGGCACATTCAGGGGATCCCAGGTCATAGTAGCAGGTCTCCTTCTTGAGCCGGGGCTCTGCGAGATGCTGTAACCGCGAGGACGGTCTGGCCAAGGCTGCAGCGCTTGTAACCTGCGTCTCCACCTACACAGGTTCAGGGTGGCCATGGAGGGACGTGCACACTTGTGGCAGCACCAGCCCTTTGGGAAGGCTCTGTCACCCCAGCCAAACGGCCGTGGCATCCCAGGTTGGCATAACAGGGACATGCTCCCACCCCTAAGGCATGAACACTCAGCACACCTACAAGAGAGGGCACTCTTGTTTTCCCAACACCCATTGTTTTTTTTTCTTTCACCTCGACTATAGGGTAACTTGGGCCCTAATTGGATCTGTATGCCACGGCCAATATTACTGTTTTCTCCAGCTGTCGCCCGCTCACAGCCAGGAGAGAAAGGCTGGTAATGAGAGCCTGGAAAAGTGCAGAGAAAGATTTATTTTCTAGAGTAGAGAAATACTCTTCATAGCCTTACTCCTGGCTGAATCACAGAAGTTCCTTGCTAAGTAGAAACACTGAGATTTCAGGGGAAGGGTGCTGGTGCAGTTAACAGTATTCCTACAGCAAAAGGGACTGCTGCACCAGCATGGGACTCCTCACTCTCTTTTTCGCAGCATTACTGAATCTAAGGCCCACTCCAGCATGTCCTCCCATACCTCTCAGCTTAGAGACTGAAGCCAGAAAACTTGGCCTTTGCCATGGAAATGAGTGTAATCTGAGATTGCCCCAAGCCCTCCCCGCCCCAGCCAAAGCGATGGCCTGCCTCAGAGGAGCAAGTTTGGAAATACCTCTCTAAATTAGGCTTCTGGTAAACCAGTGGTAAAAATATATACATATATATATATATATATATATTGCTTGCAGGCTCATGCCCCATCCGTACACAGCTTGGAGCACGGCTGTCCAGCTCCAGACCTGGCTCTGTTCCCTACATGGGCTGTTCCCACCAGCTCTCTCCACTTTCCCAGACTGCTTTATCAGGGGATGCATCCCAGGCCCCTCCCTTGGCTCGCCTGCTATTCTGGGCTGCTCCAGCCTGTCTGTTCTCTATCTCTCACCAGGGAGCTTTTGCAAGAACGGCAGCATCTCGCTCCAAAAAAGCAGTTGCTCTTGGTATTGCAAACCCCAAGAGAACCGGTCAGCTTTTCCCCTCCATGGCACACATCCAGCACATTTGGCGGGCAGGATACAGGGTGCAAAAGCTCAGGCCGTTGCACCACATCGCCTCACCTCTCTGGCTGGCAGGAACGCAGGGTGCAGCGCCTTGGGCTGGGCAAGTTGCAGGACGCGAGGGGAAGCTTCACAGCTCAGTGCACCTGGTGACACAGGCCACTCAGGGGACTGGCGGGGTCTGGAAGCAGAGAGCCATGGTGTGGTCACGCATAGCTGGTGCCCCCACTGGTTATGCCAGGCTGCAGCTGGGGTGTTCGAGCCCCACGTTTGCACAAAGGGAGATGGACACAGGGGACCGGCAGCATTGTCTCATGCTCGCTCCCAGCTCACAACACGCTCATCCCACCAGAGTCCCAGGCTTTTCATCCCAGCAGGGTCCCTGCTCTGTATTTTGCATTTTGTGCTCTGTTATACCCATCCCCTGCTTCTGTGCTTACTACTTTTAAGTTGCTCTGACGCTGCAAGTGCCGAGGGCTTACCTATAGCACCCTACAGGCCTTCTGGCCTCTCACCTTTGCTGCAGGTAAGCTGCCTGGTGTTTTTTAGGCTCAGATAACTTCAGTAGCCGATCAGAAGGCAAGCCAAAATCCACTAGCGGGGGACGCTCCCAGATCTCTGATTCCCGGCCACAGCTGTACAAGAAGAGGGGTCTTGGGGAAACAGCACAGAGGAGTTAGTGCAGCCAACAGACAGTGAATGTGATCCTGGTGGATGGCATTCAAAGGCAGGTTAAATATCTGTGCTTGTTGCATGGACCACAGTTGGCAACAGCACGCATGGAAAAGCCATGAACAAATGCGCATTTACACTTGGGATTACCTGACTTGAAAGGTAATTGCTTGTTTCCATATGCAAAGTGCTTTTTTAAGCACCCTCCAGTACAATGTTTTCAAAGTCTAGGCCATTCCCTGGGCCATTTCAAGAAGGCGCTTTGGCACGCAAAACTGGCAGCGTCTCCGCTGTTCATCTCCACAAGCTGCCAATTTAGAAACCTCTTTGTCGCGATGGCTTGACAGCACCTTGCACCTTTGCAACTCCTTTCACCCCAGGATCTCCCCAGGCTTGCCCAGTGCCCGCTCAGCCGGCTTTCCGTTGGCCACAGCTGGTGCACACGCCCACCATCACCAGGGAAGAGGCGAGCAGAAGGACGGGAAGGGCTCTCAGAGGGACACCACCAGTCAGGGCAGAGGCTCCAAGGAGGATGGGGACCCCCGAAGTGAGGACGGTAGCACAGGAGGGAAACGTGCCTGCATGCATATCTGGACATCCCTCCAGCTAGAGGAAAGCCAGGAGTGCGACATGGGTTCGTCCCCATTTTCACTGCTAGGGCTTCTTACAGACTAGCAGCTGTTGTCCTGTCTCCAAAAGAGCTTCATTCCCTCCAACAGAGCCACAGATGAGTAGCTTCAAGCAATACAGCACCACCCCGCCCCCCCAGCCCCACTGAGTTTTACGATTTTTGCATTATTTTTCACTCCTATTTCCAAACATGGACCCCTTTGACCAGCTCTTCACCAACAACCCACAGGTTCCCTCCAGTGGCGGTGGGATGCTACAAGATTTTTCTGTTCAGAGCGCTTCCTGTCCTTTATCCTCAAAGTTTAGGTCTTGCTCCAAGAAGATGCAGAGGATCGCTAACAGTGGCCATGGGCCTGGTTGGGCTGCATCAGCCCCACTACGGACAGGGAACACTGTAGGGACAGACAGTCTCTCTATACACACAGGGATGACACATACATGTTTCCATCAGGGCATGCGTGCCTACATGTGATGTCTCTTTTTCCGAGAAGATGGAAAGCTGCTTTTTGGAGGATTTTGGCCAGGAGAGGGTTTGGATAGCAGCAAAGGAAAATACTCTCATGTGCTTGGAGACTGAGATCAAAGCTGTCGCCGGGGGCAGCTGACCCAATCTCTAACCAGAGCAGCAATCAGGACTGCAGTCCCAGAAGCCCTTCCCGCAGCCACGAATAGCCCCTGCCGGAGGCTATGAGGAAATAAAAGGGCATCAAAACTGAACCCTCCCCAATTCTTTCTCTTTTTGGAAGCACTTTCTCCCCTGCTGCACACAGCTCCTGCTCCAAGCATCGGCACAGCCTAGAAGGTCTCAGCAGTGAGGAGCTCCCTGTGGGGTGGCTGTGGCAGGGCCCGAGGTGGCACACGGCTCCATTCGCTTCTCCCCTTCCCCCAGGAGCCAGCACATCTCCGCACCCCCACCCCGTCTCTCTATTGAGCACCATCCGAACAACCTCTTTCACCAGGATGTGCTCCCACACCACTGACCTGCGCTGGGGCTTGCCATCAAAATTGCGCTTGGGCTTGGCCAGGGCCACTGTTCTTGGGGACGGCCGAGCAGTCATGGCGCCCCGTGAGAGGGTCCAGATGGTCTGTTGGTTTCCCCACATTAGCCTAGCGAGAACAGAGCGTGAAACATGCTTTTTGAAATGTGCATGAATGTGAAGTGTGCTTGCTGGGGCTGGCCTCCCTCCCTGCCTAGGATGGGACACACTCCTGGTCCCTAAGGCTCCCCGCAGCTTCAAGTGCCACAGCCATCCCCCGAGCACATGCCACCTCTGGCACTGAGTTTCCTACCACTATGTGGGCAGTTGCTGTCAACTTTAAAAGAAAAGGACCTTCAGGTGATGAATCTGGTTTTACAGTTCCCAGGGCATGTGCAGAAAGGGTCATTTCATTACATCTTGAAGTCCCTGGGGGCGGGTTCATGGTTGCATTTTACTTGCCTCACCAGTACCATCTAGCTATACCGCAGGTATGATGGTAAAAATAATAATAAGGTTATGGTCGGGTTGTGCCATGGAAAGTGGGTGACGTTTTGCAGCCACATTTGTGCTAACTCCCCCACCCTCAGAATGAATTTGGAGTTATCCATCCCCCTACCAAGAGAGGGAGACAGCATGAACCTCTGCCATGGTAGGAGAGAGCACCAGGGCAATCAGGATAGGGGACAGCGGGGTGGCGGGTTTGTAGAGCCTTTCTCAAGCACAGCAACATCCAACTGGACAGCAGAGGAGACATCAAGAGGCTGGTGCCTGTGCTTGATCCCATACCACCAAGGGCGATCCTGTTTCTAAAGTGGGGTTGTGTCCTCCAGTGTACACTGGCCTGCAGCTCCAGCAGGGTCTAGTCCGCTCGCACCACGGCACCATCCTGCCCTGCAGCATCCGAGACACCAGACCAAGGCAGCAAAGACAAAAACCGGGCCAAACACCGTTTTTGGATTGAAAATATGAAAGAGTAAACTGAACAGAGACCCTTGCATCTCAAACGTCTCAGTTTGGTGCTTTTGGAGCCACTTCTGCTCTTGAGAGCAGGGCCATAGGAGGACAAAGGTCTCAGTCCACGCTGGCCAAGATCCCATCTGCCCTCAGCCAGGCTGTCCATGTGCCTCCTTACCTGGGATCATTTGCACAAAACACTTTCTTGGGTCTTGCAAGTTCTTGGAGCCGGCAAAAACTGCAGTAAAGGACAAAGGTACCATTCAATTGTTAGACCAACAAAGCATAAAGCAATTACTGCTGTACTTAGAGCCCTAAGCCTCTCGAACCCCCGTGCCATTGCCTTCATCCTTCACGAGCATGCTTTTAAGGGATCTCGCTCCAAGTAACTGTCCATCCTTTTAACCTCCTGGTGAACTCACCAGCTTAGGGACTTTCGTGCTATCTTTTGGTATGCGGAGATATGAATTTGCAATTCTGCCCCTGCTGCAGAGTCCCTTTGGGACATGGCAGGGGGCGGCGGGGAAACACTTTTCTGGTTAATAACATGCCATGCAACCACAGCAGATGGGGGATGGACAATTTCCCAGCCCACACAACCCCAGGCGAACAGAAACACCCACTGTCATCACCCATGTGTTTACTAAAAGGGCACCATGGAAACAGCACTGTTGTCACAGGGCTTTAGGAGCACAGGTGAAGATGTATTCCTTAAAGGGCTTAAACTTCACAATTTAATTTACTGTTTTATTTCAGTCCATTTAGCACCCAGGAGATCTTAGATGCTGTATGCTATGTGCTGCAGGAATATACCTGGCCTGTGTCCCTGGAGCATGCATTATGCAGCACTGAAGACGTTTATACTGAATATTCAGATCCAGATCAGAAGTCACTGTCCGGTCCTGCTGATCCAGTGTCTCAGGTCTGAAACCCCAGAGGCTGGGAAGTGCTTGTGCTTTGTGATCCTGAGCACAAAAGAGAAGGATGAGCAGGCACTGCTGCCACGAATGCATTGCAGAGTGTCCTGGTGCAACCGCCCACCAGGGCCGCAGGCACCTGCCCTCGGTGACATGGAGAGCAACCATGCAACACAGGTGGTCATGGCTGTCCATACCATCAAAAAGACCACAGAGGGTGAAAGCCTAGGACATCGCTCCCCTGCTTAATGTCACCTGGCAAGAGGGCAGCGTAGCCCTAGCGAGGAGCAAAGACACCAGTGTAAAGAGATGTCTGTGCTTTGGGAGCGACCTCGCGCTTTGTCTGAAGGGACTGAAACTTCCAGCGAGACACTGAGCCCTGGTAAACACTTGCTGGAGAGCTCAGCACTAGCGAGGATCCTCGAATGCCCTTGCCACGTGCTCCCCCACGAGTGGCACGCTGGTTAGTCTCCCCATCATACCTAACTGCTGCTCATGACACCACAAACTCAGCTCCCCAGCATCGCAGGGGGAACTGCCCTTGGGACATTGGCCCCCTGATGCCAGTTCAAGACAGGACATGCTCAGGAAGGCAGCAGTCCTTTTGGGAGCCAAAATCCGGTTTCAGCTGTTAATTCCCCAGTGGCTCTCCAGAGTCTTTTCCCCATGAAGTCACAAAGGGTTGAAGGACACGCACATCCCCAGCCTAACTGCGTCACAGAGCTGGCAGACCCCGCCGCCCTCTCTGCAGACAGGTTCATCACTCTTTCTGCACAGGCAGGTTGGTCGCTCGGCACAGATCCACTATGCAGCCACATCCAAATGGACTGCAAAGGGTGCGTGCATCTCTGTTGTCTCTCAGCTCTGCTTGGACACTGCCTTGTGAAGCTTGTGTCATGCTCCAATGAAGAGATGAGTCACAGGTAGGTCCAGATCACGTCCCTCAAATCACTTGACAATCGTTAATCTCAATTGTTTTTCCAATTACCAACAAATAAAAAAAGATGACTTTGTACTCTTTTATCAAAGCAAGAGCCATGGCTAGACAGGCCTCCTCAGGCAGGATGTTTCTTCAGCAGGTCTGCAACTTGAAGGAGTTAAGCAAATCCACTTACAAGGGAAGAGGATGAAACCGCTTTGGGAGAGCATTTGCATTCTGGTCCCACTTGTCCTTTCCAGCAGGGAAAATAAGGCCTTGCTGAATGCTAGACTGCTGCAGCCAGACACGGACGTATCCCCCTTAGCTGCCTGAGGTCACAAAAACTCATCGCTTAAGAGGCTCTAACTCCTTTTGACATGACCTTCTAAAGCAAAAGGTCACAGCTCCAGTTTTGAAGGGGCAAGACAGTCAGACCTTGTTTGCAATGAGAAGCAGGGGGGAAAGGCAAAACCAGGCATTATTTCCTCTATGTGCTTATTACAGTGGATCCAATACCCTGAGCTGCTGCTCGGCATAAATCCCCAACCAAGCTCTCCCCAAGAGACCTAGGGCATGGTCCAGACCCTAGGCAGGAGGCTGGGGCTGGCAGGGTTTCTTACCTGCCACTCAAATATGCAAGACGAGTGGCAAGAAACTGCAAAGACGAGAAGAGGAGGTGAATTTTAAAGGCTTGGCAATGTCTGCAGCCTGGGCTGCCCATTCTTCAGCATGCAGTATTTGCAAGGCAGGAGGAGTTTATGCATCTCCTTAGAATACAATTGCTCAGCAGAGATTTGTACGTTTTTCCGCCGGTTGGTATCCCTGATACTTTCCCAGTGAAGCTGCACAGCGATGTGCTCGCACATGACGTGCTCCACTCCTCTCTGGTAACTGCTCCTGACCGCAGGCTTCTGGCAGTTCCCAGGACTGCAAGACAGCATCAGCACCACATCCCCTCCCCAACATCACCTTCCTGGGACGTGCACCAACACCACTGGTAACCTGCAGGCTTCCACTTGGCTCAGTCTAAGAACCTATTATTTCCTTTTACCACTACTTCAAAGGGAGCTTTGAAAGCCTCAGAGGAGTAGCGGCTGTATTCAATTGGACTCTGTAAAGTATCAAAGGAGTCATCACGTTTTAAGACACAGGAAAACAGGACAAACTTGAGATATGGCAATACAGGCAGTGGAGAGAAACGACATCAGGTGTGATTACGGGTAGCCACACGCCCCGATAGTGATAACAGCCAAGCAATGCGCAGACGTGCATTTGTCTGGAGAACGCTCCAAACTATCACTTCTATGTACCTTTGAGCACTCCTTCATGCATTTTGAGCCCCAATTCCACTGAGGTATGCGTGCCAGGCAGTGGACTAGCCTAAAGGGCCAGGGGAGCCCCACCATGCAGGGGGAGCCCCTCCAAAGTCCCCTAAGGTGTTTGTGGTGCCCTCCTGCCCCGGCTTCTCATCAGCTTCCCGCTCTCTTGGACCAACCTCAGAAGATGGAGCCTTATCGGCAGCGGAGGATTTGCAGGGATTCAGTGTTGATGGGTGAGCTGAGCATTCATCCCTTATAGAAGAGTGAAAAGGCCTGATCTTAAAGGTAACTGCCCAAGGAGGCCCCTCAGGCCATGTAAGGGGGGTTGATATATCACCCCTTGTTCAGGTAAATGAAGCATAGATCAGTGGTTAGCATAAAATTTCTGCTTTATTCATCTGTCCCGAAGGACAAAGCTACAAAACCCTTGTACAATAAATGCAATTAAAAAACACTCATGTGCCCTATACAGCATTGACTAGATCCTGAAACACATCGCTCCCTGGCAGCTTGCCTTCTTCATCTGCCACAATAACAGAAATCATTTTCAAAACCGATGGATTTTCACCTGCTTATTTTCCTCCAGCACAACCTGGACTAAACCAAAATAAGCCGCTAAAACTGATGAAGGAATCCCTCCACCTTTGGTGCCAAATTTAACTTAAATGCTTTAAGTCTCTACCTGAAATTACACTGTTTTGGGTTTTTTTTCCTGTAGGCAAAGAAATATTTAGTGTCTTATTACTTTCATTTCCTTGTTCTCATCCACTAAATAAGCAGTAAACCAAAGTTTCAGAAGCAGCTCATGATTTCGAGTACCAAACTTCAGACACACTAACTAGCCCAACTTCCAGACATTTCCAATCTGCCACTCCCTGAAAGATGGCATCCTGTACAGCTACACCAACAATAATTTGTCACTGTCGAAAATACCAGTCTCAGCACTTTACATTTCTGACACTGCCAAGAAGCTGGGTCTCATTTTTAACAGGACAATACTGCTAACAGGGTTCTGTAAAACCTTCTTTAAAATAAAAAGTAAATATATTTCAATTATAGGCTAAGACACTAAGCCATGTTAAATTCACTGGATGCAACTTGTTCCATTGAGGTCACTTCTTGATTACCACCTGGCAAGAAGCCATTTAGGCCTGTTTACCCCACACATCTCCTTAACTCTGTTGTCTGAGTGTCTCATTTCCCCCTACAAATATTCTAAAAAATATACGGCTTTTCAAAGATATTTTAAAATCACTGCATAAAATAGATTTTAACAATTCAACATCATTTTCACAGGAACTCCACAACTACACAGAAGAAAAAAAAATATCTGCACATTTCAGTTGCCATGTGGCAAGCTG
Source organism: Struthio camelus (assembly GCF_040807025.1). Taxonomy (NCBI): domain Eukaryota; kingdom Metazoa; phylum Chordata; class Aves; order Struthioniformes; family Struthionidae; genus Struthio; species Struthio camelus. Next base: position 3,432,385 of record NC_090945.1, read on the forward strand.
ACCATACACTAACACCGCATCTCCCACAGCTGCAAATGTCATGTTGTAGGAAAAGAGTTGTCACTGCGTTTCCAAAACCAGCTGTGTTATCAGCTCCTTTGCATCCTTCATGCTGGAGGAGATCTCAGAGCCATCCTCTGCCACATGGGTACCAATCAAGAACATCTTCCTCTTGTCCCCAATATCAGACAGCGCCAGAGCATCATGGATATCTGTGATGCAGTATGCACCTTCAAGGTCCTGATATACAAAAACAAAACAAGCTGTTAGCTGCAAAAGACAGCGGCACCATTCCTGCTTTGAGCTACTGCCGTCGTCCAGGGAGCTGAAGAGTTTCAAAAGCTCAGGGAGCACCAACTCGTGCCTTCTACAAGATCAAGTTCCCAAGCTCCTCAATGCTTTGAAAAAAAAAAAAATTAACTTTTACCTAACTTCTTCTCAAAGAAATAAATGTAGAGTCCTACTTCCAGTCATTGCAGTGTTTCCAAATAACAATGTAAGACTAGCTGTACAAAGCAGATGAAGGTCTTGCTGGCCCAAGACCCTGTTTCTGACAGCAGAAGCCCAGTAAAGAGTTACAAGAACAGTGCAAATATAGCAATTCTTCCCCCGGTACCTTCTCAGCCACCAGCATTTCTGGCCCAGGCATCTAGCAGATCAGAAGTAGCATTTGTGCTCGATGAGGCCAAAGCCCACAGTTGTATTCAAGAGAAACACAAAGGACTGCTGAAGTTACACACCTAAGTCATGAGAAATTGAGGAGGTAACGACGCAGAGCGAACCAAGCGCACAGCCCGCATATAAGAAGAGCCGGGCTTAAAAACCCTAGGCAGTTCTGTCATCTCATCATACCCCAGGCACAATCCTACTCCAAGGATAGCCAGCAGTCACTAACACTGTCACAAATACCTTCAGAGAAAACACAACCTTGTGATGAAAGAAAGACTGCAGTTTCTCTTCTCTCATGCCTCAGCAGCAGCTTTAGGACAACTGTGCTTCACTACGTGGCTGCTGCTAGGTAAAGTGATACTTGTGGACAGACATTCAGAACACAACCCTGACTCCAGGTCTAGCTGTGGTCTCCCTTACAGCTCTCCGATCTCGCAGCTCTACAACAGTTTTGACCATTATTTCCACCCACAGCTCATATCGCACTGCCTATGAGCACAGGGCCTGCATCTTACGGATGCAGAATAGTTTCTCTTGCGGTCAGCAGGTGCCCTGGAAAGCCCCTTCGGCTCCACAGCTACAGGGCCTCCTTAAAGGCCTTGAGTCTCCTTTGAAAGGCCTTGCTGTTGTTTTCAGAGCAGCTGCCAGCCCAAGCTGGAGGAACTCTTACCTGCTTGTTGGCCAGAATCACCACCGGCAGGGTGGAGTCATTCTGGATCAGTTGATGAAGCAGCTGTTTTGCCACAGGCAGTCGGGCATGATCAGCTGAATCCACGACGTAGACGAGCAGCAGCACTTTGGGCAAGTACATCCTCCAGTAGGAACGCAGAGACTCGCTACCCCCGACTGGAAGAGAAGACAGCAGCACAGCATTCACCAAGTGATCAAAGCAGCACTGCTCCTAGAGGTGCAGACAGCAGGCCCTGGGCTGAAAACCCAAGGCACTTAGGTTACTATATGTGAGACTGGAAATAGCTTTATTTTCCCCAAACAAGTCCCCTACAAACACATGCGGACATTCAGAAACAATTTTTTTTTTTTTACTCTTTCAATTTTAGGCTCTTATTTTGAGAGGATTCTGGGCACGGTTTCTTTACTGTTGGTTTTTGCCTCATTGGTTCTTGCTCTAGAGCTAGAAAAGAAAGGAGATTAGAAAGAAGTTCAGCATACAGAAAGACCACGTGAGCATGTCCCCACACAATCCAGCTCATCTTAAGACAAAGCAGGCCTACAATTTCCAAGAGAGAAATTTAGTTCTAGGGTGAGCTGGGGGCCTCAGATTTGGACGACACTAGGGACTCATTCAAAACTCCCACAGCTCTCACACTGTCCGTAACCAAAGGTGCTTAAAGAAGAGATAAAAATCAAGTCCTAGCAGACTCTCTGAATAAGCCTGAAGGGATGGAAGAAATCTTTGCACAGGATACATTTCTACCTGACCTCTTCTCTGCTGCATATGAAGGAAAGCTAACCACCTTCAGAAACAGGGCGGGTAACAACTTTGCGGTGAAGCCATACACAGCAACTTGCCAGAGATTGTTGTTCCCCTCTGGGAACAACAAAGAGTTTCGCAGCTGTTGAACGTAATAGGGAGCAGGAATAGCTTAAAATATTATAAGCGTCCTTCGGATGTGTTTTCAGCTGCCCAAGTCCACTCCCTTCCTTCTATACACCGAAGGTTTTGGGGAACAAGGTACATCGTACATTGCTCAAGAGTACTGTGGTGCTCAAAAGTCACGGACGAGTCACCCAAACACAGCAAGTTTTCAAAGCAATACATTCAGGGTTCCCTATAATTGTTTCCTGCCTTTTCAAAGAGCTCTTACGAGCCAGCCTATCTTTTACTGCCCTTGCTGAATTCAGTGCATTTGTTGTGTTTCAGAGCATCTTTGCTTTCACTTAAATCAAAAGGTTTTGCTAGTTTCAAGAACACAGAAATGGAAGCAACGTTTCCCTGCCTCTTTTTTAAGAGCCTCGGCATATTTGCAGGCAGAACTGCAGTCTGCCCCGGGGAAGGAGCCATGGCTGACATGTCACACTTGGGACGGGCGCTCCTGATGCTGCACTCTGATGTTTTGGAGGCTCACCACCATTCCCTTTCTTCAGTACATTCATGCATAGCATAACCCAGGGGTCAGCAACCTCAGAGAGAGCATTTTCTTTCCCAAACCAGGAGGGACTCGGCCAAAGCCAGGAGCTCCTGGCCCTCGCAGAGGCAAGACACCACCCTACTTATAGCTATATAATGGTACAAAGAAGAAAGGACAGTCTTCTACCTGCCCAGGTCAGCCCAATGAAAACCCTGATCAGCCTGCTGATCATATTGTGCCACGTGATCACAGCGTAGGCTGATAACCTGCCTGGACTAGGCAATGGTACGGACCAGATAAGTAACCAGATTAGAGAGCCACGCACGGATTTACCTGGCTGAAATTGGCCTGAGACATTTCATTCACGCGGGTCAGTCCACAGCCATCACAGCTCAGTCACTACCAACCCAGACCGGAGACGGAAGGAAGAATCAGAAACAACAGGTCCTACTATGGGTCGCACAGAGCCGGGCCCAGACAATCCCCAGGCAGGAACAGAGAAACCCTGGTGGGTTTCTCTGGGCTCAGCTAGGCAGAGGACCTCCATTTCCAGCAAAGCCAGTGGGAGACAGCGGTGCCAAATACCTACTAGGAGAGGGGCACAGGCTGCAAGCATCTCTGGAGAGATGGTTTCCCTAAGAAGCTACAGAGGCTCCTTACGATGCTGGAACAGGGAATGACGCACTCCAACTTGGAGGCCTCATCTTCACATCCCAAAGTCTCACCCCCACGTGCCTGGAAATAGTATAACCACTTTAGGCCTGCTGACAGAGGTAGTAAGGTGTCCCTGGACTAGCTGCCAAGCAAGCCAGTCAAGCACTTGTACCCAACAGCACTAAACTGACAGGAAGCAGCAGGCAGCTTCTGCCGCTGCAGAAGCCAGACACTGATGAGGCGGGGATGTCAGCCTTCTGGTGCCAGAGACTGACTTGACTCCACGGTCCCTATCTGCCTAACCCTCCCCAGGGGTTAGCCTGCCCCTAGAATGGCTAGTCCCAAAAAGCATCCCAAGACATGCTCTCTGCAGGCCCAGGCAACACCCAAAAATCAGCACTAAGGACGACACAGAAAGATGAGTGAAAACCTAAAGACATTGATAGGCCACTGAAGACTAGAAAACAAAACCTATGAGGCTTTTGAACAAAAAGCACGTGGAGGGAAAAAAAAAAAAAAAAAAAAGGATCTTTCTGCTCTGCTCTTTCAGCTTGTTATTTGCTTCTCTTCCACTCCTGGCTTTTGTCAGATGTGAACACCAAGGAGAAGCTGTACCACACGCAGCGGACGTGGACCAGAACACAGGCCTTGCCAGGGACGCCTCTGCTTTGGGCTGGTTTCACGCAACCGAGCCTGCGAACCTTCTCTCTCCGTCCGGGAGCAGCCTCACTGGATGACAGGCCTGCACGAACGCAGACCCTCCTCGATACCAATACGTCATCTCCTTCAAGAAGCGGGACGGGAAAGCTGAATCCCCAAGGCGATAACAGCCTTTGAACCATCCAGTGCAGGGCACAGGTGCCTAGGAAGATTTTTAAGTAGGAGCCCGACCCCTCGACGCAGCGTAACGGCTTTTCCTACGTTGCACGTTAAAAGGCGTTCACTCACTCTCCAGGAACTCCATCTGGGTCTCTCCGGCGTGGACGCAGACGGCGTTGAAGCCCTCCGTGGGGGCCGTGCCGCGCTTCACGCGGTCAGTGGCCAGCGAGTGCAGCACGCTGCTCTTCCCCGCCCCGTCCAGGCCGAGCACCAGTATCTGCCTGCTTCGCCCCCTGCCCTGAGAAATGAGAGCAAGCACGTTTACCGCACAAGGACTGCGGCAGCCGCCACGAGCCCAGGCGGCCGCTCACCGGGGCCCCGACGGCCGCCGCCGCCCGCCCGCCCGCCCGCCACCCCGCTACCTGCTCGGCGGCGGCCGGAGGGGGCGGCGGGGCCCGGCTCCGCACGCAGACCCACAGCGCCGCGGCCGCGCCGCCCGCCACGGCCAGCGCCGCCCCCCACCGCGCCGCGGGCCGCAGGCCGGAGCCCATGGCCGCCCCCGGCAGCGGGCGGCGCGGCTCCGCCTCTACCCCCCTGCCGCCGGCGCACCCACGGCTCCGCGTACCGGCGCCGCCCACAGCCCTGCACACGCACACGCGGGAGCCCAGCTGCAGCCCAGGCGCCTCCCCTGTCCGCCGCCCTCAGCCAACCGCACCGGCCCCTGGCGGTTGTGACAGGCACAAGGAGCCAAAAAAGCTTCCGCCCACGACCTTGCCAATGGCTGTGCTGCCACCCGGAGGGAGCTCGCCCGGCTGCAGAGACGGGCAGAGAGGAACCTCATGAAGAGCAATAGCAGGAAGTGCAGAGTCCTGCACCTAGGGAGGAATGACCCCATGCAGCAGGACAGGCCGGGGGACTGACCTGCTGGAAGGCAGCTCTGCTCTGCGGAGAAGGAGCTGGGAGTCCTGGGCAGCAATGTGCCCTTGCGGCAAAGGCAGCCAACGGTATGCTGGGCTGCATCAGGAGGAGCGTTGCCAGTAGGGTGAGGGAGGTGATCCATGTCCTCTACTCAGCCCTGGTGAGGCCGCCCCTGGAGTGCTGTGTCCAGTTCGGGGCTCCCCAGTACAAGAGAGACATGGAGTTCCTGGAGAGAGTCCAGCGGAGGGCTACTAAGATGACGAAGGGACTGGAGCACCTCTCCTATGAGGAAAGGCTGAGAGAGCAGGGGCTGTTCAGTCTGGAGAAGAGAAGACTGAGGGGGGCATCTGATCAATGTGTGTAAGTATCTGATAGGAGGCTGTAAAGAGGACGGGGCCAGACTGTTTTCAGCGGTGCCCAGCAATAGGACGAGAGGCAACAGGCACAAACTGAAACACAGAAAATTATGTCTGAACGCAAGGAAAAATGTCTTTCCTGTGAGGGTGACCGAGGCCTGGAACAGGTTGCCCCAAGAGAGGTTGTGGAGCCTCTCTCCTTGGAGATATTCAGAAGCTGCCTGGACACTGTGCTGGGCAACACGTTCTAGGTGGCCCTGCTTGAGCAAGAGGGTTGGACCTCCAGAGGTCCCTTCCAACCTCAACCTTTCTGAGCAGAAGTATTTCCCAACTCAAGAACTTTCCCGTCTGACACTGCAAACTCCTAAGATTTCAGTAAAATAAAGAGCTATTTCACTCTTAGCTTTTAGCTATTAGATGCAGGCAGCCTTCCCCACACCTGTTACTGCTGCCCACGCCCCCTGCAACAAGATTTGCTCCCAGACTGGTCCTACGTGGGAACAAATCCCCAGGGCGAGCAGTGAGGGCACCATTCAGGCAGCCTGGTCATAGTTCCAGCAGTGTCACAACTCGGCATTTCTATCTGCTTAAAGCGTTTCAGACAGGTTTGACCAAAGAAGCTGCCTGGAGAAGGCAAATCTGTGTTCTCCTCCACTGTCTCTGCTCTCCCAACCACCCTCCAGCAGTTAAATGGCAGGAGGACTGGGCTCTCTCTCTCCTGTAGCCACTAGCCGTGGGCTAAGAGGAGGCACATCATCCAGACAAGTAATTTAGAAGAATCCTTTCTATTCAGCAATCAGTCAGCAGCAGCAGCACACTCCACCAGCCATTCTGAAAGCTGTTTTCTCTGTCCGTTGTGCTTCCTTCTTCCCACTCACAGAGCATGACACACATCAGCTCCCTTCCAGATGCTTGTGCTGTACTGACAAGGTAACAAAGCCTGGATTCTACTTAGTAGATTGTCTCCATGGGGGCTTTTTTTTTTTTTTTTAAATCCACAGTAACATTACCCTGGCTTCGAGCCTCTTCAGGCCTTGGCTTTGAATTCTTTCAGACACAGAAACCTTTATCTTCAGGATGACATCCGACAACTCTCCCTGAAGGTGCTGTTTCTATCTGTTGCAAGTCTATGTCCCTCTCTCTCCCTGCTCATTTGAGGCTAGCTGAAGTGAGAGCATCAGGTCCCTTCACCCAGCCTGGTTCCCTTTTGACAGCACCTCAGATACTCCTGCATCCAACACCCCAGGCCACCTACTTGAGAATAGGAAATGTAGCAGATCTCAAACACAGTCACAAGGGCTCTTTGTTCTGATTTACACTCCCTTTGCAGGTAGAGCTGCAGCAAAACAAGCCACAGCGGGGGCAAGTGCGAGGAAGGCAACTTGGTGAGCAAAGAAATCACGGTGCCAATACCAGCCCATCTCCCCCCAAGACTGCCAATAGATAGGACAGAGTTTTGGATGCCAGGAGCCTTTGGCCACCGCTTGCTTTTGACCTTTATTCTGCAACCAGCATCTTCTATTGAGGGAGAGGGCTATACTCCCTGCTTTTTACCACCCTCCTTTACCCCCTTTCTTCTTCTTCTGCTGCTGTTTCTTCTTGGTGGCTGGGGCCCCAGCTGGCTTTTGGTGCCTGGGAGGGATGACGTTACTTGCGGCTGATACGGCTGCAGCGCTGCCAGGCCTAGGGGAGGTAGGTGGGCTGCTGGCAGTCCTACTGGCATCCCTGCAGGAAAGAAGAGAGAAAAAGGTACCACACAGGCTCACAACCACATGCAAGATGGGCAGCTTCAGCAACAGCTGGGCAGGAAGCCGACAGCAAAAAACAGAGGCTGCCCCATGAGATCTAGATAGCGTCATGGACGTGAGAGCACTTAGGCCTCAGGGTGACCTTGTTCATCTTAGATGAGCTTCAATGTGGATGATGGGAACATGTCTCAAAGAGCAGGCGATCAACTTCTTACTCTGGTGTTCACTAAATATTAGAAGTCCCCAACAACAAAAGCAAGACTCACTTTTGAATAGATGGGTGACAGCTCATGCAATACAAGAGAACCATTTCAGGCTCTCAGGTAGGCAGCGTGAATCCAATATCCTTTCTTGCTCCTTAACAACAAAGGCATATTTGCATTGCCTTTCCTTGCAAGCATTGCTCAAGCCAAAGCCCTTTGTGGGACTGCTTCGTGCTCCCATTTTGGAAGAAAGGTGTATAAAGGGGAACTGCGTCAGCCAACATTGGCAATTCCCTGCGTTGCTATTACTCTAGAAGCGCTTCCTTCTTTCAGGCCCAAATAAGTCACCATCTTGCTGTCATGCCTCATAGACAGCAGCAAACCCTGATTCCAGCTCAAACCAGGGCCAAGTTTTAAGGAAGCATAATTATTTCCCCAAATCATGGCTGACAGCTCTCCCTCCAGCAGCCAAAAGACTTAAGAGCACATAGTTTGAGAGAAGGCATATGTAATTCATCTCATCTTCAAAGCTAAGAAAAGCAATTAAAAGACTATGGGAATTCTATTTGCACCTTGGGTCTGGCTTCAAGTGTGCTTTTCAGATTATTTTGATTTTCAGTAACCTACAGGGATATTCTGGAAGAGCAGCTGGTAAAAGGTGCAAATAACAATACACCATTTCACCTGTGCTACCAGGGCTGGTGAGGCAATGGACCCAGAAGAAAGCAGCACAAACCCAGCCCTCCTGGCTGCCCAGGATCAACTCCCCACACTGAGCCCTGCAAAGGGTACTCACAGTTCAGAGGAGCCAGCTGTAGTTGAGCCCTGAGTCCCCTTGCCAACCTGGTCCTTCTTCTTGCCCTTCTTCCGCCCACGATAGTATGAACGCTCTCTCATCGGGAGCCACCGCTCAGGGTCAGGGGTTACCTTAGGGTCATAGTTTTTGGGCAGCTTCCCTGCAGAACAACCAGTGCAAGGAAATGAGATTGGGGTGAACACACCACAGAGGCATCAACAAGAGATATGCACGGGATATCAGTAGCCAGGACATGTCCAGAGCCCAGCAACCCACAACACATCCCCTCACCAAGCCTCTTATCTGGGTGCTGCTCTCACTGCTGTGGAGAAAGGCCCCATTCGGAAGAAACTACCATGAACAACTGGGTTCACAGGAACCCAGTCCAAGCAACGAGCTCCAGCTCCTGGGGAGAGTGCCAGGGTGCTCAGGGCTGGCTATGAGATGAAACAGGCCAGCCAGCGCTCTGGAGCTGTGCCCTGTCAATAGCTATGAAACACAACTCACCCTTCTTTTTCTTCTTTTTCTTCTTCACATCTCCTTGCCTAAAAAGAAAGAAGAGTGGAAACAGCAGCTGTGACACAGCACAGACACAGTGAAAAAGTCAACCAGAAACTAGTGCCGAAAGAAGCTGAACCATTCTCCTCTCTCTCAAAACTTAGGTTTGCTACTGCCTGAATCTCCCACAGGTACTCACTGGGCTCCCATTGCACCAGCTTGCTTTCTACAGGGATACCCCCATCACGCCAGGTGCAGTTCTTGTGCCACCCAACAGAATGACGAAAGTAGCACTCTTTACCCTTGCTCCTTCTGCTGGTTGTCTCCAGTGAGCTTCCCAGCTTTCTTCCGAACATAGGTTGCTCCGTGGGAGTTCTCCAGTGCGTCTACATCTACTTTCAGTGACATGGTGTCTGAGGAAGGCAAGTGTTTGCTAAGACTGCAAAGGGAGAGTTCAGGGATGCAAACCAGGAAAGCTGGCAAGTCAGCAGCAAGGGGCAAGCACAGAAGGTAATCAGCTTTGCCTGAACAGACACAGATGGGCAACAAATTCAGCCTGTTAGCAATACAGAATCAAACAGACCTATGGAGCTAGTCCCAGCTCTCTCACTAGCTCATTGCACATGCTGGGATCAGTTGCTTAATTCCCCTCTGCCTCATTTTTCCCTTCTTTGAGATGGGGACAGAAGCAGCAGCTTCCTCTGAAAGCTGCAGGGGGAGGAAAAAGCTGTATGGGAACCTGGTATTTTGGGTCAATGAGAGCTTAGCCATGTTTGGTTGGGCACAGTCCTGCATTACTACCACAGGTCTAAGTTTTCAACAGAAAAGACAGAGCACCTCCAACTTTGGTTCCTCCTAGTCTTGAGTTACCACCCCTCAAAGAGGAGGCACCCAAGGACAGACTGGTCCTGGGATCCCACAGGAATCAAACCACAATTAGTAAACAAAGCAGCTCCGGAAGACTTGGCCTGGACATGCAGCTGTTCCGGACACCCTCCTCGCTTTTCATCAAAAGGATACACTTTAGCTTTCTCAGGGTCCACGAGGGAGTATGCAGAGATGAGCTGTGCCAGAGTATGCACGTCTTTCGGGTTTTGCCTTTAGAGGAAGAAAAGAAAGATCAAGTCACCGAGGCACAGACTCATCCCAAAGACTAGTACCAGCATGCAGAACTGGCTGCCTCAGCATAGCTGCTATTTGTGGGGACAGACATGCCAGTCTACGCTCTCCTCCAGAGCACATCACCACATGTCACTGACACGGACAAGGAGGTGCACGGAGAGGTCTCCAAAGTATCATGAAGCAGGCAAACAAGGAGGAAAACCTCTTACGTCCCACTAGCAAAAGGAAATTAACAGTTCCTCCTCAACAATCTCATCATGCAGATAATAAAATGAAAAACTGGACATTCACAGTTTAGGCAGCACCGCAAAAAATGACAGAGCCCAGTAGCCAAAGCAACCTTCACTGTACATGGAGGCCTCTGAGACCAGCCAACCAGGTTTTTGAGCGAACATCAGCTATAGATCAAACGAATGATCCCCCACGCTTCCCGAATGTGTCTTTGCATCAGAGCCCCTGGGCAAAAGCAACTCTAAAAGGTGGCTGACCGGCAGCCCTCCACGTGAGACACCACCTGACACCAGACAGCATGCACAGAGGTCTCAAGGCTCTTTTCAGCAACTCCTCGACTCACTTCCAGAGCTCCTCCAAGTCACTGATTGCTTCCTTCTTCCTGCCATGCTTCAGTTTAAAGTTGGCAGCTTCTCTTATCAGCGACAAATGCACAGGAGACTCTGGCTGAAAGATACAGCAGCCATGATTAGTTCTTCACTTTCATGGCATGGAGCCTAGTTCTAGCTGGCTCTAGTACCCCAAGACCCAGAGATATGACCAAGAAGAACTGAGCCCAGCACCCTGTCACACAGAAAGCAGGGCCATCTTTGCACTCTAGAATGCAAGGCAAGGCTGCCTGGGACACCCAACTGCTTGCTGCTCTGCAGAGCTCTGCAGTCAGGCAGAAGGCCTGATTGCTACATTTGAGCACCCCTTATCTGATTTCCTCTGATCCGACAGAAACAGCAGGGGCTGTTTCCCTCCTTGCAACATGTCTAAAGTAATAAAACAGTAATAAAACAAACACGGGCAGCCTGCCACAGAAGGAAAAAAACAAAAACCAGGAGCTCGCAGGTCTCCAAAACCACAACTAGCTGAGCTGCTGGGACTACGCATCAGCGGGAAAAGCTGAGCTTGGACAAACTAGAAAAGACTGAGGCAAAGCCTTGCAAACTGCATCATCCTCTGATTCGACTTGCCTGGAATTGTTGATACCACTGGATAGCCTGCGTGAAGACCTCGATTGCACTGTCAATGTCTTCTTCATGACTGTACATTGTCACCAATGCAGACACCTGCAAACATTCAAGAGCAGCTTTTAGCAGACCCTCAAGCAAGCTGTCTGCAGCCAGGGAGTCAGCAGTTAAAGGAATTTCCTAATAATAGAGTCAGTGTGAGCTTCCTGCTCAGTGTCCCTAAAAAAACAGCTGCGGTGATAGGCAGGATACCCAGGCAAGACCTTTCTAACCAGGTCCCTCCCACAAAAATGTTCCTGCCAGTCTTTCTCCTACAGGACAACAACCTTAAGGCAGCATTCACAGAAAGGACCTCCTTGCCTGGCACCTTCTCTGCTTGTCACTTGACAAGCATTTGCTCTCCCATTTCCTCCCCCAAGAACCAGGAAAAAAAGAAGTCAGCACTAAAGAGATGAGATGCAGACACCACCTGTTTGCTCTATTCCCAGGTCACAGCCAGAGATGATTCAGGGCAAAGAACCGCCTCCAAAAGTGACTTTGACCATTCGCACGTGCAAGCGCAACAGACCTACAGCAACTGTCAGTTTCCACTCAAGAGGCTTACGCTGTACACTCGAGCGTTTTCAAGGTCCTCAGACTTTTCTGAATACATGTGCATGCAGGCGGATAGGAGTCATGCTCTTGGGACGGGACACATGAGACCTTCCCCCTAATGCCTGTTGCCCTAAAGCAGCTTCAAAAACTTCCCAACTGCTCATACAACGCAAGCAGCTGCTCCAGTGATGTTACATGAGTAAATCCAGGCAACGTGCAGGTCTGGGGGATGGTGAGAAAGTAGGAAAGCAGGTCAAGAGCATCTCTGCTGACAGGCAGACCGCTTTTACGGCCAAGTCAGGCCACCTGATGCAAGTTATACCCTCAGCTCTGCTCAACAGGGGCTCGAATTATACCCTGCACACATTCAGCTCAAGGGAAAACCACAGGAAAGGAACAGCAAGGAGCAACCAGTACAAAGCTGTGCTACGAGGGAAAGCCTCACGTGGTTCGGACTGAGTCTTGCTTACCATACCAGGCTTGTGCTGCAGTTCTTCTATGCTCCTCAGAATGATGCAGGCTTTGGTAACGCTGCCTAGGAGAGATGGAAGAGCACGCTCTGAGTGGCATAATAACACCTCACCTTGCCTGATGGGCAGGGCAAGACACTAGCCTGTGAACTTCCGCTAATTTCAGACACAGGAAAATAACAGTCCTCGTCTCCTAAAATGTATCTCCCATTTCCAGGAACAAACCTCGATCTCCAGACAACAGAACTCCTTCCTGCCCTTGCCACCTCCCACAAGGGTTCAGGAGCAACCTTTTACAAGCAGTTTCTTCTCTTTCGGGAACTCTGTGCTGCCTGACTGTATGCAGCAATGGCACTATCAGGGAGCCCCACACCGCTCCCAAGACATCCTCTGCTCCAAGACAGATTCAGTCCGATGATTCACAAAGACTGTGGACGGCTCTGCCAGGGATCTGTGGACCCCGGACATCTAGGCACTAAGACACGAGCTCCATCCTGCCACATCCTTATATACAGAATACCTGATTGCAAGTATCTCTGCTCTGCCTCCCTGTCACAGTGACAGTCTGGGTTTTCTTCCCCCTTGTATCATTATTGCATGCAGACACTTTCCTCCACAGGAGGACGCTGGATACCTTGAGCAATTTTTAGCTGGGCCATCGTCAGCTTGATCTCGGCTGCATTAGCAGGGTGCTGATCCGCAAAGTCCTGAGAGTCAGAGGAAAGAATGAGTCAATGCGTGTGGGCACCAGGCGGCTGCTCTGGTGAGCCGTACCACAGGAAGCTGGCAAGAGCCAAAGGAAGCTTTCCAGCACAAGCAGGCTTCAACAAGTAACAGAAGAGGGCCCCCAGCCACACCAGTGGGTGTCCATTGTGCCCTCAGATTTCAGTACCAGGCCATGCACCCCCTCCAAAATGAAGCTGTGGCAAACTGCTTGGAAGCGGAGCAGCACAGCGGACTGCTTATCCTGGAAGAAGCTTGTTACAGCTTCTGAAGTACAAAAATCAAAGGTGCTAGGGAACTATTTCCCTTTAAAAGCAACATACTTCAGTTGGGTGTAAAAGCTTTCTAGCAGCATTAAACTAAAAAATAAGCATGGTCAGGTAGCCCCAGGAGTTTAAACCAAACCAAGTGAAACAGCAAGCAAGAGAGCAGACAGCACCAGTTTAATGGGAGCCAGGTCAGAAGAGCACTTTCTCTCACCTACCTGCAGAAGCCCTATAGCCTTTGCATGCTGCTTCTCACGACACAGTTGGGCTGCCTGGATCAGCACAGGGAGCAGATGCTCAGGGCTCTGTGACTGCAGGCTTGCTGACAGCTTGCGGCACTGATCTGCCTGTGGGATAGGAAGAGAGAACATGCTTTGCTCAACCTCTGCAAGCATCTAATGCAGTGACCTTCCCCAGAAGAGCAGGAATAGGGCTGATGCATCAGCTGCACCCAGGAAGAGCTGCTAGCAATGACTTGCCTGAAAGGGGCACACAGGGCTAAGAACAAGACTTTTTGGTGGCAGTTCAGATGCATCTAAGAACCCCACACTCCTCTTCTGCCTCTTCCTCACTATCTCCACATGGTCTTCCCTACTGTAACACTCACATCACTACACAACAGGCTGTCCTAACTTTTAGGAACAATTTTTCCCACTTACATGTGACTAAACCCAGTGGTCAAATCCTTCGATGCAGATGAGTTGGGTATCCATTTCTGCCTAGTCAAATTCCTGTGGAAGGCGCTACATTTGCGGCCAGCTCCCGCAAATCTGTTTCCCCTACCTGGTTAGTGTACATAGCCAGCAAAGCTTTGTTGAATTCAATTGCCTGGAGCTGCTTCTTGGAGAGTTTATGCTCAACGCCTTCTGCGTTAGTCAGCTTCACCTTTTTCTTTGAGTCAAAGACATTTTGGTCCTGTGGAAATTGCACATCATCAACTTTGTGACATTGCTTGAACAAGAAAAGGTCTCTGGGCTTGGGATTTAACTTCTGCTTTAGGAAAAAGTCTTTCCCAATTATACCCCTTCCCCTCATAGAACCACAGAAGCAGCCTGAGTAACCCCCAAGAAGACCCATGCTGAAAGCAGCCAGGTAATTCTATACCTTGTTAATTGTGATGATGTTATTCGCAATGACAGCAAGCAGTCCTACATCTGTTGGCCTGTGGATTAAAAAAAGAAGAAAGCACGTCGTTATGAAACAGTGGTCTCTTTACAGGTGGAAGAATGAGCACTTGTTTTAGAAAAGCTCCTACTTTAACTTGATTATTTGATTGTAGAGCTGTAGAGCATCCTCCGTATGACCCTGCAGTTGCATGATATAAGCCATCTGTCCGTGAATAATGGCCAGTTCAGCCTCAATGTCTTCCTCAGTCACATCCTGAAGGAAAATGAAGGCAGGGCAAAAAAATGAAGGCAGGGCACCGAAGGGGGCAATCTCACCTCTTTTGCCCTGGTTTCAGCATTTTGCTTCCAAACTTCTATGAACTCTCTTAGGTAAGGTATTAGCAGCAAAGAACACCAGCCACTACAGGGGAATGTTGTAGCCATAGCGTAAATGTCCTGGCTTAAACCGGGACAGAGGAAAGCTCTTCACCTGCTATTGTGAGAGCGTGAAGATACCCTCAACTTGTGCACTGAGTCTTCCTCTGCTTGAAACATACCAACAGCAGGGGCTACAAATCACCTAAGTTTCCCACCACCCACCAAGCAGGTTCATCCACAGTGTGGACGGGTCACTGGGAGGCTTTAGACAACCCCGCACCAAGCCTGCCTGCGCCAGCAGAGGCAACCGCGCAAGGAGCAGAGCGGCAAAGAGCTGGCAGCGTTACACTTCTGCAACAAGCACAACTGCTGCCCAACCTCACAAGTCGGTATCAGGAGCAGGGCAAGCCTCGCTGGACAATACTATGCAGCAGCTCTGGCTATTGACTGCCTATCTGCAGTACGCTTTCTGACCACACCCGCAAGTGTGTGTCCTAGTGCAAGCAAACACTTTTCAGAACGTCAACAACTTACAGAGTCTTCCGAGAGCGACTGGCGGCACAGCTCTAGAGGGGAAAAAGAATTGAAGAACCTGATTTAGAAGGCTTTAGGGAAAAAACACGCTCTAGAAGCATTTGGGAGCGTACACTGATCACATGTACCCCTTGCAGATATTAAATCTGAGACTGCAGCGTTACAAGGGCACATTAGATTACAAGAGAGAAGGATGCAGGCAGAAGAAGCATCAAATGCACAGGAGATACTGCCCGTCCCAGAGCTGCTTTCTGAGAGCAGAGTTGCACACGGGTTTTTTCTCCTGAGTAATTTTTGTTAAACCTAGTTATGGATCTTTTACACAGGTATCACTCAGCTGTCACTACTAACCGCTATGGGAGTTCATTTTAAGTGCTGCAAGCCTGGAATATTCAGATTGCACTCCTCTTCATGGGCAGCAATTCCATCAGTTTTCAGCACAGATACCACTCACTTAAGTTTCTGATGGCCCTCACCAGAGCATCACTTGTTTTGCTCGCCAAGGGATTACTGCTACAGTGCATAGGTTCATTAATCTCGGAAATTACACATGCTCAAGAAGCTAGTTGTATGGGAGACCTGCTATGCTATCACCAAATTTAGGACAGAATTGAGCTATTCGTCTGCAAAAGTAAACAGATCATTAAAAAAATTCATCCTCTCCACTCTGCGCCTTAAAAAACAAAAAATACACACATATACAAAATCCCCCTTCCACCCTACAGGAAAAAATCCAGGTTACAAAAAAGCTCATCTATTGCTTGTACTAGTTTTATACATAACTCAGACAATACAGTAATTTTTTGACATACTGAATGACAAAACCAGGATTGAGAATAGATTAAACATTTTAGGCTGATGTGAAGAGATTATTTATATCCGCTTCCCTCTTCAAAAAAACTGCTCAAAGGAATTCAACCCCAATCAGGGGGCTGGGAGAGTACCAGGAGATGCTACATGCAGTGTGGCTCTAGAAAAGATTTGCAAAGAAATGCTTCTACAAACACACCAATCCTGGCAGGAACCATCTGGAAATCTACAGCAAATCCTACTTTTGATCTGTTTTTAAACTGAGAGTCAAAACCTCATTTTCTCTTGAAGCGTGTGTACAGAGAACAAAACTACCAATATACATAGAACTGCCCTCCAACCTCACCATACTTTTACCTTCTGCTTTCTGTAGTTTTTTCATTGCTTCATTCAATCTTCCTTGCCCAATCAATGCACATGCACTGTTATAACACAGCTCGTAGGTAGCTTCTCGAAGGCCCAAATCTTCCTAGCAAGGAAAATAAATGTAACAAGCATAAACATCAACTGATCTATATACAGATTTGACAGGCAACAGATGCAAGCTACTGTCTTCACGAACACTCAAGCTATTCCTTGCAAAGTAAGATTTGCTACAGAAACCTACGCTTAGAGGCAATTTTAAAAGGGCATGCATCTGCCAAGTAAGTCACTGTGTAAAGAACGTTCCCTTACACCGCACAACAAAGCCAGAAGCAATCAGCAAGGTAGCAGCTGAACTCCAGCCTGAACTTGGGGATTGCCTAGGCTGGAAGAGGACAGGTAAGAACTGCTACTCTAGAGAACTAGGAAGAGGATGCACAGCACTGAACAGAAAAATGAGCACGTCATGCACATCTCTGAAGACAAGAATCTCTGAAAGGCGAGGACATTAAAATCTGCATTGCTCTTTAACAAAGATATTTCTCAGCATGCTTGGGTGACCATGAGCATTTTACCCAGAGCAAGAGCAAAATGAGAAGGGGGGGGAAGAGCTAGTCACCACAGGGGTTCTGCCTAACTCAGCCTCAGAGAGACGTACTTCATGCTTTGCTGAGATATCTACTAAGAAGGCTCTCCTAGAGATCAAAGACCAAGTGTAATTCACTAGTCCACAGACCAATAAGTGCATTCCTTCATCCGTAGAGGGGAAACCCCTAGGGGATCCTCAGTACCTTCAGCGGTCATTAAAAGACAGGAGGACATTTCTCTCCTGTTAAAGATCTAGGATATCAGACACTTTATTCCCTCGGCTTGTGTTCTCACACTCATACGAGCACACACTTGCTTACTGGCACCACTCTCTCCCACGTGCTCTGTGCTGCCACAACAGCAGAAAGGTTGGTTTTTCTCTCTTCCTCATATTCATCCTGGGAGTTGCGGATGAGATCCCGGTACGCTGCTAGACAATCATCATAACGCTCCAACCTGTACAACTGAGAAAAAAGGGATTAGCCTGCAGAACAGTATTGCCCTGTGTATGCCAGTAACTACAGCCTCCTCCTTCTCCATGGACTGGCAGTAGCAGAGTATCATATGTTTTAGGCTCAACATTACTAATATTCACATCTATCCTTAAGGGCAAGCTCTGAGGATTATTTTGCCGGGCCTTGAGCAATGGCAGCAGATACCTGCACACATACTGCACAGGTTTTTTTCTCCTAAAAGAGCTCCTTTTAAAGGAAGCAGCTTACACAGTTTTGTTCTCAGTCAGGCTTTCTCCCGATTAGAACATCTCTTCCTGAGGCAGGTTAAACAAACAGCCTTCCAAGCTGTTGAGAGGACAGCCAATTCTTCAAAGAAACTGTTTTGCTCAACCAGAGAGAAACCATAGGAGAAAAACAGCTTCTCTTCCGATTCACCTCTAAAACTTGAGACGTCAGGTGCCACAGACCTTCCATGGACAAGTATCTGATGCAAGCAGAGGGCTCGACCACAAACAAATCCAGTCAGCCCTCTTCTATCCCCTATCCCCTCGGTTTCTAAAACTACATCAGGCCAGACCTGGGAAGAGAGAGGAAGTCATGAATGTACTGCTTTGGTTTAGTGGCCGTAAGGGAATGACTCTTCCCTCAGCAGCAGGTAACTGAGGTTCACACAAGCTGGAGCAGTTGGGGACTGTACACCTCCTAGCCTTCAGGACAGGGGAGGAAATCCTGCCCCATACTTGCCCCACATTAGAGTACGGATAGAACATCCAGCAGTGAAACTGCCACTGGGAAGAGAAACTTGTAATTACCACTTGTCCGTAAAGTTCCTTCAGTTTGTCTGTCTGCTGGCTGGCACTCTGAATGGTCTTCAGGGCGTTTTCAATGCGATTCAACCTGTATTCGCAGTAGGCCTTCTCAAAGGCAATAATGTCACTGGAAGGACAACACAAAGGCTGAAAACAGGCACGTGGAGTCTTCATTCAGCAGCATTCACCCACTTGAACATGCTTGTCTGAGCTGTCCTAATGAGTTACAGACTGCTACGTTCCCAGAGGGCCCAGACACCCAGAATACTGAATTATCTGTTGAGCACTGACAATATCTTATGTTTGGTTTGTTTCCAACAGAGAAGAAATATCAGAACTCCAGCTTAAGGAGGAGGTTCCTTTTCCTGGTCTCTCTAGACATCTGGCATTTTAAATCTGCTCTTTACACAGGCAAAAACTTCCCAGACCTTCTACTGATGATAATGTGACTCAAATGCTTAAAGGTAAAACAACAGCAAACTTCATTGCACGACTCCTTCAGGAGGAGGCATATGGCTACAACAAAAGGTTGTTACTGCAAACTTTCAAATACACATAATCATGTCCCACAGAGAGTGAAAGAAGCTAGGATAAAACATCTGATCTGATAGTTTGATATTAAGCTAAAGGCAATACTGACCTATTTTGAAATATCAGCATCGTAGAACTGAAGCAAAAGGATTTGCTGACATAAAAATGAAATCGGTTTCAAAGCCAAATTCACACCATCAGAGAAGTGCTATCAGTCAAGCAGAGTCCTGCAAATTATGTTGCAGCTGAGCTACTGCTTGAGCCAAAGGAAGAGTAATCAATCACTAGTGCCAAGAATACAGTAACAGCCATTATCTGTCTATTTAAAATGTTCTCAGCAGAGCTGAGTGGAGGGCTTGAGGGGGTGTCTGAGAACAAATAAATAGCACTAAGAATTAAAACAAAGGAGGGAGCAGGCCTTAGTGCAAGACAGGGAAAACTGCAAGAGCCACAACTTTTCCTGCTCTGCAGGACAGAGAGTGGGAGAGACAAGATAAAGGAATCATAGGGAGAATTCTGAAGCCAGTTGAACTTACAGAAATTACTCCTCCTTCCCTACACACATTAAAAAACAAGCTACACACTTGATTTAAACCCCTTCCAACTCATGAAAGAAGAAATTTGTGAATAAACTAACTGCTTTCTATTTATAATCCCAGATGTGAACATTAGCAAGGAAGCGTTTCATTGCTCTAATACTACAACGCATTTTTCTTGGTTTTCTGTTCTTTAACAAGAACGCAAATCCTGGACACGTGAAACGCAAAAATTTTGCTGCCGTGCAGTTACTGGGTAGTAATTTCCATCCTAGTCATTGCACAAAGAAGATCACTAATAGGAAGACAATTATAGAGTCTGCTTAAAGACGCAACTGGGAACGCTGAAGCTCGATTTGCTCTCAAACCTGAGTGGTCTCCAAGGTCCTGATCTTGTAAACATGCACACAGGACCACACCATCCCAAAAGCTGAACTAATACCCTCAGCCTGGAAAGAAAAGGATCCTAGAAGCAGTCAGAGGAAACCGCCAAGCAAAAATGAAAAGCTCACTGCCACTGACAAGGGCTTCTCCCTCCTCTCTTCACCTCCTCCCATGAGATCTCTCCTCCTCTTTTGTATAGCCCTGGGGTTCACCCAGGTTGACAAGCAAAATCAGGTCATGGAAGTGGCTGAAAATTAGATTAGGGACATTCCCTACAACAGTAACAGGAAGCTGTCAGAGAGGCTCAAACTGACCCAGATCATCTCTCTTGCACCCAAAAGAATTCAGTGTCTTTCTGGAAACCCCAATTCCGCTGGCTCAGAGCACCTCATACTCTTGATATTGCTGGTCATTAGTCCTCTCTAGCCTCTCAGGGACTCACAGTTTTGGTTTTTTTGTTTTGTTTTGTTTTTGCAGAGTGCCGCAAGACACAACTCACCTGGTTAATACTTTGGTGTGGGTGTTGATTACGCTGAGGGCTTCCTTGAAGCTCCCATTCTGGATAAGACACACCACTTTACATTGAAGCGCAGTCACATCATCTTTGCTGATCTGCAGTACTGGAGGGGAAACCAGTTTCAACACAACACGCTACCTCATTATCTGACACAAAAACTTGTTAGCATTGTTCAAATTGGAGAAACCCAGAGACAGCAGTCACATCAATTTAAAAGGGTCCTAGTCTGGCTTGCTTCAGTTCAGAACGTGAAATGAACCCTGCCAATATAGAAGAGCACAGTATGAACGGTGAACTTACCCTAAGTGACCACTGCGCTAAAACACCTGGAGCAGAGCAACACCTGAAGAGTTTTGCACACCTGGACAAACTTTTCATTGGCATTTCACTGCCAGTCAGAAAACAGGGTGCCAAACCTGTCTCAGCTCCATGTAAAGCATATCCTACAAGAAGATGGCCACTGCACCCAACGTAGTGGAACAGTACAGACCTGGACAGGTATTCATTTTACAGGCTAATACCGTGCTGCCAAAAGAAGACCATGAGGAAGGAGGTGGGAAGTTAAACAGGTTTTGGTATTTGATTTTTTATACGATTCCAACTCTCAGATCTGTCAGGACAGTCAATCGGTCCCTATTCCCAGGAAGCATCAAAACCAAAGCTTTTAGCCATCAGGAGTCTCTTATTGCCACACCGCTTTGGATGCCAAACCGCCAAAACAACACATCTCAACTGGAATGCTTGCCGCCTAAGCGAGCCAGATGTCATTCAGCTCCATACGCAGACCAAGACACCATTCAGGGCAAAAAGAAAACCCTGCTTCCTCCCACGATCTAAACGGGGGAAAAAAAACCCCAGGCACGACTCCGGGCGAGGACCACATGGCACCACATAGGCACCTTCAGGCCCTGACGCAGGAGCAGGGCCTGCGCGGCCACCCGCCTCGGCCCCCGCTCCTTTGGCTCCTTTTCCTCCGGCCTCTCCTCCAGCGCGGCCAAGCCCCCAGCTCCACCGGCAGGTAGCGGGCGCCGGGGCCCGCCGCCCCGCTCCCAGGGGCCTTCCGCGAAGCTGTAACGGCCGGCTCGTCACGGCCGCGGCGCCCGCAGCCCCCTGCCCGGGCTCGGCCCCCGGCTCAGCCCGGCCGGACCACTGGGGGTGGGGGGAGGGGGGAAGGCGAGGCGGACGAGCCCATCGGCCCCGGAGCCGAGGGGGGAGGGGGGGGGAAAGACGGCGCGCGCCGACTCACTCTTATTAACGGACTTGAGCGCGCGGGCGAAGTCGCCGTTCTGGCCGCAGCGGTTCACCTCGCTCCACAGCGCCGCCGTGGCCAGCGCCGCCCCCCCGCCACCGGCCGCCGCCATCTCGGGAGCGCGACGCGTAGTAGGGGGGCTCGGGGGCGGGAAGGGAAGCGAGCCCTAGCGACGGCGCCTGACGCTCGCCCGGAAGCGGAAGAGCCGCGCGCCCCGGCCGCCACGTCACGAGGGGCGGGAAGCAATGGCTTCTTCCAAGGGCTTTAGCTGAGCAAGTTCTCGCTGTGACTATCTTAACTAACCTCTCCCCCCGCCCCCCCCCGTCAAAATGAGATCAGCTCCACTCATATGACCAAAGCATATATCGTGGCAGGGGGGTGGGGAACGCCCCTCCCAAAACAAAATGATTCTTTCCCATTCTCGTTTTTTCCCTTCCGCTGAAAGATCGCCCTGACAGTCATCGCTTCTCAAATTTCAGAAGGGTGATGAACGAAGTCTTACAAATACTACAAAGGATTTTTTTTTTTTAATTAAAAATGTATTTAGAAAACATACTGAAGCATGAAGGCTGCTATCACTTCCGCATAATAGCAACAGCTCAGAGTTTGGACTTAAAAACACATTAGACAAACCGAAGATGTGAGATGCCACCAACAAAGTCACCTCAGTGCAACTAGCGCAGCGCTGGATAATCAGACCTCTCCTTTTCCACAAATCCCACGCGGTTCAGAGCTGTCCACACCGATCTGGTAGCATCTGCAAATTAAGTCTGAAATATCTGCACATAAAGCACCTTACAGTTGAAGTGGTCTCACAAAAGTGAAAATACAGACAACTGAAAAGAGACAAACTTTTTAAGCACTACCCAGCATTGATTTTTGAAAGTTTGCTGGGATTACATCATCTGCTCCTTTAAGATGATCCTAGACCTTCAAAGAAGGACACTGAAATGCACTTAAGAAATCCTGAATAACCTGGGGGAATTTCTCCAATAGGAATGACAACCCTATTAAAGAAAGGCGGAAGAAACCATTAATACTTTAAACATAACACTCTTACAGTATTTATTAAATATACAGAACTTGGATCGCTATTTAAAATTTTTATTTTTCAAAATTTTTCCCTATAGAAGGATCATAATGCTATCTCAGTGCATATTAAATGAAAAGTCATACCTCTCAAGCGTCTAGCTCGGAAATCAGAGCAACGCAGCATGTAGTGGGTGTGCAAGCTGAAGAACATAATACTGTTAATGCAATTAACATAGGGAGAAAAAAAATTGCATCGCCATTACATGGACAGATCTATAGCCCAGTGAGTAGGACACTAGCATCAAATAGGTTGTTAGCAGCACGGGAATGAGAAACTTGGTTTCTGTCTGCCAAAGAATCTGTTACAGATTCAAAAAAGATTTGTCCAAGTCTCAAGTGCTCCTCCTTTGCAAGGGCAAAAACTGCACATTTAGCCACTAGTTCAGAAAGTTTCCAGAAGCATCTATCATGTTGGAAGCGGGGGGCAGAGGGAACTTTTCACATTGGAAAAGTTCCATAAAACGAGCGATCCTACCAGCCCTCAGGCACCCTCCAACATCACCATCACAGATACTTTGGTGAGGCATTTACTTATGGCTGAAATGCTGTCCACTGAAGACTCGCTTCTGCACTACGGTCTTGACACTCATTTGTTCTGTTAGCAGTATAGGTAAAAATTGACCTCTTATTTTGCATACAGGATGACACTAGTAGAGTAGCAAGTGTAGGTAACCACACCCCTCCTGCTGGTATAAATTCCCTGAACATATCACATAGGTAACTACCATGATTACTCTGACTTCAAATATTCAAGCTTTATATTTTGTTCACATCTGCCCACAGAAACATTACAAACAAAATACAGCTAAGACCTGCTATTCTGTGCCTTTTCGTACTGCTGCACTGTTAAGCAGATCTAAGCTATCCTTAGCTTTTAATCGTGCACAATAAGTTTTCTGGATTTTTTTTTTTTTTAGGTTGAATAAAAACACAGTTTAGATGCATTTTTGGTCAGGTTGATCATTGTATGTGGTACAATGAAACCTGGTTAACTGGTATTCATCAACTATCTTGTGATGGAATGATGGAAGATTTCTCTAAAAGATTCAGACAGTTGAGAGGTATGAGGACAATCTGTCTTATACATTTGAATTTATGCGTGTAATCTTACGGAACAAGAGCTACAATTATAGACATAACATTAAATCTTATTAACAAATAGTGCATGAGAACTTAAGAAGTCCGTGAAATCAGTTTGGTCAGTGACTTGCAAAAAGAGTCATACTTCAGCTGCATTGTGTTGAGGAAAAAAAAGAAAACAGAAATCACTCATTCTTAGGCAAGTTAAACACGTATCAAGTGTCAGTCTACATTTGAAAATCAGTTTTACTCTCTATATACTATATATAAAATAAATTAAAAAGGGAAAGCAGGGAATAGCTTTGTATATGCTTCAAATTAACCCAGACCAGTAGTTCCATAAATGAACTTTTTACCACCTTTGTGGTGGTAAGACACCAAAAATACAATACTTATAAATAGAGACAGTTCAAAATAGATTAAAAATATGGAATTTAAACATTATTTTTCTATTCCCCCACAACACAATTTAGTTTTGTATGTCATAGCATCAATAAGTTTACAGAAAATTTGCATGTCACATTCACACAAAAGTTGAAAACAAAGCAGGTAGAAGTTCTAATGATGTTAAAGTTTAGGGTTTTTCCCAAGTAACTCCAGCTGCTCCTCAGCCTTCTCTTTAAATGAACGTCATCAACATTCACCATGCGTAGTGAGGTATGAGCAGCAGAAGAATCTGCAGCTGGTACCTCCCCACATTGTCCCCGCTGAAATATAGTAACAATCTATGTATCTGCTAATTGACCATGGTGGTGCACAATCTCTTACCTCACTACAGCTTTTATGCATCATAATTTAAACACAATATTCAAAAAAATAAAGTTTTTTGAAGCTTAGTTTTCCTGCTAAACTTAAAAACGTTTCATCTTCTCTGAAAGCGTATTTAAACATTCTTGTTCCAGCTTTAAAGTTTTACATAAACACAAAACAGAACAAGAATAACTATTTTAAACCAAGAGAGCACCTAAAAATATACTGTAGGTAAAAGTGAAATCAACAGTCTCTCCACTTCATAAAACCTAGAAATTCATCAGCAGAACAGTAGTATACTCAGAATGAACAAGGAGAAAAGGAGTAGCTAGAATACTCTAGAGGCTTGCTATGCTACTTCTCTTTAGTGCCCATTCTCCCGTTTGTATGGATGGCCACTGAATGACAGGATGTCTGTGATAGTTCTCTGTCTTCCTTTCACCACTGCTGCCAGCTGAAGTCGTCGTTGCTGCCAAAGACCAAGAAAAATCCTAGGATCGTAGCAAAGATGACTGTATTCCCTGTGAGAACAAGTGCACACGCGCCCCAGTAAATCTGTGAACAAGGTGAATATAGTTAGATAGGTAGTGAACTAAATACAGGCAAGACAAAAGGCAACATCCTGATGTCGCACGATAGACTAAGTTGAGCAACAAATTCGTGAGGTAAGGTGGCGTTTCATTATTTGTTTTATGCCAAGAAGGCTGGGTTTACCCAAAACGACTTGACTAATTCATACAGTTGGCCAAATAGCACTGCAGTTTCTTCCAGCACTGGTCAACATGCTAGCTAGCGGGCGCAGCTGTTTTGCTGTAACATCCAGAAATAGTGAAGTAAGGCTAGGCAACAGCATCAAACAAGACTGCAGCCTACCTTTACCCTACCATATGACTTTTTAAACAGACAGCTAAGGATGCAGGTCTTTAAAATGTCAATATTCTAGTAGCAAAAAAATAAGGAGGGGAGTGTTTGTTTTCCAAGGAGAACTAACAGAATTTGCCCAAAACTCTGACAAAGGGCGTCAGGCACTCAAACCGATCATCCACACTGTTCTCGCCTAAAAAGATTTTATGAAAGTGCACTTCAGGATTCTGATCTTAATGTTCTCTGAGGAATCCCAGCAAACACGATCATCCTTTAAAGGGTTTAAGTGAAATAAAAATTAAGTCATATACTGAGAAAGAAGTAATGACAACTTGGAGGCTTAAAAAAAAAACCACCAACAACAACCAAACAAAAAAAAAAACACGACGTCATTTGCAGCGATTGCCAAAATGCATTGTTTCTTCATACTTTCTTAGCCCAACTATTTCATAAATTACCTTTTAAGTATTCTGTACACTTTTACCTTTGGTTACTTGCCCGTTAAGTTTCCATACTGCTATCTTCTACCTAATTTTCTTTGCATTGCTTATATAGGATGTTAGGGTTTAGTCTTGGATCACGTAAAGCAATGGGCAAGCATCACTTTTTTGCCATGCTTCTGTTTCTGGTATTAGTCTTTCTTGTTGAAAGAATTCTCTTATTCTACTGCCACTGCAAGCATCTTAAGTATATATTTATAAAAGTTGCTTAGTGCATCAGAGCTTTACCTTCAATAAAAGCAATAAGGAACAAAGTCGTCCAGCAAAGAACAATATCAGAGATTGAAATATTACTAACCAGTTCTGCTCTGGCAAACACTACAGGTAGCCCAAATGCTGAGACAACAATGCCTGTTGTAAGAAATATTGCTAGCTCCTTGCAGGCATTACTCGTAGCATCTGTGTCATCTACTAATCTTCTTGCTATGCAGTACGGGATAGGAGACAGGATGTAAAAAAACAGAACAAACAGCGGCCAGTACTGGCTGAAAAAGAAAGGAGAAAAGTTAAAGTTAACTTAGTTTACTTCCTTCTCTTTAACATCAGTGTAAGGCTATTTTCCCCATTCGGCATCAGCATTTGGGAAAGACAGTCTCAAGCCCAGGCAAAGCAAATCCTTCGCTCTGGAATAAGCTGTCATTAATCCAACATACCATATTTGTCAACTGCTTCAGCTGACTTCAACTGCAGCAGTAGAGAACTCATTAACAGCGTATTCGCAGAGTAAGGTTTCACTAAGCAAGTCTAAACCCAGTAACATCTAGCTTAAGATGAGCTTAACTGTTATGATTAACCTGCCAGATTTACTTAAGAATTGCCTGTAAGCTCAATGCACATACACAGAACAGAGTACTACCCTGAGCAAATACTCAACAGCCGTGAGGCATCAAGACCTTGATACAATTTTTTTTTTTTGGAGTGAAATCACCACTGCGTTAATTACACCATCATATTTTGCGACATTTCCTTTTATTGTTTGCAGCCAGCCAGTCTCTGATTTCTCAGATGTGCCAATGAAGATATACATTTTTAAATAAACACTTGATTGTTCTATTTTAAGGACGACTGCAAAATGATTTCCCTTCTAAGTCATTGCTTCATCAGCCCCAGTGAAAGAGCTGGCATAAGACAGTCATACAAGTAGAGAACTGTAGTCCACAGCCTCTAGCACAAAGACTAACAAAGGGTATTTTTATTTTTAATATTAAATAAATTGATTCAGAAGATCTTCTTTAAAACTAAAATTCAGTGGCAGAGTCAAAAGCAATAAGCCTGACATGTCCCACTCCTTTAGGAAACTAGGAGGTATGAGACAATAGACCAAAAAAAACAGATAGTCATAGCAATTGTCAAAAGTCATAACACACGAGTCATAGCAATTGTTCTAGGTGCTACTTCACCTAGTGTGTTAAACGGCCGGGGGTCCACCTTGGATAATAACCAACAGCCCAAACATCATGAACTACTCAGAGAAAATGCAAATGCTTCCCTTCCCTGACAAAACATACATGCTACCTACTTCAGCAGATAATATCTTTTATCTGCCATAGAGAGGGAAAATACTGGAAATATGTTCGACCAGTGCATTCTTTAACAGCTTGTATCCAAGCCTGCTAATTTAAACTTTTGTCGCCTTCACTGTGAAATAATTCTGAGACGGTCTTTTTACCACTGCAAACTTTGGAAGCCACAGAAGAGGAGGGGGAGGAAAAAAAACTGCCTACAAGCGTAGGATTGATCACTACTTATGAAAACCAAACTGTTCTGAAATCAGAGACGTGCAAAAAGAAACGAGGAACGCGAAGAGAGCGCACATTACTTGTATTGGGGAAGGGCACATCCAAGCATTAAGAACATTAGTCCAACTGCTCCCCCAAAGGACAGGCTAATCAAAGCTATAAAGGAAACACAAGTCAAGAACAAACAGTCAGTTTAACAAACTGCATAAAATACCCAGCATAATCTGACAAGAGGTTTTAAACTTTGCCATTGAAGAAACACGCGAGAGAGATAAGCGGCAAACCAGCGAGACTCGCCTACAAAGTGGAATTTCGACCCACCACCATCGCAAGATTTCAAAATCGAGGACACGGGCAACGTCCTCGGAAGTTTTATTTCGTCCTAAACAGAGGAGGTGCCTCGAAGGGAGGCGAGGAAGGCCGCGAGGCCACGGCAGACCCCTCCCCACCCCCGCTGCAGGGAACGCCGGGCCCCGCACGTTTTGCCAGAGCAGGGAGGCCACCTCTTCCTTCCCCTGCTCCCAGCGCCCCCCCCACACACACACTCTCCCCCAGCGGGGCAGAGCGGCCCTCGCTCCCCCACGTCGGCCTCGAAGCCGCCCGCCCGGCGGGGCCCCGCGGGCCGAGAGAAGATGTCCGCCCGCGCCGCGCCAGGGAGGCGCCGGGCCCCGCCCCCGCCACGGTTGCCAGGGCGACCGCTCTGCGCCCTCTTCCCCTCGCGCGCGCGCGGGCTTCCCGCTTTCCCCCCCCCCAACGCGCGCGCACCTTTGATACCGGCCATGGCGCTGCCCGTCCCGCGAGCCGCGGAGCCGCCGGGAAGCGGAAGTACGAAGACGGCCCAGAGCCGCTTCCGGGAGGCTCGCGCGCAGCCCGCTTTCCGCGACGGCTGCGGTCACGTGACGCGCTCGCACCGCCCACTCAGCTGCCTGCCTCCTCACAGGGCACCGCCTACGGGAGCGCCGTTGACGCCGTCGCGGGGGCTGAGCGGCGTCCGCAGAAAACTCTCGCGCGGCTATTCGGAGTAAAGCGGTCGCTCCCGCAGGGCCCGGGGCAGGACGCGCCACTTACGCGCTTCCCATTGGCTCTGCTCGCTGGAGGGGCGGAGCTTAGCCGCAGCTGCGCGACGCGCATGCTCCGCAGCGTGTCACCACCCCTTCCGGCAGGAAGGAGCGGCGCCGGAGGGGGAGGTCGAGTCACCGCAGTGCTGTCATGGCGGCGGGGGGTTGGGTCCGCGCCGCCGCCGCCGGGTCCGCGCTCTTGCTGCTCCTCCTTTGCGCTGCCGCGGACCCCGCGCAGTGCTGGACCCAGCCGGGTAAGGCCGGTGGGGCCGGTCGCCAGCGCCGTTGCCATGGCGACGGCGCGGCCTGGGCCTCCGGGGCTGATGGCGGGAGGGGGCGGCGGGGGCTGCACCGCGGGGCGCCTTGCTCTTTACACTGTCGGCCCTGTGGCCCTTTCCCTGGGGAAGGATATGCCGTTTTGGTGAATGGGAGCCTGCCGGGGCAGGTGTGCTCACCGTGGCTAAGCTTCGTGCCTCCTGTTGCAGAGAGGGTTCTTCTGAGGGAGGTCCAGGCGCTCACGCTCCGCAGAGGTCAATACACGACCTCCCGGCGAACGGCTGCTGTGCCTCAGTTACAGTGCACAGGAGGCACTGCTGGATGTTCCCCTGTCCCCGAGGTTGTCCAGTGTTACAACAGAGGCTGGGATGGCTATGACGTGCAGGTAACAGTGTTTAAAGTTAATGTTATGCGTTTGATGAAACTGTCTTTCAACAGCTTTTGTGACCTCTGAATTAGAGCAGCAAAGGCTGAGGAGTTGGTTCAGTTTGCTGTTTATTAAAGCACCTTTGATAAGTAGCACCTTTGATAAGTAAAGTTCAACCTAGATATTTAAGTCTCTGTAAATGATTTTTGAGGGCTGCTGCAGGTATATCTTTGAAATCCTTCTGAAGGTTTAAGTTAAAAAATACTACATAACAATCCTGCAGTGGTTTTACTTAAAACGTTGGTCAAGTTTATACAATGAAACTCATGCAAAACCTTGAGGATGCTCTTGCTTTGGCATAGGTAAATGGTTGCCCAGTTGGTGTAGAATAAAGACTTCTGCAGAGATTTGCATTGCTTCAGCTATGCTTTTGAAAACAAATAAGTTCAAACTTCTATGATTTTTGTCTTACAGGCTAGTACTTATGTCAGGTGTTTCAAGAGATAGAGAAATGTTTCTGCTTTGACAGCTATTGCCTATGCTCCTGCCAATAGACTAATCAAGACTCAAAGCTGAAGTTACTTGTTAAAACTAACGCAGTATTGTAAAAATACAATCAAATCTGACTTGACAATGCCTCCTGCTATCCTGAGTTATTAATTTAGACACCATTTTTTTCCAAAATCTGTACCACGTATGGATAGAGGTGATACTTAAGTTCAGATGCCTCAAGGAAATATGAGACTGAAGAATCCACATATATTCAACTGCAGAATTTTAATTGGATCGTTAAATGAGTGGCATATGAATGCCTAAGGGTGTGTATCACAATTTCTTTTGCTTTCCTTCTAGTTGTAAGTGTAATCAAATGCATTGGGTATATCTCCTTATAGCTGCTACCCAGGCTACAGGAGACAGGCATTTATTAAGTCACTGTTGCACAGCGTACAGGTTGTTTTCAGAAGCACTGGTATTGCTAAAAGAATGTTTGACAAACTTGTTCAGTTGCAACTCTTCCCTGTTCTGAACAGTCGGGTTCTTTTAACTTTTCGGATATTTAAAAATATTCCTAGTTAATTTCAAATTCCTAGTTATTTTCAGAATGAGAGTGCTCAAAAATTCCTTAGCCTGTGACCTTTTAAATGATTTGCCGATAATTGCTGCTTTATTTCATGGCATATTTGAGGATGCAGACTGGTATTTTCGTCTTCCAAGAAGCAGGTGCTACTTTGTATTCCGTTTCCTTTTTTCAGTGGCAATGTAAAGCCGATTTGGAAAACAGCTATCGTTTTGGACAAATCGAAGTGAGCTGTGAAGGCTATGATTATCCAGATGATCCGTACATCTTAAGAGGATCCTGCGGTTTGCTCTTCAGGCTAGAGCTGACTGAGGAAGGTGAAAGGAAGGCAAAGAACTCCGGAAGCTTTGGCTCCGACTCTTATCAGTCAAGGAAGGATTTCTCTGATTCTGGTTCCGGCGTAATTGTTGTAATTGTTCTTCTGATTCTTGCTTATGGAGTTTACAAGCTCTTCCTCAGTAACCAGCAGCCTCAACAGAGTTTTGGTGATGGATTCTCTAGGCCTTCTTGGCAGAGTCAGCAGGCATGCCCTCCTCCTGGTTTTAAGCCCAGCTTCACAGGTAGGGCTCTAAGCCTATTGTGCTACTCAAAATTGGATTGTACTGTGCCAGCTGCAGCAAGTGCCAGTGGGATAGACTGAGGACATGAGGAAGAACTTTCCTGGGAGGGTGACTGAGCACTGGAACAGGTTGCCCAGCGAGGTAGCGGAGTCTCCTTCGCTGGAGATTTTCAAAACCCGTCTGGACGCGCTCCTGGGAAATATGCTCTAGAGGGGCCTGCTTGAGCAGGGAGGTTGGCCTAGATGATCTCCAGAGGCCCCTTCCAACCTCACCCATTCTGTGGTTCTGTGAAAACTAATACACTGGCAGTATACCGTGCCGAGACTTTGCTGCAGGCGCTGCAGCCAGCTTTCCATTCTGTTCTTTGTTCAAAAGCAAAAATTAAGAGCTTGCTTTCCCACAGGCTTTCAAGGCGAGTATCATTACCAATCATCTGTGTAACAGATGCTTCAGTGTAGTCCCAATGGTCTAAAGCTATGGCTCCCAGAGCCTGTGAATTATCATTAGAGGTGCAACAACTGCATTTTATGCAGTGCTTTTCATCTGGAATTGAAAATTTTATCAATAATGACAAGGCTGTTGCTAGGAAAAGTGCCCCTTCTTCCCTTCCCAGAATACTAATAACTTTTATTTTGTCACTTAAGAGGACTGCATTAGCTGCTTAGAGCGTTTAAGGGAAATAAATGTTATTCATCTGGTGTCTGACTGTGATCGTGTGGGATGCTCATGGCACTGGAACAGATCATCTCCTGACAAGTTGCTTTATCTCTGTCTTGTTTTCTTTTTGTGACATAAAGAAGTGGTCCTATCAAGTAGATAAACTGTAAGGATTAAGTAAACTTAGACTTTACTACTCAAATAGAAACTTTTGACTATTCATGCTTTCTGTGAGAGTAGAATTTATGCGCGCTACTAGGTTTGCTCAGGCCAATTAGCCAACAGAGGGTGCCAGTATAACTCTTTGGATGTTCTTGTGCAGGGCATGTGCAGCAGCGACTTTCAGACGGACCCAGAGAGTTAGAGAGTTTGTGCTCTGGTATTACTGGTGGCTTTGAAAATTGATTTCTCTCTAGTTGTTTCAGACTTCAGACAATCTGTCCATGCTGTATATGTGTTAGTGACCTTGTGTATGCACGCCACTGATGTTATTGCATTATTGTGGTAGTTACGAAGAGCCCTGGTCATAAGACAGGGCTCCATCATACTGGACAGCAGACAGAGTAATGGGTCACGTTCTCTCTTCTCTCTGTCTCTCTTTCTCTCTCTCTCTGTCTTTTTTTTCCCCTCCCTTCTCTCTCCTGTTGCTTTTCAGTTAATTGCACCAATGTACCTTTCCCTGCAGGCATCTGTGAAATCTAGCAAGGGATGGAACACTGAAAATATTTTCCCTGGATTAATACTGAAGAGTGAGAAACTTAAAATGCACATTGGGAGCCATATATGCCTTAATTTATGGCATTTAAAATAACTACTGCCAGTGATTCCTCTTGAGACTTCACTGCAGTAATGGTGCTTCTAATACAGAAAGTGAGGAGGAAAATCCCTTTAACTTTGGGGCCAACTCAAAATTAAGTGTTAGATACTAAATCCATGAAGTATCCTATCTTCAGTTTTAACAGCAAAGCAAAAGCACG
This sequence comes from Struthio camelus, assembly GCF_040807025.1. Taxonomy (NCBI): domain Eukaryota; kingdom Metazoa; phylum Chordata; class Aves; order Struthioniformes; family Struthionidae; genus Struthio; species Struthio camelus. Next base: position 3,464,759 of record NC_090945.1, read on the forward strand.
TTTCTGAGTGTATATGTGCACAAATACCAAGTAAGTGTTTACCTTTGAAAATCTGGACAGTAATTACAAGCAACGTAGTTCACCTGCTGCTGTTAATATTTCATTTGCCTCATTTTAAATCTCCTCAACTTGCAGAATGTATCCTGTGAAACTCGTTTAGCTAGCATGTCTTCATTATATTCCACTTTTCCTCTTTCAGTGGTTTGACATGATCCTTAATGTTTACTCTAGGTTTTTCAACAAAAGATGACTCCATTTTCTGAGTCAGTGTTCAGGCATGGTGCTCTCGAACAAATGAGTTGGTTCATCTCCCTAGTTAACCTAGCTTTTACAGTAAATTAGGTGCTCTATTTGATTCCAAATCAGCATAGTTTAGTGGTTATACCATCCCTGTGAGAGTTACCTTTCTTCCAATGCATTCAAAATGAAATTCACTATCAAATCCAATGTAGGCTCAAACTGATAACTTAAATCCAGATTTCTGTATTCTGTGACTTCAAGCAATCCACACCAGTTTAAAAAAGAGAAATCAGGCCCTGTACAACTTTTGCATACAAAATCTCTGGTCCACTTGTTTAGGTGGGCATATTTCAGGGAGGCTGGAATATTAATTTCAGTCCTTGTCTTTTACATTTTGTTATGAAATATGTTAAAGCTTTGGTTGAGCTTACTCTCACGTCCTCATTTTTTCTCTAGACCAAAAAAAGATTCAGCTTTGTTTTTGCAGCTTTTTTTCTTTTTAATTCCAAGTACAACTCATTTATTTCTGAGTCAGAACCCCATGCTGTTCAGTTCACATATGAAATCAATGATTCTTCTTCCGTCAACCCACTTGATATGCTTGCAGTTTCATCAAGGTATTTGTCAAGCTTGGTGACTCATGCATAATAAAAACTTTGCAATGTGATTGCAGTTAACAAGTCTTTTGATAGCAAATGCCAGGCTAGAACTACCAAAAATAATACAAAGTAATAGTAGTTACTAAACTGAGCCAGTGTTACTCACTGCTAGGACTTAACAGACTGGATTTCTGTTCCTGAGCCTGCCCTGACCTGCTGTGTGACCTTGAGCAGATTGCTTTTTCTTCATTTCTCTCTGTCTCTGTCTGTCTGTCTCTGTCTGTCTGTCTCTTTTTTTTCTTTTTTTTTTTCCCTCAATCTACCTTGTGTGTTCACAAATCTACAGGCAGGGACTGTTTCTGTTTTGCAAATATCAGGGCTGTAAGATTGTGTGGAAGCTGATTTTTAACATAAAGCACCTTACATTTGTTGCTGCGTTTTTTTTGGTGTGTCCTGTCCCCACCCCGTCCCCTGCTTTCCAAACCCTCATGCCTTTCAAGTTAGGCTTGATCTATAATTTAACGAAATCAACAGAAATGTGCCTTTAACAAGGCAGAGTCTTGTTGTAATAGCTGGCATGGGGATTAGGTGCCATTAACTGATATGTTTTTTGTTTTCCATTTGGTTTAAGAAGCTGACAGCTTTGGGATTCATTCCAGTCATGGAACCAATTCAGGACCAGGATTTTGGACTGGATTAGGAGCAGGAGGCTTGCTAGGCTACTTGGCTGGCAGTCACAGGTAAAATATGTATGCTGTCACTCTTGTTTTAAGATTAAGCATTTATGCTTTTGGGGGTATACTGTGCTTGTGTTGTTTCAAAGTTTTTTGTCCTGTGCCATTCAAACTGTAAAATCCTACCTCGAGCAATTTTGAAGAGCAATCTGTAGCTACAGCAGTGAAGCCATTTTAAACTCCTTTCTGGGAGAGAGGAATGGGGAAGGCTAACGTTCTTTGTCCTGCTTTATCTGAATACTCTGACCTGACAGATGGCCTGCAAATTTAACATGAGCATTTAAACAATTCTTGTACAAAGCACCTTAAAAAACGGATAAAAGTATTAAGCATAAAACTATTTGCAAAGAGATCCCTAGTCTTAGCATCATCTCAACGAAAGTCAGTCTGGGTGTCAGCTGCTCTTCCGTGATGTTCAGTGTGGCCAAATTAGAGAGACTCGACTCTGTAGTCTCACTGTGGCCCATGTATGGAAATCCAAGAGGTGTGGTTTTCCAAAGGGCTTATAGGTCATATCTAAGTTGCGTTTTGGAAAAACATAAAACAGACAGCATTCAAAAGCCATTTTGGTGCTGGAGCCAACATCTGCTGTTCATATTTGGTAAACACTTTTAAAAATTTAAGATGCTTTATTTTTAGATGAACAGCTTAGTAAGGGGAGCAATTGCTGCCGTTTTAGGCTTCACCAGAGGAAATAGATGGCTCCTACAGGCACTCTATAGAGCCCAAGTAGTTTATTTATCAAATAACTGCAGGTGTATCAAGTCCCCTTCTACAGGCACGCAGTATTATAATAGGTTATACATGACCACGTGTGTGTGTGTGTGTTTGTTTGTTATTATTGAAGGTGTAGGAGTAAGAGAAACCATGCGGGCAGAAGTGTGTTGAAGCATCTGCCTGCTTTGTAAAGTCTTTTGGTAAAGATGGAAGCCTGATCAGGATTGCCTGTTTATTAAAGAAATGAAAGCTTGGGAGATCAGAGAATTTCAGAAGTATAAAGAAAAAAGTGTCCAGTATGCAGTCTTGGTGCTGTAGAGTCAAGTGAGATGAAAGAGGGACAGCGATTCCATCAGAAGTAGAAATTGCCTATAAATTCACTTTGAGGAGAGTTGTAAAGGTTAAAGGATGTAAGGTGATATCTTATTTTACTATATTAGCCTTGCTAAGGATTCTTAAAAGGTAAGGGACAATAACAATTTCCTTGGCTTGATGCTTGTTACATTTTAAATACAAAACCTATACATAGATTCTGTTCTATTTCCCTTGTTTCACTCGCCTGCTCTTGGTGCTTAAGGTATTAGAGGCCTAACTGAGCACTTAAGTCTAAATATATAAACAAAATTTCTAATTTAGGCTTCTCTGGTGCAGTATTTTTTTTTCCATTCGTTGTTTTTGAAATGATGTGCCCAAAAATACTGGTGCCAGAAAGTGTGAGATAGCAATTTGTGCGTTTCAACAGCAGGAAATTCCATATCCATAGAAGCAAATAATTTAAATCATTGAGTCAGAGGCCATGACACAGTAGCCTTATTGATCCAACTTTTCGAGGTAGTTAAAGTCTTCCTCTGTGCTGTTATCTTACACAGCTGGGATTTAGGCACTGCTAAACTGCATTTATGCTTCTAATATGCTGAATTTACTTTTTTGAAAGTCTGTAGATATTAAGTATGATATAACATTAGCCGTCCTTGCTGTCAACATGTTAATTCTTGTAAATAGGGAGGATTACAGCTTTGAAACAACTGCATGCGTTCAGTTCTCCCTCAGAGATGCACGTCCTTGCTGTTGGGGTTTGTAATGCCTTCTTAATTTTTCATGGGGTCACTAATAAAGGCCTCTTCTGACTCTTTCCTGTCATCAGAGCGCAGTCACGTTCCCCCTATTTCAGTACATGGACAGATCCTACGGCTGTACCTCCAACGTATGGACGATCAAGCAATTCTACGCAAGCTAGCAGTTCAGGAACAAGAACTGCTTCTGGTAAGGCACAGGACACTTCAGTCTCCTAAAGCTCAAGAGACTTTGAGCCTATCCAAAGTACGCAGAGGTTAGTCGAGGTTCAGCAAGCATTCCTAGTTTTATGTTGGCCAGAACTTGGTTACGGATGGGCATGTAGTCATGACTCTTATCTCTGTTTCCTATAGAAATAAGGCAGCATTGTGGGGCACGAAGATCCCCCATGGGCCTGCAGTTAGCATGGTAGTGCCAGCATTGGGTCTGTCTTCATCTGCAAGGTGCATTAGTTAAAGGCTTTCCCCTTGGAGTGCACGGCCCATGCCCTTCTCTAGCAAACATGTACAAACATGATTTCTTTGTAGAAACCAGGTTGTCTTAAGCTGCAAAGAATTTTTTTCAGGGCTGCCGGCCCACAGTTACTTACTAATGCACTTTGTGTGAATTTGTTTAACTCAATTCACTTACCTGCTTTTTGTGTTTTCTTTTTACAACTGGGGAGAGCCCAGTGGAAAGGCTGTGGTGGAGCTGAGATTTTTTTTTTTTTTTCTTTGCAGGCTTTGGGGGCACAAAAAGAAGATGAAATCCTTGGCGTTACTGCCTCTCAGCAATTGAACTGAACCTTCTTTCTGTGTGCTAGCACCTTTTTTTAGTAGCAGTAGGCTTCGGGAGTGAATATGAGAAGAGGTGTCAAGGACTGGGCAAATAATTCTTTTTCCCTGTGGAAATGTGGGCTCTCCTTCTTGTTCAGGGTATTGCAGGTACTGGAACCTCCACTATTTCCCCAAAACAGCTTCTCATAAGATACAAAATAAACTCTTCCAAGTTAAAAGAATGTTACAGTTGCTTCTATTTGAGTGATGATGTCATTGGTAGCCTTACCATGTTTTCAAAGCAAGGAGTTTATTCATAGTCTGGGGTAAACTTCCCTGAATCCAGAATATCCGTGTACTTGTTTGTTGTTGTTGCTGTTGTTTTTGTTTTGTTTTGTTTTTCTTTGTGGTCCAGCATCTGGAAGGCCTAGTGTGTAATCCAGCTGGTATCTAAGGGGTACCACCTCTTTTTGCTTGTAAAACTAAGTGAATGTTACTGTAAGTGCAATCAGCTGATTAGATGGGTGTTGGGGTTTTTTCACTAGTGGAGAGGAAGGTAAAGCTGTAGAGGGACTAACACTGATGTTTGTGCTGTGTGACTCTTGGAGCCAAAAATTTGTGGATTTGAGGATGTGTATGTTCTAGGCTTTATCCAAACGGCCATGCTTACTGAGGGGGTTTTAGTCATTCTTTTTGTAATTAATAAACAACCTACAGTGAGACAAGAGGGTTCTTGTTTAATCTAGACCTTTTTCTAGAAGAGAGAGGTCCCTTAAATTAAGGTGGTTGTAGGCACTTTACCCACAGTAAGATCCTAGACTTTTTTTTTTTTTTTTTTTTTTACTGTGAATGTTAGCAATGCTGTGAATGTTTCAGATGTGAACTGGCTTATATTTCAGCTCCTGCTCTTCCTGCAAGACCCACCTGTCCAGGACAGAGTAAACCAAAGGTGTTTATTACAGATAGAAAGGGAGAATTCTTATTCCCAAGCTGCTAGTATCTCTAGAACGTAGTAGTCCTTAAGACTAAGCAAGGAGAAGAACCCAGTGTCTGATGGGACACAAACTTTTGAGAATGCCTTTTTTTTTTTTTCTTTAAGTGTCAAAGAGTGAATGGGACTCTTTCAGTATGAGAGAGGCCTTGCTTTGTTCTGTAATGATATATTTGGACTCTGAGAAGTATCATAGTCCTTATGAGATTGGCTGTGCCCTGGGAGAGGAAGAGGAATTGTTTAAAAAAAAAAAAAAAAAAACAAAGTAACGTTTCTCATGATTTTGTGGGGAAAATGTGATTGACAAGCTGCTTGACTGGGGCGTTCTCCAGACACCATACCTTTATGCTGATACAGCTTAGAAGCATGAGTGTGTACAGCTTTCCTGTGCTGGCTGCAGTCAGAAGGAAGGCATAACTTTCACCCTTGCGAAAATGCTATGTAGGAGAGCTGGTATAAACTATTCCAGCAAAAACGAAGCACTCCTGCTAGTGTAAGCTGCGTCTCCACAAGGAAGTATAGCGGGTATGGTTAGTCTAGGAAGATGACTCAGTGTTACTCATCTGAAAAGTAACTGTGTCTGCTCATGAGCACTAAAATAATTATGCTTGAGTTCAGTATCTGGCTTAGGCAGCAAGAAATATATAGAAATCTTTAAGAAGCTGACAAAAGCCACTAAAGAGTGTAGAGCTGGTGATGAAAAAGTGAAATCTTGATGCGATTGATAACTTGATGATTGAAATAGTGATTTATCATTTGAGAGGTGTGTGTGTTTAATGTTGGAGGCCAGCTGCTCAGAGCTGCTTGAGGATTATGTGGTTGGAGGAAAATAGGGGCAATCTAGCATTACTAACAGCCTGCTCCAACAACCTAGAAAGCAAGGAAAATGTTGGCCAGCTAGAAAGTTGTACATGCTATGGGGAGAAGTATATGGTAAATCTTTTATCTTTTATCTTTTTGGCCAAGTATAGCAAAGTAACCTATTTTAAATGTGCAGTTTTTACTTATTTGGAATTGTATTAAGGCTGAAACTTGTAACAGTACTCTCTGCACCAACTAATTACATAACAATGAAACTGGAGTTTGAAGCTGGAGCTTGGTCTAAATTTACGATGTGCTGTAAAACGTTTTAGAGAATGCTTTCATTTGTATTTATATTTCCTACATTGAATATGTTATGATGCATAAACTTGATGACTTACTGTAGCCTCTGCACTCTGCTGAATCTGTTTATAGGATGTTTTTGCCCTGCTGTTTGATGAAGTAATAAAGAAGTCAGTGTGGGGTATTTCTTGAGGCTGCAGGGTTCTCAGCGTTGCCCTGCGTTTCAGTACACAGTAGCACTAGTCAGAATATGTGTGATAGCACTATCTGATTTTTTTTTCCTCCCCACCTCCACTTCAGTGTTGATTATGCTTCCCAATGTACTTCCCAGTTGATGTGGTATCATGCTTTATCTACAGCTGCACAGCTGGTGAGCTGTGTGTTTTATTTCAACAAAATAAAACAATACTGGGAATAGAGCTATTCTATTGATTGGCATGTATATGGAAATACTGAATCATGTGAAGAAATGAAGGATTTCAGGTAAATTGAGGTTTCACTTCTAAGGCTGCCTAGAATTTCCATTATGTTAGTTAGTTTCTAGTTTTGCAGGAGGGTTAGCTGAACTCTTCAAAAGAAGTTGTAATCACCCCTTCTGCTGCTGATTTATGGATATAGCAAACTCTGGCCTGGGGTGAACAGCCATCAGGTCTGCTTTTTATACTGAGAAAATGTCATTGCTGAGCAGAGACATGGCCTACAGGTACAGGTGGTACAACTTCTGGACAGTAGTTGTGCAAGGTTAAGCTGGGGCCTGCAAATTCCAGGGTGCAGTCTGGTCTAGATCAAGGGTGTTGGTGAGGCTCCTGAATGAAAAGAGCTTTTGGAAAGCAGTTTTTAGGGTTCATATTTATATGAAACCTGGAGCTTTCTTCCAGAACATCGGAACTGTTGGTCCTCGTCTGCCTTCTGCTCCTGGATAGGATTTTGGTGGCATCCTTAACCTCACAGTTGCAAGGCTTATATTATTGTTTAGAAAGTTTTACAGCTTTGTATAATAATTGCAGTTCTACTTTGCACCTGGGCCTAGTTGTGCTCTCAACTGAAATGACTTACACCTTCACACAAAGCTCACTACAGGGATGAAACTCCTGGTTTACTGCTCAATTCCTCAGAAGCATGTGGTGAAAGAAAACGGATGCAGAGAGAGAAACTTTTTCTATAACATCCTGTCTTGTGGTTGAACTCAGCTCCCAAGTCAGATCTTGGCTAGTTCTGCAGACTGCCACGCTATACAGCTTGCTCTTTTCTCTGGCTGCAAGGTATGTTAGACTATATCAGCAAGGTTAGATGGTGTGTGTGTTTTAAACATTCTGTGATTGCATAAAGCCGTAACCACCCCAAAGTTCTAGAGAAATTTTCCCTTGTCACAGCCTCAAATGAAATTTGAAATCTTCTTGAGGTCGGGTTCATTTTGAAGTCGAGCCATATGATGCGACAGAAGAAAGCTTGAACAGAAGGTTTTGTAGGAATTGTTAGACCTGAAAAAAGTATTCTGCCTCTTGAACTATCCAGCCTTTTTCTTTTTTAACAGTGCTAGGAAGGCAAGTCATCTTCCTCTGTGCTTTTAGACACAAGGTGTATCACCACTGACTTCTCTGGGACAAATCTATTTTTCATTTAACATGATTTGGCTATAGCAGCACTTATAACCCTTCCTTACTTGTGCTTCTTAAAGGCAAAAAAACCTAACCACATTTAGGAAGACACAGATTCTTCAAATGAAAAATGAACCTAGCTCTGCAATTTGAATGCAGTGTGAAACAAGTTGACTGGCTTTACATCACTAAGTCCCAAAGGGAAGTCTTAAAAAAAAAAAAAAAATCAGACAGCACAATTTCCAGCAGTAGCAGGTGGATCACAGAAAGATCACTAGAATAAGGCAGCAAGTTAAGACTGCCTGCGTAGCCATCTAAAAGCTGAAATTGCAGTATTTATGAGCAGAGACTATTGTCCACTTAGTGCCAGTTGCAAGTGTTTTATATCTCTCCTTGTTAAAGGAAGTTGATGTTTGTTCTTAATATTTTCAAATATTTTTCTTAATATTTAGCAACCAGTGATTCTAGCACAGAAATGACCCTGCTCTCCACAAACTAAAGCACATGAGCAAAGCCGCAGAATAAAGCAAAAAACCATAATGGAGACGAGGTCTGTGCCAGCAGACAATGCTATTGTCATGCTGCATGTAATGAAATCGCATGTTGTCAGGACCCTTGTTCTCTCCTGTACCCACCGTGGCAGTTCAGGGTTAAGTGCCAGCCTGTGAGAGGCTGCATATCCCTCAGCAGGTTTTGCTGAAACCTTCCTCTCCAGCTGATTCTCTTGCTCTCCTAATATCCTGTCTGATTACAGTAGTTCTCACTTTTAGCCATCTCTATCACCTTTTCTATTGCAGCTGTGTTTTGCCAGTGCAGTTCCTAGTGCTAATGAAAATAAAAAACAGGCTCCCTTTACATGGCCTGTATTTCTTATCTCCCACTGTCTTCCATCTCATAGCTCCCTCTGTTCCTGCTGAGTGTCAATGTTTCTGCAGTAAGGAAGTGACAAGTAGTTGCAAAAAGTACACGGAGCTGGGAATGGGCAGGGTGGAGGAAGAGATGAAGTCACTGGAGCCAACTCTGATCTGCTGTGAGTTGAGCTTTCACAGTTTCATCGTGACTGTGGAAAAGGGAACCTTGTTCAGCCTTCTGGCAGAAAAGAAAAGCATTTTTGTCAAGGTGTGGGATTGGCAGCTAGTGACTGTGGCAGATTAAGGACTGATGAACCAGCAGTGTGGAGAAGACAAAAATGCATTTTACCCCCTGGAGCTCCTGAGGCCTTAAAGCATCCTCCCGTCTTTCCTAAGGAATGACTGCCCTAGGTTGCTCAGTCGCTCCACAGGGAAGTCTTTGCAAATCCTGTAGGGAGATGTGCTTTTAAAGATTTCAGATTTTCTGAAAATGACACAATGCTAGTGCCAGCATGAGAAAGGGGACTCGGGCCCCACATCCGTGCTTCTTTCCCACTTAAAATCCGCCTTGAAATTAAACAAGACAGAAGGACTGAAATGGAAAGGGCAGCAAGCATGATGAAGAGTAGCAAGTTTACCCCTGCACTAGCCAAAGCCGGGGCTGCAGGTGGAGCCTTTCCCCCTTAGATATCTTCCTTTCCATCTCCTACAACAGGAGAAAACACTAGGGCAATATCCATGGAAGTTAGTTCTAATAACAGCCGTATCAGTAATATTAGGATTCTTTTTGAGGGCGTTGAAGATTTCCTCTTAATTTTGTTCATCGTGCACCCCTAGATAAGTCCTAAGAGGGAGTAAGACCTAAGAGGGCCCCCCACGCAGGGAGACCTGGAGGGGAGGGGTATGTATCAGTGCCTTTTTATCTGAGTGCTATCTGAGCCATAGCCCTGTTCGTAGCCCTCAGACCATCCAATGTGAAGATTGGTGAAGACACCACCAAACCACGTTCTGCCTGAAGATCAGGTACTCAGATGAGTACCACGCAGGGAATGTTACTTGTTTAGTGGATTTGCCTTGACTTTCCTGGCACTGAGTCTTTGCTCTGCAACTTTCTGCGTATGTCGTTATACAGGGTCTTCTGAGACTTGGTTCCTTGCTAGCTCTCTTCCACAGGCCACCTGTGCTTTTGTGTCAGCTTATGGGGTTATATTTATTGAGGAGGCACCAGAATTACCAGCAATGCAAAACACCCTTTGCTGCTGCTGGCTGACGGGAGTTACCCATCTCCCAGTCAACTCATGTAATCATTTTTCATTTTCTCTCTTGGCAGCTGCGTAAGCATTGCATCTGCTTTAATGGACATAAAACACTCTATGGTTCAGGGGGGAAAAAAAGAAAAGTAGATGAAGTTTTTTCGAAGTGGAACAGCTTTGCAGAGCTGACCTTCACATTAGGAATACATTATCAGCTTTCTTTTTTCAGGAGAACAAGTGCTTTATTACTGTTATTTTGAATAATAGCACCAGTGCTTTTTGTACTACTTCAGCAAGGGTGGGAGCCCTAGTAGAACCGTAACAGATATGGTGTTTGATAAAGTCAGACCTTTTCTGAGCTCTCTGTAGTATGAGACACAACTTGAGAAGAATTCGTAGCAGCAACAAGTGAAGTTAGATCATTGCAGAAATTCCCGTGGTCAGAAGCATAGCCGATAACTCATCTTTGCTGCTTCAGAAACTGAGGTTAAAATCTGGTCAAAGTAGTCTGAAACAGCTCAGAAAGTTGCTTCTGGCTTTACTTTCAAGTCAAGGAGACCCTGTTCCCCACCAACTGAAATGCATCTGCTGCTGACACCCACTGTCAGCAGTGAATTGATATTTTCCCTTTGTGGACGAACCCCACGTTCTCACTGTGACTATCACAACAGTAGCCAGCCCCATGGGTCACAGTGCAGTTTGATTCTGTCTTGGCAAACTTGGTTGGTTAATTCTGCGTGCTGTCCTTCATAACAGATGGAAGATTTTTTTTCCTTTTCCTCCCTTTTTAATAAGGACCTGGCGATGAGGTTGTAAGTAGAGCTGAAACACTGCAAACAAATGACAAGACGACTAAATTTGAATCAAGTAATCCAATTTTTGCCCAAGACAAAATACATGCCCTTTTTTATTAAAAAAAAAAAAAAAGAAGAAGAAGACAAAGCAAAGACCCCAGCAACGACCTTAAATCTGTGATTTTATTTTTCCAAAGAATGTAGTCTGTTCCCTGGGTGCCTACTGCCAAGTTTACTTGTACTTCAACTAATGCAGTTTTTAAAGAGAAATTAGTATTTGGACAGATACTGACATCCATACTGCAAAGCCTCATCGAGGATAACTGAGAAACAGAACTTTCCACTTCTGTGCCAGTTGAGAGAAAGAAACACAGTACTAAGTATCTCCAAAAGTATTCAACCTGAAAAGAGCAGACGGGAAAGGAATCCCAAACAGCAATAGGTAAGCATTTCTAGCCTGGGAAACGTGACTGGGACATCTATTTGTCTTGATCCTTTGTTTGCCCAAGCACCTGGCAGATCAGGCCTTGTGGAGCAATGAGTGTTACCACTTAGCCAAAGCTTGGCAGACTTCCAAGAGAGGAGGCCGTGGGCGAGGGAAGGTTATTTGATGACCTTTGAACAGCATGTCCATGGAGGCCCAGAAAGGCAGCAGAGCTACAGGAATGCTTCATGCCCTGGAATAAGAAATGAAGTGAGAGGACAAGGCGCAAGCAATGGCAGGGATGTTTGAAAAATGATGCGGGATGCTCTGTTAAAGCCAACGTGCTGGGGGATATTCTTATGCTCTATATCTGCAGTGCACTCAAGAAGCTAAACCTCTGCGTCTGTCTATGAGAAAGCCTCATCGGTTCAGCTGCTGGGTCAGGCCTTCCCCGTGCTATACTCTTCAGGATACCTGTAACTGCACTAGGGCTCTTGCTGGCATGGTTGGAAGGAGGCGAGAGTTATGATTATTTTGCACTCCTGTCCCAACATATGTTCTTGGCAAGAATTTTAAATGTCAAACAAACCTCAGAATAAAATTGCAATAGTTGGTAACCCCTTATGGAACGCTTAATTGATGATTCAAATACGAAGTTTCCCTTTACTGCATTCAAGCATCTTCATGCTTTTCAGTCAAAAACTGCTAAACAAGGGTAACTTTCAAAGCGCCAGACAAGGGCAGGTAACGTTATTACCTGTCTTTTTCAGAAGGAAATTTCAGACATGAGCTATTAATGCTAATATTTTGATGATCAAATAAAATCCACCTTTTTTTTTCATCTTAGTATGTTGGCCAATTTCCCACTGAAATCAGGAGAAAAGACGTTCTCAACGTTTCTGGCAACTGTGCCATTTGTACTGAGCATTCTAAATAAGAAATTAATACTTCATTTGCATTTCAAAAGATGTAGCTGTAGATGCGCTATATTATTGCGGGTTGCATAAGCAACATAGAAATACAGCAGTAGCTTCATGGACCTGAACAAATAAAATCTCAGTGTACCAGTGTCCATTTCCACCTGAGAAAAGGTTGTAGAAGCCTTGATCTAGCCAGAACGGTCTACGTTTATAAGCCGGGTGAGATTTGTAATGGGGAGGAAATATCTTTCATCAGACAACATGAAAAGAGCGTGAGTATTGCTTTTTCCTCATTCTACCAGGTTGTTTTTCACCAACAATTTGCCTTGCTACTACAGTCCACCGAGTTCAAATGGCTGCAGCTAGCCCAAAGGAGAGGCTTTGAGCAGGATGACCGGTTGGCAGCAGAAGAGTTAACACTGCTGGCATGATTTTCCTATGCTGCAGCAGTGCCTCCAGGGCCCCAGCCCAGACTGGGAGAGGAAACCAATTGTATTGGGTACTGTATCTACTGAGCAAGTAAGACACAATCCCTGTCCTGATGGGCCCGCAGACAAAAGGGTGGGGGCAGGGATTATAGCACAGTGATGGATGTGATGCGGTTTTTCCTGTTTCTTTTCTTACCTTGTGGGCAGAGTTTTGTTAGACTGAGATGAGCTGCCTAGATATTCAAAGGGAAAGCGTGAAAAGGAATGCATTCATAACTGGATTTTGAAGTTAACTGCCCATCTAAGTGAACCAGTGAAGTAACACATCTTTTATTGAGAGCAATCAGTTGGGGTGGGTTTTTTTTTTTCCCTGTTTTTATTTTTTCTGGTTTCCCATTCAGAAAAACAGGACAACAGGACGACATTGACTGACAATAGGAAAGCTATTTTCTCCACACGGAACACCCTCTTTTCTGTATGTAAAAGAAATGTTAGGTCTTGCTTAAATCTGGGCGTGAGCCAGTATTGTGGCTGCATCAGTGAAAACTCTTGCAACTGCACTGCAATCCCTCAGCTTAACCTAGGTGCTGAAAAGGGAGAAATGCTATCAAGGACTTTGTCCAGCCAGTAATTTGGTGTTCTGCCTTATGCAGCTGACCGGTAATGAAAGCCACAGCATCATCCAGAGCTCATCTTTTAGAAAATCCTGTAAAACTCTAGGGAAGTGTGCAGAGACCATAATTCCTTAGAAAAGCCTTAGAAGTGGAAAGGACACAGAGCTTTTATATTTGTCTAGGCAGGCAATATTTTTGTTTTTCCACCGGTGTAGTTGTGCTGGTGCAAACAGCAAAGGTTGGAGGGCTGGGCAGGAGCAAACACTTAACTTGGACTGATAAAATGGGAGCGCACCCCCATGTGTTTTGGAGAAAATAGTGTGCTGAAGGGGCAAAATTACGTTACATCCCCACATTAGTGCTAGTGGTATTTCGGTCCTACAGCATAATTTAAGAGTACCGTCTCTCACCACTGTCCAGCCTCTGATCTCTTTCCTCCCTGGTACTGGAAAGCTCCAGCTCTTCCAGGAAATCCAACCCAGGGTTAAATATTTTCTGGCTGTCAGCGAGTTGGTACTGCAGTAGATGGAGGGAATGGGCAATAGCTCATGCGCTGGGGAAGATATGACTAAGTCTGGCCCACGGCCTGTGGTGGAGGAAGAGACAGAGGAAGAGAGTGCTCAGTTAAAGACGGATTGAGCGTCCAGAACGTGTTTGGCTGAGTTAACTGTTTCAAGCCAGTAGGCATAGGAAACCCTGCGAGAAGCAGCAAAGTGAGGATCTGGTGTTAAAAATCGAGGTGGTTAGGAAAGCTAAGTGGAATTTCTGAACTTTGCATGGATAAGCCAGACTCTTTGCAGCAGGAGAGATATTGACAGCAGACATGCAAGCATTGCGTTTGACTCACTGGGAACCAGGAGAAACCAAGGTATGGGATCCACGAACGGAATGGCTAAGCCCTACTACACAAACATATTCTTTCTAAACAAGGCCTTCTTCCATTATCGTCCCTCTTACCCCATAATTGCCTTTGATGTCCCCATTACATGCTCTCTCCTCCCCACATAATCCCTGTCGCTGTCAATTAGCCAGTGGCAGGGCAAACAACAAAGAGGGCTATTGCTTAAGAAACAACTGCTCATCCAGAGAACTGTTGTCAAATACCAGAAGCACTGTTCCCTACTCTGCGATCACCCGGGACAAAAGACAAACTGCTTCAAATGCAGCTGCCTTAGAGAGGATCCAGTTATACCAGTACAAACTCCTCCAATTCCATACTAGAAAGGCCATTAAAAACAATTTTGCATGCTGCAGCTGCACCACTCTTTAGGTTGTGGTACTGTACCTCCTGGTACAGCATCCCCCTCCCCTTGAAATAGTTACACTGGTAGCTTTACTTGTATGGCCTAGAAGCCAGGAATTGCTGCACGGGATTAGATGTTATGAGACCTAGATGTAACGCCTAGCTTTGACACCTGATTGCGTGGCTTTCAGCTACAAACCTGAGAGAGGATTTCTGCAGCCCTCAGCAACCTGCTGAGGGATCCAGCAGGTCCCTGCTGCAACCTGAAAACGTTTGGGAGCCCCACCGCATAAATGGGAGCTGCTGGATGCCGAGGCTCCTTTGAAAATATTTCCTTTCAGCTCTCAGCTGCAGCTCTTCCATTTGTAAAGTGGGAGTGATGCTTCCGAGCCTCACGTGCACCAAGAGGCACCATAAAAATCCAAAGAACAACTCCATTTTGCCAGAAGTCACTTAATCTAAATTAGTTCTGTGCTATTTACTCCTAAAGATGATCGTCCAGTGGCCTATTAGCCTATCCCCATGCTGGTGACAAGGCTATGTCCGCCTGTATGCTGAATGCAGTTGCAGGCCGTGATCACTGTGATCACTGACGCCAGGTTGCGTACTGCGAGCAGTACAAGTTTCATCTAGATTGGGCAGGAAAGGTGCCTGATCGCATTTCTACCAAATTAGCCGGTTCACGTGCTTTGGGGGTTGTGCTAGCTTGATGCTTTCAGGCCAGCTTTGTGCTTCCTACAGGAGGACAAAGAATCCCTGATAAAGATGGGGTGGCACAAACAGGCAATATCATCTCTAGCGTAGGGTCTGATGGCACCAGGATCTGTAAACTGTTTTTCACACAGACTCATCCTGCATCGCGTTCATTTTAGACAGAGCAGGTAGGTCATAAGAGCTAGTGTGGCATTTCTACCAACCATTCAAGCTGGGAAAAGTTGGAACTGCTGAGGAAAGAGGAAGTTTTGGGGGAGGCAGGTTTAACAGGCGTTCTCCTGATCCGATTCCCCACATGGCCGCAGCAATGTTCCCGTTGGAGCCAGGGAGAGGATTCCACGACAGTGGGCACCGTCAGGAAGATGCAACTGCCTCTTTTGGCTATATCACTGACTTAACGCTAGTTTGAACGTCCCTAGAGCTATGGTGTTACTACCTCCTCACGTTATTTTTAATTGCACTGACTGTAAAGAATAGCTTTTCCAAAATTGGTAAGGCCAGAATTTCCCGAAATGCGAGTGATTCTGCCTAGGGCTTGAAATTTTGGCCCAAATGACCTTCAAACATAAGATCTGTTATAAGTAGCAAATGAAGCAAAACAAGACAAATGGAGACATCTTTTAACACCAGGTTTAGTGACAATGTGTCTTCTCAATTAGCAGCAAAAGGGAGAGTTGTCTCAGAACACATTCCTGTTGAGCATCTATTATATATCTTGTGATGCTCTGAATAGCTTGTTAGAGGTTCAGTAGAGGCTACATAGTATTTTTAAAGCAAGTGTTTGCAGGTTCTTTTTTCCTAGAGGTGAAGCAATTAATATTCAAGTTATTTGTAACCCTGTAGCCGCACACACATTTTTTAGAACATTAACATTGACAGTTACAGCAAATTGGTGTACTTGCAAAGTACAAAAGCTGAGAAATCTGGTCGGACTGGTTTCCAAAAGGAGAAAGAGATCTCTGTGTAAGTGATAAACATTAAAATACTATTAAGGTAGCATTAATACTGGAGTTTTCAAAGGGACTTGAGAGATCTTGTCATTTAGAAAATCCAAATGAGGAAAACCGGACTGCGCAAAAAAAAAACCAAACCGAAACAAAAATGTTTCCATGGAAGGAACCTAAAAGGACGCATATGTCAAATCCAGTTGTGGAATTATACACCAAGGAAAGAACCTAAGTTCTCCTAGTAGCCTCAAGTAATCTCAAGTGCTTTAACAGTTAAAAAAGCAGTGCCTTTATTTTTATAACAGATGGATATTTATACGCTTTCTATTACAAACCCAGTTTAAACTCCTTTCTCCCCAGCTCATCCAGGATGGAAACAATCCATCTTAGAGTTAACGTAAGCTTCTTGATTTGGCAGAAGTTTTTATTTACTATTACATTTTTGCTGACATTACAGTCTTTGATGTGGGTCGCTTCTTTTAGGGTACATATTCACAGCAGAATTATCTACGTTCAAGCTGCTTAAAAGCTTCCCAACCACAAAATAATTGCCATAGCCACTTCCCGTGTGCTGCTAAGATTTCTTGGGGTACACGTGGGAATTTTGGAAAGCGTTGCTGGAGGAACAGCACTTGACTGCGGGAGCAGCCAATGAGTGGTGTAACTTGGGTTTTAACCTATAAATCTGATGCGGTAGCTACTGGAGCTAAGGGGATTTGTGAATGGCTCAGACTTGACTAAGGTCAATACCCATGTTATAGCTCAAAGGAGTTTTTTGCTGGGGAATGAATCTTTTGTGTAGGGCTGGGATAAGGAGACCATTGAGCAAAGAACTGTGCATGGATAAGGCAAGTTCTCAGTAACAGGGACCGACAATAGCTGTGGCTAAACTACTTTTGGAAGCTGGACTAAAAGTGGGGACAGCTTTTGCAGAGCCAAATAGTTTGAGCCAGTTGCATCCATACCTCTTGGAAGCACAAAGCGTAGGTGAGAGTCTGCTCTCCCATTTGCTCAGGTTTGCCTGCCCAAAGAGCCATTTGGCTAAGTCCAGGCTACAGCCCGGGAGTTGCTAATCCAAGAGAATAGGTGCAGCCCAAGCATCCCGCTCAAAATTGGAGACACTATTCCAAGAGCAATGAAGCAGGAGAAAGACACGTAGAGGCTGCAAGAGTGTGGTACTTTGGGAAGGAACCTGAAGTTAGGCTTTCAGAACAACCTCTTTCAAATAAATCTGTAAAATTTTCTCGAAATAGAGTTACTTCTGGATGAAGAAAATGACAGACAGGTGGTTACAGGGTTGGACAAAGTAGTTTGCCCTTAGGGATCAGAAATAGGGAGGGCCATTGGGGAAGATTTGCAAGCGGGACTGACATTTCTGTAACTGCTAATGAACAACTCTTTCAAAAACACCATGAAAATTACGCAATGAAGAAACTCTTCCACAAATGTAAATTGGAAAAGCTGATTAAAAATGTGTTTCAGCAAAGGCGAAAAAACAAATCAAAACTCCTTCGAAATGACTTAGAAACGTAAGCCTTACTGAAAGAAAGGTAGATATTGCAAGATATTTATGTGCTTTTTACTCAGGAGCATTGTGAAAGATAGAAAATCAAAGCACCCTAAGTCTTCATCAGACACTGAAAAATGGTCTAAGGAGCTGACAGGAGACAGAAACATCGCAGAGTAGTATAACTGTGTTAGTTAGGCACAAGCGTAATGGTGCACACATATTGCACGCAGATTGGCAAGGACAGTAGAAACGCTCATTCAGTGCATGCAGCAAATGTCTGTTTTGCAGGCAGTGAATCTGAAACTCAGGATCTACAATTGTTTGCATCACGCTTTTAGGGTGAGCCCTAAAATCTCTGCATTTGTATTGATATTAACTTAAGTGATGGTATCAGCTTGGATTCTGGAAAAAAATACACATCACACCACCACCTCTCTTGCCCCGAAGAGTTAACAACCTACGGTCCGGATCCTGCCGTGGGGTACTTGCAGCCTGACCCCAGCACCTGTACAAAGCCCCAGCGACTTCAATGGGAGGAACGCCAAATAAGCTGGCCTTGATGCCTGCTGGGAATGCCCCTGGAAGGAATGAAGGCAAGGGGGAGGGTCTGCCTGCGTGGATCGAATTGCACAGCTCGAGTTTTGCTGAGAGGAGATTAAATTAAATATTGTACAGTTGCTTTGAAGCTGAACTCCCCTACCTTGCTTGAAACCGTTTGGGGGACTTGTTTAATCGCACAAGCTCCTGACAATGGTGAGAAAGAAGAAGAAGAAGAAGAAGAAGAAAAAAAAAACTTTCAAAACCTGGGAAAGAAAACGCAGGCAAACGAATGGCATACAAAAGCCTTCAGCCGGCTGTGAGAGAAGCATAATAATTTTCCGCAACTTGAAATGCATGAAGCAATCCGGGAGCATCAACACCAACTGGGCTCATTTGAGCTTAAATTCTTGTTGGGATAAAGACTAAAAGGGAATGGGTCAGGGATGCTCGTTAGATGCTGCATTTCAGTATCTGGCGAAGCTTTATGCTCCTTAAACGAATCCTGACATAGTTTGAATTCTCCAATCATTTTTGTTTCTAGGAAAAACAACCTTTGCTTTCATTGTTTTCTGAAGTTTCCGCTTTGCCAACTGCTGAGTCTGCCCTCTTCTTTATATCTGATGCGGGGTGCAGCAAAGCACACTTTGAAGTTGACGAGATGAAAAAAGAGAGGATTTTCTGTAACCTTCCAGTGATGTTAGTTCATTAAGTACTCCACCCCAGCTTAAAGATTTGAGGTTTATAAATCAGGTCAAATTAAACATTTCAGACCCAGGATGACTTCTGATATATTAATGTCTCGGGGCCGTGTGACTGCCCAAGCGAAGCAAGAAGCATTAAGAGTTCGGATTCCTATTGTGTCTGCTCATTTAATATCTAAATTTATCATCGATATAAACAAGATAAGCTACTGTTCTTGCCCTCTGTGTTTTTTAGGAACCTGCCATAGCAAGTAAGTCCATGGCTGGGCTTTGCAATAGCAACTGGGTTTTTTTGTTTTTTTTTTGTTTTTTTCTAATTTTGAAACAAATCCCTGTAGAGGCTTGTGGCCCTACTATTGCTTGAGATACTTTAAATTTTAAGGGCAATTTCGATAACGCTGAACTAAGCATCGAGCGAGTGCCGAGGCAGAACAAAGTGAAGATGAAGACTTGGGAAACACACTGGTAAATGTTGCTTTCTTTTCCATAAACTGGGCCAACGAGAGCAAAGCAAGAGAATTGGGCACCGAAAAATCTTCAGTCTTGAAGTGCTTATATTTTTGCTCCCGAATATGCACCTTCTCCCAAGGCGGGGGATCGCAAACGCCTCCACGTAGAGGTTTCCACCCCCATCCGGCCCCTTTGCCCCTACATACAACCCTGTCAGTCCCCACATCACCCCGACAGCCCTGCCGCCGTGTCCCTATATCACCCTGTCAGCCTCTGTGCCCCACGGCACCCCCTGGCCCACCGCTGTCAGCCCCCCTGTGCCCCACATCACCCCGTGAGCCCTCATAACGCCCCCACATCGCCTCCTCAGCCCCCCTGTCTGCTCCACATCACCCCACCAGCCCCCCTGGCCCCACATCACCCCATGGCCCACCGCTGTCAGCCCCTGTGCCCCATGGCACACCCCAACAGCCCCCCTGTGCCCCACATCACCCCAAGGCCCACCGCTGTCAGCCCCTGTGCCCCATGGCACACCCCACCAGCCCCCCTGGCCCCACATCACCCCAAGGCCCACCGCTGTCAGCCCCTGTGCCCCATGGCACCCAGTGACCCACCCCAACAGCCCCCCCTGTGCCCCACATCACCCCAAGGCCCACCGCTGTCAGCCCCTGTGCCCCATGGCACCCAGTGACCCACCCCAACAGCCCCCCCTGTGCCCCACATCACCCCATGAGTCCTCACAACGCCCTTTTCAGCTCCACACCACCCCACCAGCCCCCCGCGCCCCCATTCGACCCCACCAGTCCCCATCGGCCCCGCGTCACGCCCCCTTTTGCATCCCCACATCGCCCCTTGAACCCCACCACCACCACCAACCCCCCGTCGGCCCCTTATCGCCCCCCCCCCGGCCTCCCGCGGGCCGCCGTGCCGCCAGCCCGCTGCCAGCCCCACCCCCGTGACCCCGCGCGGCCCCGCCCCCGGCCCGGCCGCCCCCCGCCCCACGCGGCGGGCGCGCGCGCGGCGGGGGGGGGGGCGGGGCGGGGCCGCGCGGCGCGGCTCGGGCGGGGGCGGGGGCGGCGCCGCCGCTGCGCGCTGTGTGCTGGAATGCGCGGCGCCTCCCGCCGCGCCGCCGCCGCCGCCAGCAGCACCAGCACCAGCAGCGGCGGCAGCAGCAGCAGCAGCAGCAGCACGTCCCCGCCGCGCGCGCGCGCGCGCCCCGCCCCGCGCCCCGCAGCAGCCGCGCGGCCGGGCGGCCTTGCGCCGCCGGTGAGTGCGGCGGGGCCCCGCGGCGGCCTGGCCCGGCCCGGTCCGGGCGAGCGAGCGGGGGGGAAGGGAGAGGGGAGCCGCGCCGCGCCGGGCGAGAGGCGCTGTCCAGGGCTGATCTGCGGCCGGCGGGCGGGCGGGCGGGCGGGGGCGGCCGGGCCCGGCGGGGCGGGCCGGGCCGGGCCGCGCCGGGGGGGGGGATCAGCACCACGGCTAAGGAGCTGGGGCTGCCTCCTGCGCCGCGCCGGCCGCGGGGGCGCTCGCCGGGCCCGGCCGCCGGAAGGCGATACCTCCGCCACCGGGCCGGGCCGGGCCAGGCTCGGGGGCGCTGCTCGGCCTCCCGCCGCCTGGCGGCCGGGGGGGACCTGGGGGGCGCCCGCCGTGACCTTGCCGGTGCCGAGCCGCTCGCCCCCCGCCGCCCCGGGCCGCGGGGGGGAAGGAGGGAGCCGAGCCCTCCCCTGGGGCCGGCGGCGGCGGCGGCGGGCGGGCCCGGGGGCGGCGGCGGCGGCGGCGGCGCGGGGAGGGCCGCTTTGTGTGGGCAGGCAGAAAATGGCCGCATGCCTGGCTGGGAGGGAGCGGGAGGGAGGGCGGCGGCGGCGGCGGCAGGGGCCCGGCCCGGCTCCCCCGCCGCCGCCGCCGCCTCCCCCGCCGGCCGGGCGGATGCGCCCGGCAAGGGCGGCGGGGCCGGCGCGGCCCCTTTCGCGGGCGGCCGGCCGGCGGGGGCCTGGCCCACCCCCGCGGGGCCCTGCCGGCTCCCTGCCCTGGTGGCCGCCCGGGGGCTGGTGGAGTCGCCGCGGCCTCCGTGGGGGGCTACGCGGGAGCCGGCTGTCAGTGGCCGGTTGGGACTGACCGCGGTCTCCGCTAACGCGCAAAAGCGCTTCGTCCGGGTTTCTGGCGGACCTTTCTGGGCCGTCTTTCCTTTTTGGTCCCGCTTTCCTTGGCGCTCGGCGAAGGGGTTTAATCTGCTGGCCTTCCCCGACGCCCTCCTTGGAGGGCACAGAGGGGCCGCGGCCTTCGGAGGACTCGGGTGTTCACGGGTGCTCGTTTTCTCTTTCGACAGAATTGCTGCTATGGCGACTCAAGTGCTGGGGCAGTCCGGTGGGAACAGCCTATTCCCTGGCAGTGCTAACATTGGTATGGCGTTGTCTAACGACATGTATGACTTACATGACCTTTCTAAAGCTGAGCTGGCAGCTCCTCAGCTTATTATGTTGGCAAATGTGGCCTTGACAGGAGAAGTAAATGGCAACTGCTGTGATTACCTGGTTGGAGAAGAGAGGCAAATGGCTGAATTGACAACAGTGGGGGACAGCAACTTCTCAGACAGTGATGGAGAAGGTATGGAAGATACCCAGGCTGCGGAGAGTGACCGTGAGGTACCTGAAAACGTGGAATTAAGCTCTCTTGCGGTTCCTAGTGTGGGCACCCAAGATCCCGTTGCTTGCTCTACTCCTGAGACTCCCAGTGTGGACAAAGATGTCCCACTGGAAGCACCGGGTACTCCAGAAAGCACAGAGGACAAGTGTAAGAGCTTGAAGAGCAAGCCGTTTCGTTGTAAGCCGTGCCAGTACGAGGCAGAGTCTGAAGAGGAGTTTGTGCATCATATCAGGGTTCACAGTGCTAAGAAATTCTTTGTGGAAGAAAATGCAGAAAAGCAAGCCCAGGTCAAGGAGTCCGATTCCTGCACCACAGAAGAGGTGGATTTCTCTAAGGGCCCCATCCGTTGTGATCGCTGTGGCTATAACACTAACAGATACGATCACTATCTGGCTCACTTGAAGCACCACAATAAAGCAGGAGAGAATGAGAGAGTCTACAAGTGTACTATATGCACTTATACTACCGTCAGTGAATATCACTGGAAGAAACACCTAAGAAATCACTTTCCCAGGAAAGTCTATACCTGCTCACAATGCTCCTATTTTTCAGACAGGAAGAACAATTATATTCAACATATTCGAACTCACACAGGTAAGTCATTCATCTTTTTTTTTTTTTTTTTTTGACTTAAGCACGGTGAGGGTAGTGGGACACTGTGATGAATGGAGCAAACCAAGACTCTTCTGTGTGCAAAGTTCATTGCACCCTGGCAAGGCTCTATGCTCTGCTGTTGTGCTTGGTGTTGGCAGGTTACAGCCTCATGGAAGTGTGGGTTGGGTTTGAACTCCACTCTGTAGTCTCAGGGGCCTGAGAAAATCTCTCAAATGTCAGAGGCCCAAGAGGAGATTAAGACCATTACATCCATCCTGTTCATTAATTTTTAAACGTCTTATGAAGAGGGCATGACAGTGCGTGCATGTGATGGTTTTCAGGGTCTGCAACATGGAAGGCTGCACTGTAAAAACAAAACAAACAGGTTGACGAGAGGTGCCTAAATCGCATACGTGGCTTGGAAAATGGTACCTGAAGAGTGAGCTGAAACTTGACTGAGCTGTAATTACAGAGGAGAAGGAGTTGATACACACAACATGAAAAGAACCTTCTCCCATCTACAAAGTCAGAGTAAAGGTTGAATGGTGTTTATAATGAATGAATTTCCCTTAACATATATGGGCCTCGTTTTTCTAAGGTCTGCATCACTGCGGTAGTCAAAATAAGTAGATACGTACTTCTGTTGGCCTCTAGGAAGCCCTCGAGGGGGACTTTGGCCTGATTTCCTCTCTTCTCCTAACGTGAGTTTGTAATCGGTGAGTTTGTAATCGCAAGAAAAAGCGCAGGGCCCCTTTCTACTCTGACTAATACTAAGTGGCCTCAGAGGACCTTCAGTGGTGCAGCCCTCTCTGTGAGCTGGAGTTAAGGAGAGCCTGGCCAGCCCCCTACAACAGGGACTCATGCAGTGCGTAGCCAAACTTGAGACTCCTTCATAGCCAAAGGCTAAAATCTGAGTGGGGAATTTGGAGCTATGCTTCCTCTTGGGGCAAGAAGGAACAATTATTTTGCCTCCTGTTTCCTTTCATGAAAGAGAGGTGACAGCTCATACCTCTCTCTCACAGTTTCTCAGCAGCTTTAATTTCCACCTTGAGGTTTTCTGAGGAGACAGACTTGCCAACTATCTTTTAGTCTGCTGACCACTGGTACTCCCGGCTTGGTTCCCCATAGTGTGGGCTGTGCTAGCTGAGCAAAACGCTGTAGAATTGCTCCTTTGGAAGTTAGGCTTCATCATCCCAGTGACAGGAGTGTTTTTGAGGCTTTAGCTTAGTTCTCTGCAGCTCTTTGGAAGGGGAGGGCTGGACTCCCGAGACCTCTGGGCTGGGACTGAGCAGAGGCATGGCAAGCGGGAGTTCCTGTTGTGCCAGCATACTTAGTGTCTGCTTTGCTGGGGGGGGAGGGGTGGAGGGGGGTCTGCTTGGGTTTTTAATATGCTAAAGCATATTTTTCTCTTTAGAATAGCCATGTGCTTTGTTTAGAGGACACCATCAGCTTAAAATTCATTTCCATCTAAATATTTTTTCCTAAAAAACTCAACAAAAGTTTTTTTTAAGAGGTGTTAGGAAAATGGTGTGTTTTTATCTTGCAGTTGGTTTTTTTTTCTCTGTGTGTGTGTCTTTGGTAGGTCAGCAGGGAAGAGAGCAGGTAAAAATGACAGAATAGTATGAGAAAACGTTTATCGTCCCAGAGCTCAAGACCACGTGTGATCCCATGCGGTGGTACCTGTCTGTTTTGCATTTGTTTTGCCTTCAAATTCATTCCTGCTTGTGTGTGGACGTAACACTCTGATCTCTAAAAGCTCTCCTTGAGTTTTGCATGTTAGGGGAACCAACCCCGAAAGTGCTCTGTTATCACTGCTCGGGGGATAGGCAGCGCAGGGCGAGAGCCACAACTGCAGAGCTGCACAGAGAAATCAGTGAGCGAAACGGTATCCAGTACCAGGCTTACTTTCCGGAGTCCCAGCCCTGGCAGAGAGTTCGTTGCAGTTGGGAGCTGTGAGATGTTTCAAACTGACAAATGCTTGTTGGGTTTTTCCCACGATCAATTTATTTTGAACCATATTTAAAATGAAAAAAAAAAATCAAGCGTGTTAAAAACTATGTAGAATGCTATCTAGTTCCTCTTTTGCCCTTTAAAAATAGTGGTGAAGTCTAGGTTTCTGGTTCTTTGGTCATGTCTTTAATCATTTTAATTAAACTGAAATGAGTGATTAGGAGATTTCAGCACTTTTTAGTCCTTCCTGGGCCATTACAATTAGTTAAGAGCTAGCAAAGAAAGATCTTTCAGCCAGTTCTTACTTGATTAAAAACCTTTCAGATATGTTAGTAGACTCATTTGGGAATGTGCCTTCTTTCCAATAAGGCTAATTTTGTGGGGGAGGGTGTTAAGGCTAGAGGAAGAGTATTTGAAGAACGAATAAGCTACTGGCAAGTATGTTTACCTGCCAGGCTAAACAGTTTCTGCTGGTACTAGTGCATAATTGTTTTACTTTAAAAATCCCAGCAGCTATTTAATAGTCAGAAGTGTTTGTAGGCTGTTAACATAACAATACTGAATTAAACAAACCAACAAACAAAACTCTCTGGCCAATACTGAAATACCTTTAGATGATGATTTTTCTCACTTAAAGAATGTGTGAATCACTCACATTTTTTTAAGGAGTTATCTTTCTTGTTTTCTTCATATTTTATGGATTTACATTGCAAACGAGAAAATTTCAACTATTTATTTCTTTTTTCCTGCTCGCTAATAGGGTGTACAGTTTTGGACAGATACTAGTCTCTCTCTCTCTCTCTCTCTCTCTCTTTTTTTTTTTTTTTTGCTGCTCTTCACTTGCATTTTTCTGTGTTGGAAAATGCCTCCTTGCTTGCAGGAGAATGGACTGTGCTGTGTTTGAACCATCCAGTTTTCTGAAGTACTGACTCTGCAGAGAGTGCTATTTTACAGGACCAGATGCTCTGCTGCTGCTAAAAGGCAGACCCTGTTTTCTCCCTGTATCCTGGGTCTGGCTGATTCAGCTCACTAAAAAGGCAGAAAATTCTTCCTTTCTTCCTCCCCACATTGTTTTTCTGCTGGTTAGTGAGCTGAACTGATTTAGTGAGGACCTGTACAAATGCCAGAGCATGTTGGCCAGGAGCACGGAAGGGGACTGTGAGCACTGGGTCGCATGGTGGGCGACTATATTTGTCCTCTGCCTGCTCAGGGACCATGGGAAGGCAGGCAGAGGTTATCCACCTGCTTGCTGCTCACATTTGAGTCACAAAGCAGGTGCCCATAAGCCTGCAAGATCCCTTGCCACTTGTGATGGTACTCAAAGGGCAGGCCCTGTTGGCAAATAGGGGGAATCTTGGGCGGAGGGATAGTTTTAGAGACCCTGGGGGTAGTGATGGCCTTGTCTGCTGGGAAAGCTACCTGAGGAAGAGCCTGTCTGCAGCCTGGGGGGGTGGCTGGGAACATTTGAAGTGCTCTCTTCCTTGGCTGATGGGGTGGAAAAGACCCTGTGGATCGAGGATAGAAGCTCTTGGACTTGGTTGCACTCACTAGACACATTAGACCAAGTTTTGACCTGATTTACTCCCATCAGCTGTCCACGCTGCTGATCCTGGGCCTGTACTTCGTGTAAAGCAGTACCATAATGTCCTCTTTTTTTTCCTCCCTTTTACTGGTTAAAAACAATTTCTAGAAAACTTAAAACTAATTGAAAAGTATCTACAGGGCCGTATAAATAAGGTACCAGTTTCAGGGAGTCCTAGCCTTCAGTGTCTAGCATTGGACTACTGTTTTTTATTTTGGTCTGTCATGGGAGATCTCTCCTGCTTGCAACTGTGCTGAAAGTTTCACAGAAACAGTTTTGTTTCAAGGAGACACAGCTTTTAATAGCATTAGAAGAAAAGCTTTAATAAAGAGATGATCTTACATTTGTTTGCTGACGTCAGTCTGCCTGTTCATTTCCTTGAAGTTAAGTGTCTACTTAAACTTTTGCTAGGTTGGGGCTTATTCTGTAGTGTCTTGTGGAAAGTTTTTTTTTTTTTTTTTCCTGGTAGTTTGTTTGCATATAATGAGCTTGTAAAATTACAATAAAAATCCTTTAGGGAATAACATTTTATAAAACAACGCTTGCAATGCAGTCATACATTTAATTCTCAAGTGGCAATAACATACATTTTAAATTAATTGCATTCGTCATACTTTAAATCAAGTAGGTTTTGTTGCTGTGCTTTATAGAAAGCTTCTAAAAGAACACCATTTCTGTATTCTTAAAGTTTTAGGTAACATTAAAGATTTGAAATGCCAGGTACTGGGAAGAAGACATGACTGAATATTCAAG
Source organism: Struthio camelus (assembly GCF_040807025.1). Lineage (NCBI taxonomy): Eukaryota > Metazoa > Chordata > Aves > Struthioniformes > Struthionidae > Struthio > Struthio camelus. The sequence goes on from NC_090945.1 coordinate 3,491,479, forward strand.
GACCTTTGGCCACATGTTGTCAGATTGTAAAGAGTCATTTAAAAATACAAGAGTTCTTTATAACAAAAGGCCTACCCCTCCCTTGTACATGACTTAATTTTATTCTGTGTATGGCACCAATCTCCTCTCTCCTTTTAACTGGTGGGGGAAGGGTTCTAATGGTTGTTAGGGTGAGCATACCTTTAAGCTACTGATCTAATCAAGACTGATAGACTGAATGAATTGATGGGAGGAAGAAATGTGGGGTTAGTCTGCATTACAAAGACTTTGCTCCTACTCCTAGACTGGCAAAGGCTTGCAGTGGAGCCTCACTTCTTACACTGGCAGATGCAGGGCTTTTGCTGACATCCTGGTCTCACAGGTTTGGAGAATGTGTTGCTTGTATGCTTCAACTGATGTAGCAAAATGCCACAGTGCAATTTTGACCCGACTTGAATAAATATTGCAAATGAACAATTTTCTTTTCCTTTCCCAGCTTCACTTGCATCCCCTGTTGGGCGTATCCGCAGTAGACTAAAAAGTGTTTTTGCAACTGTAGTGAAGACGAGGCAGCCTCGATCTCTCAGATGTGTTAGCAATTTGGGGTAAACACCCCTGGGACTTATCTGGACCTGCCTAACACATGCTAATTCTGTAACTGTCTGCCTTTATTTGGGGCTTGTCTTCACTTGAAAAGAGTTTTCAAGTATCGTTGTACTGATAGTTACTAGCTAACCCCATTTTCCTTGTGGAAACCTAATTTATGACAGGTTAGTTTCCATTAATTCTCCGGACACAAGAACTCTGCAGGCAAAAGGATCAGAGTCTTCAAAATGTTACTGCTACTCTTGAGCTTTTGCTGGCAGCATAGTTTCACTGAGCAGGGCGTCATGTTTTTCCACGCCCCAGGCAAATTTCACTCTGCCAATAAAACTTCAGAAGCATAGTCCCAGCCTCTATCTGTGCTTGTATTCTGGCAAATGTGAGTGTGATCTGAAGGGGTGGCTGCTCCCTGCCCTTTATCTGAATTCAACGTAGAGGTTTCAGGTAAGGTGCTTCATGAGGCAAGAACATACCGGGTTTCCTACGGGGTGCCTATCTTGTGTGTGTCTTCTGACTGCAGGCAGAAGTACCCTGGTGAAGTTGGCTCTGGAGGCTTCCCAAAGGTGGCTGTCCTCGCCACCCTTTTGCCCAAGATTACTGTCTGACCCCAGCTGGACGTGGATATGTGGACATGCCTCTTGCATGCTCTGCCCCTTCACTGCCCTCATTCCTAAGACATGATATGTTGCACTGGTCCGGCTAAGACGCGTGCTTCTCACTGTGGTCCTTTACTGAGAGATAATGTGCCCTCCATCTCGGAAATACAACTTGGGGATCTGGTGAGGATCTGTGATGGCCTCACATGTATGGCTTGGTAACCAAAGATGAGAATCAGCTGTATTTTTGGTAACTAATTTGCTGTTTGTTTCACAGGAGAGCGGCCCTATCAATGTGCTATGTGTCCCTACTCCAGCTCTCAGAAGACGCATTTAACCAGGCACATGCGCACTCACTCAGGTTGGTATGGGGCTGCAGCAGCATGACCCGGGAAAGGGGAGTGGTTCAAGGCAAACAGCTCATCACATTTGGCCTGAGCTTCAGCTCCTGTTGATACAGTTAGGTTGTCCTTACCTGCCTTGAGCTTTACCGCAAGTTGGAAGTGGGGTAACGTGGGCTGCAGAGCAGCAAGTCTTTCATCACAGAGGTTGGAGATGGGCACCATGTGAGATGATTAAATGAGACCATTTTTCTCAGATGTCGTTTTAGTCTTACTGACACAGGCTTCCTTCCCTTAGTGAAAAGGTTTGAGAAGTGGAAGGAAGAGGCTAAAGAAATGCTAAGTGTTGATTAATACAAGTGATAATGGAGGAGTATATCTCTTTCTTTCCCTTTGCTTTCCGAGATGTATGCTGAGGTTCAGAGGTTACTTTAGTCCTCAGCATGTCCTACATGCAGGTATAACATTGTGATAATGTAGAAGCAGATCCTTGCCTTCTGTCTGCTGCCGTAACACACTGCAAATCAATGAAGCTGGGAAAGTTTTGAGCAGCTGAGAGTCTCCCCTAAAACATCTGCAGTCTCAACTCGTCCAGAGGCTCTGAGGCAACCCTTACCTTTTGCTTAGTATTGCAGAAAGAAGCAAAATAGGGTCTGCTTATGGCAAGGAGACATAGAGGAGGAATGAGCAAACTCGGAGGGTGTTTACACATGATTTGGTCTGAGACCTGTTACAGCATAGGAACAGTAGGCAGAAAGTACACCTGTGCTTTGTCAACCCCCTCGGAAAGCCTCAGGTAGATCGCAGTCCATGCTCTTGTTTTGCTGGTGTCTGGATTGACCAGGCCTAGCTGAATTCCTGTTCCTAGCAGACAGTGGTGAAAACCTCCCAAAATATAATTGTTTCAGTTTTAATAGTTGAGGCTTTTAACTAAAATCAGAAGACAGTTTTAACTGTGGTGGAGTGGGGGTTTGGACCCATTAAAAATAGCCAGCTCTAAAATTACATGCCAGTATTTTGGTTTGAGAACTTTCAAATGAAACATTCTGCCTTCGGAAGTAAAAAAAACACCTTTGGCTGAACCTCTGGGCTAAGTATGAAATTGCAAACGATTTAGCGTACCCTGAGCTTCAATTCTCAGTTTAGAAACGATTTCCTGAGCATCCTCTTCTCCCCTTGTCTGTGCAGAGAAATGTAAAATCTGAGGGAGAGGAGTGTGATTTGCCCTGGACTCGAAGGTCTGGGAGGGAAGGCGGGCATGAGCCTTGTTGCCAAAATGGGAGTGCACATGGGACTTTTGCTGTCGGGGCAGCTCTCATATCTCCTATTAGCCATTTTGCCCCATTGCTAAGGCAACTGAACCTCTTCTGTGGCAACTTCTTTGCAACTTTGGGACTCCTGCAGGTCATAGCCTGATCTTTTAAAGCAAACGTGTCAGGCTGTGAACTGCAGTTGTTTAGAGCCTGCTTCACAGCTGCAGCTGTCGTCTTAGCCATCGTGGTGCACATCCTCTCTGCTTATGCAGCAAGAACTCTGGATTTAATAGAGGTGATGGGCACAAACTCTTCACATACAACCTTTGAGTTATCCTGTTACAATATGGTCTTAGCAACTACCGCTGAGCATTTTGTACAGCTGGAACAGCTTGTTCAAATGTAACTAATGGGAGAGGCCGTTCTTGTCCTTGCTCTAAGTAACATGGAGCTGATCCATGAAGTATAGGTGATAGACTCATCCCTGGCTCATCCCTGGGAGAAGGGTACGCACCTATTCCAGCGTAGCCCTCAAGGTTAAGCTTGTGGAAAGGGGATGAGGAACAGAGGAGAAAGAAACGAAGATAGGCTGAAGAAGATGGGGAACTAGTATAATCCTGCATTAAATAATTAAGAGATGCTGCAGGCGAAAGTGGAACTACCTACATTCTTAAACAAGTACCTCCCTCCCTTTGCCATGGGGGCAACACAGCCTGTTATGGAGTCTGTGAGGGCACTGTGGATCAGCCAGGTTGCTAACGCACAAGCCGACACCGCAGTCGAAGGTGCTTTATGTTCTTCGCAGGCTGCTCTGGTCTCCCAAGTCAGGTGCTGCAGAGGAGCGTCATGAGTATGGGTAGCATTGGGACAGCTGAATGCAAGGATGGGAGAACTGCCGCTGTACCGTGGGCAGAAGGGGCCGGAGGGCTGGGGGGAATTTGCAATGTACCTAGGAAGTGGCATGCGCTAGTTCTGCAGATCAATTTTGAGATACTTGTTTAGAGTTCAAGAGCATCCCGAATTCCTTGGCTGAATTTGCACATGCACAGATGTTTTCAAAGTACTTTTGAACTTTAGTTATTGCACTACAACTCTATTTGCCTTGATTCATAAACGGAAAGCTGGTTCTGCTGCAGCAGCATACGCTGAGCAGAACACTTTCAGGAATGCTTCTGCAAGAGTTGTTGCAAAAATGTAAAAGCATATTTCAGTAGCAACATGATGGCTTTGGACTGGATGTGGTTGGCTTGCCAAGAGTAGCCTGCAGCCAACACACCACATGCTTAGTACACCATAACATTTGAAATGAAAAACTCAGCAAACTGAATTATCAGAGGTAAAGATCATCTGAGCGGAGTATATTTTTTCACATGCTTTGTTTTTCGCTAGCTTATTTTCCCCTCATTTCCTTGTCAATGCAAACACGAAGTATGCCATATCTGTGTAAAGTTGGACTTTTTTGAAACATGTGTGTGAAACTGCTATTTATCAAATGTTAATTTCCATTTTTCTACAATGCATTCAATGGACCAGTTGGGTATGGATTCCATTTGCTAATATTACTGTAGAGAGATCTCTGCCGGTATGTATGCATAGCCAGAACCTGTGACGTTGTTACTGCTTGTTTGGTTGTGGATCCCCTTCCTCCCAACCCTTGCCCCTTCTCTCTTTTTTGTATATTTTTTGTTGTGTCTTGTGAACGTGTTTGTGACTTGTGGATTCCTTATATTGACTTTATTTATTTAATTTTAAAGGCGCATGGAGAAGTTTTTCTTTTTTGATTTTTTTTTTTTTCCTCCTTCCTCTGTATCTATATTAGCGGGACATAATATTTTTTCCTCTGTGCTTAATAATCACAAGCATTCCCTTCCACCCTTCCTTCCACAGGTGAGAAGCCATTCAAATGTGATCAGTGCAGCTATGTGGCCTCAAACCAGCATGAAGTAACTCGTCATGCAAGGCAGGTTCACAATGGGCCAAAGCCTCTGACTTGCCCACACTGTGACTACAAAACGGCTGACCGCAGCAATTTCAAAAAGCACGTTGAGCTCCACGTCAATCCACGCCAGTTCCTCTGTCCTGTTTGTGATTACGCGGCATCTAAAAAATGTAACCTGCAGTATCACATCAAATCCAGGCATCCCGATTGTTCTGACATCACCATGGATGTTTCAAAAGTGAAGCTACGGACTAAAAAGAGTGAAGCTGACTTTTCTGAGGGCATTAATGACAAAGTGGAGAAGGAACAAACGAAAGGGGATTCGGCTGCAAAGAAAACTGAGAAAACAGTGAAAGTAGAGAAAAAAGAGAATTTGGCAAAGGAAAAGAAGCCAACGAGCAACGTTTGTGCAGGCCAGGTGACAACCAGGAGTCGGAAATCAGCTTCAGAAAACAAGGAGGTGGATATTAAAACTGAGAAAAGTATTGAGAAACCATGTAAAACAAAGAAGACCAAAAGAAAGGCAGAGGCTGAAGGAACTTCCTCAAAGCAAGAGCCTGCAAATGACACCCCAGCAGTAACAAAAAAGAAAAAGAAAGTGGAAATTAAACCCAGAGATTGCCAGGAAGCTCAGAAGAGTGACATTTTACCAGAGGAGGAGCCTAAAAGGCAAAATTCTTGCCTTAAGAAAAACAGAAAAAAGAAAGCTCTGAAAAATAAGCACAGTAAGAAAAGCAGTAAATTTGATGAGGAGAAGATTGAGGAAGAGGAGAACCCAGAAGAGTGTCCTGCCACGGAAGAGGATGGATGTGGGAAGCCTGACAGCCAGGGCAGCGACCAGGAGAAGGAGCAAGACCTGGCTGATGTGGCAGCATCAGACAACGTCAGTGGTCATGCTCCTAAGGGGGAGAGCTCCGATGTCAACGGGGGCTGCGTGCAAGACCCAGGACAGCTTTGCTTGCCGCCTCGAGATGCAAACATGGAGGCCGAGGAAAAAGACCAAGAAATACCTGCTGCAGCAGAACAGAATAAAGACACTATTAATGAAAAAGAGGAGGAGAGGGAGGCAGAAAAAGGGCAAGACACTTGCTCTGAGGAAACTCCCAAAGCAGTGTCTTCTGAACAAAGCTTGGATTTGCCCATGGATATGTTACCAGATCTGGCACCTGAGATGGAGCCAGAGGACACTTGCGTAGTGGAAACTGTGAGTAACCCAGACCCAGTGGACCTCACTAAGACCTGCCTGCCAGCAATGGAGCCGATGGGAGATGCTGTGCTGGCACCTGCACCCCCCGAAGGGTGCATACAGAGCCATAAAGCAGCTCTGGCCTTACCATCTCCGGATAACACAGCAGTGAATGAATCTCAGGAAATGGATGAGGACGAGGGTATCCACAGCCACGAGGGCAGCGACATAAGCGACAACATATCAGAAGGAAGCGACGATTCGGGGTTAAATGGAGCTCGCTCCGTTCAAGAGGAAACAAGTCCAAAGGCATTGCAGGGAGCTGGAGCCGCAGCTGCCGCAGCGGCCAGGGAGAACTATGTGTGCATTTTTTGTGACCGCTCATTTAAAAAGGAAGGTGAATACAGCAAGCACCTCAATCGTCATTTAGTCAATGTGTATTATCTGGAGAAGGCAACAAAGGGGCAGGAGTAGAAATAGCTGTGGTTTAGGGGCACATTTATCTTCTTTTGTAAGATCTTATACAGCTTATGTACAGATACTGTAGATTTTTTTTTTAAGCACGGTTTGCTTTAATTAGTGTCTGCTTTTTTTTTTTTTTAAGTTGAAAATATTTCTTTGCCAACTTTTTGTGTAATGGTGAATTCAGCTATTGGATCCCTTCATTAGAGAAGGCAGGTAGGCTATATGAGGCTGTGTCCTGTGAAATCAGTGTAAGCGTCTAGTCTGTTAGCTTACGCAATTATTTTATAAATTGAGTTTTAGGAATGGGTATGGGTAGCTACCCATACACAAGTGAGATGTTTATAGTACCATTGGCGTTAGTTGCTTTTTGTTCTAGCAGCCAAATTCTCTCTCTTTCTGTCTTTTAGTTCTTAATGTGTCTTGGTGTTCGAAGTGTTAAACTACTCGGTGGTTTTTTCTACCAGGAAGATAGCTTCTATTACATAAAAGAGCACTTTGTAAAACAAGTCAAAGTTGGCTAGCAATGAACATAACTGTTTAAGATAATTATAATTGTGAACGTGCATTTCAGATCCCCTAAGCATGAATGGTGAGCCAAGATTTGGGAGTAGTCCTTCCAACTTTTGATTGGAGAACTTCTATCTTGATTAATATCTTAATAACTATGATGTGTAACTGGCTTTGTTGTGGGGGGGAGCAAGTCTGTTATTTTTTTATTTTCCTTTTTTTTTTTTTTTGATTGTGCTTTAAGGGCTTGAAATATTGCACATTATGTTTTTGATTTTTACCTATGCAGTTTAATCCTTTAGGAATAGCGCTTGTGCAGTACATGTACACTTTATATATGCATGTTTGGTTTTGTTTGTGTAAGTTTTTATTTTTATTTTGAAACATTCAGATTCGTTGCTTACCATGGGCCAGTCCTCTGTGATACTCTTTACTACAGATTTTCTTGTTTTCATGGGGTATTATTAGCTGTGCATGAAATTGCTGAAATTATGAACTGCTTGGTTATATATTTTTTGACTAGCTTTAAATTGTATAGTTCTTGGGCAAGAGGATACCAATGCAAGTTCAAAACACTATTTTGAATTATAGTCATGACATTTTCATAGGATTTTTTTTCCATGGAAATGCCACTTGTCATATTTTTAATATGTATGCAGAATATTAATTATAATTTATAATTTGGGATCCTCAGAAAGCAAAATACTCTCAGTGGAAATGGTCTGCAGATTCTGCAAGTCTAGATGATTTCTTTCCCCTTTTCATTTCAGTGGTGGACAGCAGTCAAACTTCATGAGCTTAAAAAAAAAATAGTAGCATTGATGTAAGTATGGTTCGTCACTGTCTAACATCTCACACACCAAAAAACAAATAAAGATAAACGAACTGGTAAGCAACAAACCTGGCATTAAGAACTGTAGGAATTCCTGCTCCTTATTCATTCAAGTTGCAGTCAATAAGGATCATCTTGCTTCCTTGCAGACAGAGAAACACACAAGTGGTCACACCGTGACCTCAGGTCTACGTGCAAGAAACATCCCACCAGGAGTTTCTAATTCTAACTGGAGTTCTCTTCTGGCTCACAGAAACATAAGAGAGATTGCATGCCTTCGGCTTGTAGGCCAACCAGTGGCAGAACACAAACAAAATGCATACCAGCAGGGAAAAAAACAAAACCCTCCAGTCCCATCAGTGCCACAGAAGACTATCTTTAGGCCCTTTCCAGTTGGAGCGGTGAGGACAGCTTCTCCAGTTGTCAACTCTGAAAAATCAAATTTGGAGGCAGGTGTCATCTGGAGAGCGTGGAGTTGAGGAGCTCGTTCGGTATTTGCCAAAGCACTTGATGGCAAGTACTTGCAAAGTAGGCTCTGGAATAAACTCCATTCTTTTCTTCTCCGCCTGACCCTGCACCGTCCTCCCCTCCAACCAGACCCTCTGCCTTGAATGAATAGAGAACAATAATACTGCATTGCTTTTGCTTTTGGAAGAGATTGGTAATAGGAGGCCAAAGATTTGAGAGGGAGGGCATCCCTCATGGCAGAAATAATAAATTGTATAATGTATAGTGAGTTTTTGTTTGCTTAGATAGTGTTCAATCCTTACTTTGGCTGCGACAATCATTGTCAACTGAAGATCAAGTTGCAACTATATTTATGTTGAACATTAAGAAAATAAATCTAGTTGAATTGTTTTCTGAAACGATCAGTTGTAATAGTCTTAGATGTATTTTTTTTTTCTTGATAATTGTGGGTTTCCTTTGTATTTGAGCGTTGCCACTGTTTGTGAGCGATGAGAGCAGATGCTGGGAATTCCAGTACTGTGTAGAGGTTTTATAGCTCCCTTCATATCCTTGCGAAGAGCCTTCTACCATCTTGCGAGAGACTTCAAGGACTTTAGCTATATTCAGATCAACTTGTGGACTGGCCTGGCTGTTTTTGTGTGTTTGTTTTTAAATGGAAATATGGTGTTGATTGATTGACTTTAAATCTCTCGCTACGAGATAAAAACAAAGGTATGGTTCGCTGAGATACGCTGCTGTACGTTTCTGTGAAGCGGTCAAGGCGTTAATGCTTGATCTGACAAGAACTCTTTGAAGAGGACAGTGCTTCTGTTCAGCAGTGTTTCTTACTACAGGATTAGAAGCTGAAAATAAATTACAGGAAGATTAAGAAGAAGAAAAGTCGATCCTTTCAATTTGAAATCCTACCAGCAATGTCCTGAAATACCCAGTGTTGGTGTGTAACTGTGTTGGAATGCTCCGTTTTGCTTTTTAAAAGAACTAAAGACCAAGATGTGGGAGTATACGTTAAGGGAAGGCCGCAAATACGTAATGATGTGTCCTGTGTACCTAACAATATTAGACTTTGCCAATACTGAATATTTGAAGTAGGGTTTACAAACTAGGTAACCTGCCATGTATGGTGGTCCCCTGAAAGTGATTTTTTTTTTCTTTCAATATTTTTAAATTATTTTGTGTAGATTTTGACAATATTAGCGTTTTCCCTGTTTCTGGGCAACAACACCTGTACCCAAGTTCAATATCACGTATGTGGTTGGAAGGATTAGCACGATACTCCCATACTGCCAGTCCTCTGGTGAGCAAAGTGGTGTTTCAGGCTTCTGCCTATATGGATCTATAAACTCAAAATAACTGCCCTGAGAAGTGATCTAGAAATGGATAGCTAGGCATTTATAATTCATTGTATCGTAATTGCTATTTCTCGATTTTGATGATCTAGGCTGGAATTGTAGGCATTTAAAAAAGGATATTTAACACCTGACAGGCCAGTTAGGATATGGTAATGTCATTGATTTCAACAGATTTAATGTAGCTGAAAAGTATTAACCAAATTCGAGAGTCTTCTTGAGTGGTGGTTGTGTAGATATGTGACTTGCATACAATATTAACAGACTCCAAATAGCTAATGGAATTGTTTTATGTGTATATATATTTCCCTCTAAAATTACACTAGCTAACAAACCTTTGTAAGCTGGCATGGAAACATGTTTATTATGTTTGGTTGCACCATGTTTGATGCTTTTACAGTGCAATACTTGTATTCTCTGAATTAAACCAAAGGTAATTTTTTTTTTCATGCTCTCTCTCTACTGTAGTGCATGACAGCCTTTTCTACGTTTGTAATAGATGTAAAACAAGCCAGATCATACATGCAGTTTTTACCTAAAACATGTATAAGTCTTTTGTCCAAAATGTAGTGTAAAGTTAAACTAAATTGCATTATATTAACCCTTACAAGTGTATTTTCCTAAGCATAGTTACGGTTAAATAAACCTTATTAAGGAACTTGTGGCTTCCATCTACTGCTTATTAATGGCTAGCCGTAACTAACAGTGGCAGCAGCAGTGCAAGCATTGGACAGAGCTCTTCAAGGCCAGCAAAGGCAGCAGCCATCAAGCCAGCGTGGTCTTGCGGCGCCAATGCCTAGATACGATGTGCACGCGTGCACAAGTTTGGTTGCAGATGGGACAGTGGCTCTGGAAACATATTCATTCTCCTTTCATCATGTTAGTGATTTCCTGGTCCACTTCAGTGAGAGCGAGGCACAAAGTGGGAAATGCGTGCGTACAGCTTAGGGTCAAGCTTAATGCTGGAACTATCCCTAACGTGGTAGGGAAGGTCCAACGGATATGGAACGTGTTTCGTGCCACTCTGATGTGTGGCTGGAGGGAAGTTTTGCAGACTTTGCATTTGCATTTTGGAGGTAATAACAGGTGGCAATTCCTCCTGCATTCCAAGAGTATCTGTGATTTGGGCATTAATAGCAGCTTTATAAAAATAATGATGTCACTCATCTGTCATATGGCTGCAACATTGTCGCTTTAGGGATTGAAACTGTCTGGAGAACTGCAGAGCCCTGTATGCTTACTCTGTGAGGGTGAATGTTCATGTCTCTGCCAGTCTGGCCCTTCTGGAAAACCTGAGTTAGTCGGTGCTGTTGGCCAGTCTTCCAGAGCTTGGCCAGCTTAACCTCCTACTAACGTAAAGTGAGTCCCATTTCCCAGCGTGTGGTTGAAAGGAAGGAGGCAAACAGCATTCAGTGAAACGGGGGGGGGGGGGAGGTGAGGGTTGTATATGCAGCTACTGCAGCTTTGAACAATTGAGTAGCCAAACTAATGGAGGCACCAACGTGAGCTCTTCTGTTCTCTGATTAAACCTCCATTTCTCATATCCAAAAAAGACCCGCAAGGGTGCTCTTAGTTCAGTTGATGTGAATTTGGGTTTCTAAGCCACACAGTTAATACTCAGCCTGCCAAGAGCTGGGTGCGCTGTTATCACAGGACATGGCCTTGGAGGGCTATAGGGTGGCAGGGGACTCCGACCACCTGGGGTACGGGGGACGTTTCAGCTCACTGCTCTTAATGTCTCGTCCACGTGCTCTCCAAGACTCTGTGTGCGCAGCATAAAGCAGGTGTAAAGAACAGGGAGGAGGAGGAGAAGCACCTGATGCTGCCTGTGGATGGCAAGGGTGCTGCCCTAGAGCGCAGGGTGTACAGCTCATAGGGGCTGGGTACTTCTGTGCCTTTCTGCTGGCACCATGTGAGTTAATGATTTCAAATTGAATTGATGGAGGAGGCCTTGCCCTTTGCACCACCAGCCCAGTCTGTCTCCCCTCCAGAAAGGTGAGCTGGGGACAAAGCTAGGTGAAATCTCATGCTAGAAGTAACACAAGAGGGCTGGCGATGCAGGAACACCTTCTCCCTTAAGCTTGCCTTCCGATCATCATTATTTTTGACTAGCTCCTTGCGCCTTGGTAGAAAATAGGAGAAAAACCTCCCAGCTTGAAAGCACAAGCTGCTTTGTGCTAAAGTTGTTCTTTTACAGGATGGTTTAGCCAAGCACAAGTGCATGCTGTGTGGCTCCTTGAAAGCCAGCATGAGCTCCTTCCACCCACACACCAAGTTGCCTGGGTCCCAAAAAGTGAATTAGTTCAAGTTTGGGTCGAGCCAGCTTCCTCCTGCTGGCTTGTGCATGGACAGAGCAAGCTTGTGTCTTAATTCAGCTGCCTTATTTGGGCTTTGCTAATGCTCTGAAGGAACGGAAACACTAGGTTCCTGATTATGATTTTTTTCTCCCTTTTTTTTTTTTTTTTGGTTTGCTTTAAAGCTTAGCAGTGCTGGTACAAGTGGCTTTCCCTTTTTCATGTAGAGTATAACCACAGGATAGTCAGGGAGCAGCTGTTTCTAGCAGGCCAACACCCTTAAAACCCTTCTGCAAAATATCACTTTCCACTTGGACAGGTGGTATTTTTAGGCTTGGTAAATTGAGGTCCCTGCACTTGCTGGGAACCCCAGCCTTGCAGCAAGGCAATGCCATGAGTGTGTTGACACCCCTGGGCTCAAGTATGTTGCCTGAACCCATCCCTGCCTATGGGCTAGTGGCAGGGGTTGTGTGAGCCGTTTGTGGCCTCCTCAAGCTCCACCAAGGAGTAATTTGGGTTGGAGCGGAGATTTCAGGAGCACACGCTCCCAGCACAACGCACGCAGCGCAGAATGGCACACATGCACAACACACACGCGCAGCATAGCGCATGCTGCCCTGCCCTCTCCTCCGACTTTGCTACCTGCACTAATTTTTCGTGAGCCCTGCCATTATGGAGCAAAAACACAAAAGAAGGCTGAGCCCCTTGCTGGGTTGGGGGACCTGATTTTAATAAATGGCTCACTTTTTTTTTTTCTACCCCTCCCCTTTCTGCTCCACTCCTTCCAAAAGGCATTAAGTCCTGGATCTGCTCAGAGCTGTCCAGAACAACCCTGCAATCATTTGAGGGCTTTTTTTCTTCCCTCTTTCATGATGTGGCGCTGCCTGGTGAGGCTGGGTTGGAAACCCGAGGCACAGAATAAATAGGAGCTGTGGCTCCAGCGCCACCAAGGCACCCAATATTCGTGGCATGGGAAGTAACCACCAACTCCTCATCCTTGCCTGCAGCCAGCGTGCCAAAAAGTCTCTTTGTTGCTTTGGACTGCGGTGAGCTGACCTTCGTGGGCACAGCCCTCCTCTGCTAGCACAGACCAAGGCACAGGCCCGCCGTCAGGCTCTGCCCCGCTGCGAGAAATGTTAGGCAATTCCCAGCAGCTTAGCTACAAGACGTGTGAAGACAGTTACTGGTGAGAGGATTTTATAGGGAATTATGAGCTGTGAATCACAGGAAGATCAGCAGGAAGCAGATGCTCGAAAGTTCTGGCCCTTTTGGCTCCCAGCCCCAACGCGCCTCTCCCCACATTACAGGCTGTTTGGGGACCATAAAAGTGAACAAAAAAAAAAAAAACAAACCTCAAAAAGAGTGAGCATTGCTTGGGACGGGTTTTGCTCTCACCAGGAAAACTGGCAGCCTTTTCCCTAGCTTGGGAGTCCCATCCTAGGGCCTGCAAAGTGAATAGCCACTGGGCAGAGAAAGGAAGCTGCTTTTTTTTGGCAAGTCAGCACCAAATTGGATGTGCGCCAAAGCAAATGAACCCAGGCTCCCAGCTGCAGCAGCACGTCTCTGCTTGCAGGGCAGCAGCGAGACACAACCCTCCCATGCCTGGCCTGGCTCTGCACACCGCACTTCCCCTGCTCTGGCTGGGCTCTCTGGTTTGCTGGAAAGCTGCGGTGCTGCCCTGGCCAGGGACACGTGCACCCCAACCGCTGTCCCCCCGGCCTCTCCGAGGCAATGCCACCAACTTTAGATGCTATTTGTTCAAATCTGCCCTATAGGGGTTTAGACCCTATAGGTCTTTTACCCCCCTACCCCCCGCCCCAACATGCTCAGGCAAGAGAAAACTTTCGCTCAGTTCTCCAGCAAACTGAGCTGTTCCTCTGAATACTCATTTTTCAAATGATTTCTCCACTCCTCCAGAGCGGCTATAAATATTGGCACCCAGGCAGTGAACACTGGGAGAACCACGAAGGACAGATCTTCCCAGGGTTTTGGGGCTTTCCCAGCCCCTTTCTTAGGCTTCATTTTTGCGCACAGACTCAAACCACCTTTGTTTTTGGCTCCCGTGGTAACATTCAATTAGCTATTGTCCACAGACATGTTAAATATTGCCTTGCTTTGCAAGCTGCCTGGCATAGGCGTAAAATAGACACAAACTCTCACTTTGAGAAGCATTTCAGAGCAGGTCCTCAGCTCTGGCCTAATTCAGCCCCACAAGCTCATAAAAGACACTTCTAGGCTTTCATCAAGCTAATTGCTTCCATGTTACAACCTCCTACATGTTGAGCTTTAACATCTGTCAGGAACATACATTTTTGTGCCTACTCGGGGCTGTTGCTAACCGTTCGTTGCCCTTGTAGCCCGTGGAGCCGATAGCCACGGTGCAGCATCGGCAAAAACGCTTGAACACCTGCACAACTCCAACCCCCTTGCACTGTCCCAGCTGTGCTGCGTGCAGGTCTTGGCTAAGAACAGAGGGACACTCAGCGCAGGAGTCTTGCCCTGCTGCGCATCCCTGTGTTTGGAGCAAGCCTTCTCTCCAGGCTGAGGTTCCAGCACTCCCTGCAGCCACACACCGATCGTTGCAAAAAGGCTGCTCTTTGGCAACCAGGGGACCTGCTACACTGAACACCTGCTTTGTCCACAGTTTTTCACCCCCACTGCCTGGGCTGAGGACCAATGGCTGCAACAGAGGCAGGCCTTTCAGTTATTCTTTCTGCATGTGGAGTTGGTCACCTTTTGTGTTGTTTTATCTTTCCCAGACTTCAGGCAGTGGAGGAATGTTATAGGGGATGCCTGTTTTACATTTGTCGAGCTAGTTTGAACAGACCGCAGCCAGACCCTTTTCCTGTTTCCCAGTTTAGCTGATGGAGCTGTCTCTTTTTCCATGCCTGCTTTCCCGGGACCGCTCCACATAACCCCCACAAAGCAGGAGACGTTAGCAGAAGAGGCGCTTTCTACTGTTTTCTCCCACACTCACCATTTGAATTAAACACGCTACCAGCATGATAGAGGCTCTCCTCACAGCACAAAACATCATGTAGCTGCGTAGCAGCTTAAGTAAAAACCAATGCCTGTTGTTTGCCCTGACTGGGAATGTCATTTTAGTGTTTCTGCAGACTGGCTGTGCTGATCTGCCTAAACATAGCTGCAGCGCAGGCCGACAAAAAGGCATCAATGAGCTTCTTTCAAATTACAGCAACTTTTCAGCCCAGGCCATCCTGCTGGTGCATCTGTGTAGTTAGCAGGAAAATTACGCCTGCACAGGAGTGCTTTGCCAGTGATTTCAAAAGGAGACTAAGGAGTAAGCATCTTCAAAAGGTTGTATTATATACCCACAGTTTCAGAAATCTTTACACAAGCTAAGAGATCGAACCCAAGCAGTGAGTTGCAGAAGCTTCCTCTCCATACACATGAGCAGCCCTGCTTTAGTTAGTTCACCTTTCCCATCTCTAAAAGCAAGGCGCTGTACTCCCTTGTCTGCCCCAGATGTTGAAGGACTAAAAGGACCTAATTTCTGGTCGGTATAAAAAGAGCCTTGGCAGATGTCAACTGTTGAATTACTGTCAACCAGTAGGCTGACGCCTTCCACCTCCATTAACTTTGGGAACACCATAAGGCTTCCAAGAGCCACGGTTTCTAATTAGCAGAGAGCAAGCAGGTCTGCCAAGTCTTACTCTACAAGCACAGAGGCAGCCCAGGGCAGGCGACTGAGTTCCCATCCTATATTTCAAGAGGGAGGGGGGAAGGGGAACCCTTTGACACTGGCTGGTCTCAGGGAGAAGCTACATTTCACCTCCCACAAGGTACCCAGCCACCTTGCTCATCTGAAATGGCTGCAGTTCAGTATTCGGACCAAGGCTTGTGGAGTGAGTCCTGAATCAGATGCTCTACTTCCCCCCCCCAGGTCTGCTCTCCAAAACGTGCCTGTCTGCGTTTTAAAAGCAGTCCAAGCCCTCCTGAACACCAATAAGCAAGGAGGTTCTCCAGAGGCTTTTCCATCTTCTGCTTCTCTCAGACAGCAAAGGGCACAGACTTTGGTTGCTATCCGCTCCCTGTAGTTTTCAGGTTTTCCACCAGGGAAGGAGGCTTTTTGGTCCTATAGGCAGCAGTGCCTCCGATTCGGGCACCTCTGATGTTACAGATGTACGGCAAAAGGGGAGGCTCCCGCACCACCAACGCAGTACCCTCAGGAGTGTAGGCTCGCAGCAGCAGTTTCTCTTGCGCATGAGCTGTCACTGCCACCCAGCCTGCACAGCGAAAAAACAGAGACAGTCAGCAAGGAGGGTCACTCCTATTGGATTGAGGGCACTCGCACAAACTCAATGCCTCCCACTTTGGCTAAGAACTACCTGAGCTATGCAGACTTGATTTCTTTGAGAAACTCAGCTCAGGAGGTAATATCCAGCTCTTCACCAATACAAGGCAGCACTGAAAATATATCTCCTCCCTGCTGAACTCGGGGGCGGGGGAGGATACTGGGAACTATCAGGGACGCAAAGGAAGAGCTTTCTGATCTACAGCCCCTGCCCTTCCACCTGTCCAAGAACCTGCACAGTATCACAGCCACTGCCGATGTTATGGTACTTGTTTGGCAGCAGGAGCATAAAGTCTTCAAATGCAATCATCCTGCACAAGCATGGCTGTGCATCTCCCTCTGTTCCGGGAGGTTGCCAAGTCTCAGCTAGACAGTCATGGTTGTTCCCGATTGTGTTGGTGACAGTCCTGCGCCAAGCAGGAGCAGGGCTTGAGCCCTCTAGAGGCCCCTTCCCATTGATGTCTTTAGGATGCAGATCCTGCATAGTAAACTGTAATGAGAAAATGCTAAATTACCTGCAGAGGAAAGCTTGATGTCCGCAACTGCCTCAGTGGTACCAATTCCTTCCAGGGTAATGTCCTGAGGGATAAGCGGGGGGAACTCCTTCATTCGCTCTTCGCCACCCATAGGAACCTAATATCAAAACAAGGAGAAAGGGTTTAAACAGCTAGGAGATGCCTCATCACTCCTAACTGGCGAGAAAGACGCAAGTGGAACTAAAGATATTACACCTTTATTTCTCAAGTAAGAGCTGTCTCAGATACCCCTAGAAGAGCTATTCCAGGCCTGCCAGGAGTAGAACCATGATCCCATCTAGAGCAAGCCAGTGGGAGCTCAGAGATGAGCAAATATGGAGCGTCCGCTACAGGACCCAGCTGGCCCAGCACTGGCTGCCTTGGTATAAGCGCTTAATGCTTGTTCTCAATGTGCGCAGGAAGGGAGCTGCCAAGACAAGGCCGGCTCACCCTGCCCCTGACCAACCTGCGGATGCCGCACGGTCTGCGACAGTAACAAGGAAAATGTCAGAGCACCAAAATATGCAAGGATGCAAAGGACCCAGCAGGTGAGGAAGGAGAAAGGTTATGTTTTTCAAATACAACCTGTTGTGAAACCCCATAGTTCGCCGTAGAAGTTTGCAATAGGAAAGTTCCCCATGGCTGCCTGTACTCTATGGCTATTCACAAAAGGACAAGCATCAAGGAGCAGAGCACCACAAATCCTGCAATCAGCCTCTATGCTGGAAACAGAAGCTGTGCTGAAAATGCATCCGCTCTCCCTAAAAGCGCACCGCAGCCTCACCTTCCCAACACAGCCACAGCCATGTGATCTATGCAGGACTACTCTGCACCAAAGGTCTCTGCTCTCCCACCTCAGGAGTCCCAACCAACTAAACTCTTGGCACATGCTGGTTTTCCCAATCTAGTGCACTAGACAAGGCAGGATGACCTGCCTATTTGCAATCAAGAGCCCATGACCACACTTCCTTCTCTTACCTTCAGTAACTCCTTGCCAGCATGCTTCTCATAGATGGCATCCGCTTTACACATGGTAGTAACATGGACAGGCAACAGATTAGAAGCCACGACAGAAAACCAGGCAGGTTTTTCTCCCTGATATAAATCAAAAGAAGGGGATGTTACTTATGACAACAGAAAAAACACCCCAAACTGCTCTCTCGTGCTCCATTTCTCTCCTACGTATCGGAAGCCTGTTTGAGCGACATCCCTTCCCTGCCTAAGGACAGGCCACTGCCTCTGTGTCACGGCAGAGCAGCCAGGGTTTATCACAGAGATGGGTTTCCAGGAGAGCAGAAGCACCCAAGGCTTCACCAAGGCTTCCCACTCTGAAGCCTCCCTGACACTGCAGCTCCTGCTGTATCTGCTCAGCTCAGGCAAACCATTCAAAAGATGTCTTCCCTCAAGTTTCGTTCTCAAGAACAAACTCAGTGCAGTTATTGAGCACGAGGAGGGTGGTGGACATCATCTGTCGGGTACATCCTCTCCATTCACTTTGCATATCTAACATGTAACTCTTGTTGAACCGTGCTTGGCTCCGATCTGCCTTTGAGCATTGCAAAGGCTGACAGGGGGGCTGTTTCCAGCAGGTGCTCTCATAACCTTTGCATGAGAAGCAAACAAGGCTGCCGAGTGGTAAGACCTCTGCATACGCTCCCAGCAGTCCAAAACAAGGGCAGCAACTACTCCAAGTTCATCATAGACCTAATTTGAGGCAGGGGCTCCTCTATGCCCACAGTCTGGGCATAACTGACTTTCTTCAAGGTCGCTGGAGCATGCTGTTAGGCAAGATTGGTAAAGAACGGGCTAAGGCAGATAGTGAGAAGCTGCACGGCTCCAAACGGGGACAGCCCTGCCTGTCAGGAGCACTGTTACATGGAGGACAAGCCTATGGCACAAAGCCCCAACACCAGCCCTGCCACCTCGGATGTCTCTCTGAGCCCTGACCCTCTCATCTGGGCCTGGCATGCTGCTTCCTTGCCCCGACTTCAGGTTCCCCAGGCTGCCAGCACCGGCTGCATTCTTCACAACTCACAGGAGAAAAAGTTGTCATTCGTGACAAAATCATCCCCACGCTCAGTCCTACGGCTGCCCCGTTCTCTTTCTCTGCATCACATGAGAGAACTGTCTCGGCCTCATCTGCACTCATCCATCGTCCCGACCTTGCAGCGCTTCTGCAGAGGGTGCTGGCTGCCCACAACATGCAGCCTCTTCGGGCAAGCTGTCACTTTTATATCGCTGTCCTGCTTAGAAAAGGATGCAGTGCATCCTCAAGTTCCTGATAATGTCTGACTCACCTCACCAGGAAGTCCTTTTCTGACAGCCTTGCCCAAGATGATGCGGGTAAAGGCTGCTGTTTCTGATGGGTTGCTCTGCTCACCAACAGCATGTTTCCCAAGGGAGGTGTCGCACTTCCAGGCTGCGGAGCTGGTTTTCGGGCCAGGGCTCTGGGTTCTCCCCATAGCTACCCTGGAGCTCTCCTGCCATACTGTCACACAATTACTTTCAGCATCCTACTACCTTCACATTACTGCTTTTCCTCCAGCAGGCCAAGAACATCCTCAGCAAAGTACCAATCCAGCATTTCTACAGGGATCCTGGAAAGCTGGCTGAAACAAAGGGGTAGTCCTACACCTCCCCCTCCGTTATGGGTCCTTCTTCCCAAAATGGGGCAAACTACTGAGAAGGGCATTATCATTAGCACTAGACCCAAGGGGGAACCACTCCTTCCAGAGGTAACATCATGGGAGGCCAGCTCCACACCGCTCAAAGATGTTTCATACAGGATTTCTAACAAGGGGAAGAAGTTAGGCGGAAAAAAAGAGCCTTTTAAAAATACATTTTTACAGACGCTAAAATCCATGTGTATCTCCTCACTTCTTTGGGTAAATTCCTCAGAGAGCTCCCTCTCAGGACAGACAAATGCCCATATTTTCCTCTCTTGACAGAGAGCTTTCATGAAATACGGCGAAGGAGGAAAACACTTTCTCCTGGTGCTCTTGTCCCTCCCTGTCTTGTGCTGATTTGTATGTCGTGGGAAGCCCACCAAGCTGAAAGTGTTGGTCAGCGTTCAAAATCAGTCAACATTATATAATACAGTTATTCCAGGCTGGTATCAAGTATCAGACCTTTCAAATGCAACTCCCCATCCTAAGATGCTTCTACTTTATGCTTTATTCTACTTTATTAACAGGTTCATCATCTCAAGAGCAGCAGATAAAGAAAGAGGGGAGAAAGCTACCCAGATGGCCTTTTATCATTTGGTACTATAACAAGAGATGGAGCAATTGCTCACAAAATCCTTTCTTCCCGTACCTGTAAATAGTCTATACGTCCCAAAGCTGCTAGAAACAAGACCATTTCTGGCTTGAGGATGAAGGTCCGTGGAACGATGGCATGCGTTGGCAAAACCAGCTTTACTTCCTTCTCTGTCAGGAGATTTAAAACCTGCAAACGAAATTGCACAGCCATGACTCATTCCAGATGTTTCAACAGGGACAGTTAAATTAATACTTTATAATAGAGTAAAAAGATCAAGTAGAGCAGCGTGGAGAACATCTAACAGAACAGTTCTCCAGCTCTGGTCCACACAGTAAGTGAGGAGGAGGAGGAGGCAAGGATGTGCCCATTCTGCATGGCAGCACAGGGCCCGTAAAGTCCAAGAGTTGCCAGCAGCCCGGTAGCTATCACTACAAAGAACATAGTTTACCCTCAGTTAGAAAAGCAGCTCATCTTTTTTCTCTTTTAAAATATGCTCATGCTCTTAACAACTCTGCCTGCAATACCAAGAGTGCAGACCACAAAAATAATGGTGTTGCAGCCCATGTGCTACAGTCTTTGACAAGGAAAAATCTTTACTTGCATTAGATGTGCTTTAGCATGAGTGCAGCCATCTGCAGAACAACTGGAGACCACCTTTAGCTGCTATAGCTACTTAGCTAGCGACGTAAGGTGCGGCAACATTAATTCAGGTGTTAGCTGCAAGTATTTCAGTGAGAGCAAAGTGCCAGTGAAGCAACTAAAACTGCAGTGTGACTGGCCTGCCACAGAGCATGGATTTCTACTCAAGGCATGGTGAAATGAGCTATCCCATTCGCAAGAGCTCCCAAATGCTCCTGCTGCTTGTCGTCTTCCTGTCCACCTGGCTTAACTGGCTCATCTGTCCAGGCCTGATTCTGTGAAATGATCCGGGTCAACAGTTCTACTAAAAAGCCAGCAACTTAACCGGCAGTGCTGCAGCCACTGTGGTCTAATCACATCCTAAAGAGGCACTCTTCAAACCCAGGTACGAATGAATGTACAGGCACAAACATTTGGGGACTACTGCCTTGAAAAGTCACAGCTAATCTCAAGGAAATGACTGGTCTCCAGGTTGATGGCATCCCTTTCCTAAACACAGAAAACTGAGGGCAGAATTGCTTCTAACTGTGTCCCCCAAAAACATGACAGCCTCATGAAAATTCAGGTTCACTGAGCAGCTCAGCAATGAGGACTCATCTATCTCATTTCGGCATTAAACGACTGAGCTACAAGGGTTGTGGTGCAGCCAGAAGCACAAATGCTTTTCCTACGACGGTGAGCAAGTGATCTTTAGTTTGAAAGCCATGGCAGCCTTTAGCATGGATTCTGGAACGCCAGGAGGCTTTGCTCTGCCAGCTGCAGGTTTTCTGATGTGTTTGGCAATGCTTAAAACCCAAATTTGAGAGTTACCAGTAACCCTTTGCTACACTTTCCAGAAGTTTGGCTTTGTAAGAAGGCATGAGGAAGCAGCTAAAAACGAACCTCTAAAGAACACAGACAAATATGTTAACAGCTGCTTTCCCTCCCTCTTCTTCCAAAATACGAAAAACTACCCCCACCCCCAACTGGAAGTCTACCCCGCCAAAATTTGGCGCACAGATCATCCTGCCTGTCCTCTAGCCAAAGTGAACACTGACTGCAGAAACAAAATTTGACCTGAAACTTGGCATATATTCCACCTAATCTCTCCGAAGACACAGCAAGGATAATCAGAATCAGAAATGGCATCATGAATTTCCTGGATGCAGGAAAACCCACTCATTTCCCACTTATTCAACTCCAAAATAACATGCCCAACCTCTAGTTACCAAACCAAGGCTCCAAGCCCCTGATGTCTTTTATACCAGATGCTTAGCAGCCAGCAGAGAGCGAAGGGCCACGGCAAAGTGGGTTGCGATAGGACACACACGTCCATCAGAAAACTGGTAGTAGTGCTTGTAAAAGCAGCATTGGTACTTGAGCTATGCAGCCTCAGTATGTTTCTTGCACTTCATTCCCTTTGGAACTTTTCTACCTCCTTGTACTTTTTATCTTCCCAAAAAGATGACCCTCAGCTCTGCACAGACACCAAAACAATCAAAACATAGCTTTTTCAGACACGTGCAATACAGCAGCACCGGCTTCAGAGCTGCTGCTCTAGTGAAACAGAGAGTCACGCCTGACATACTGGGGCTATTAATGGGAAGACTGCAAATCCGCTTGGCTTCAGGAAGATACTTCAGGTCTTTTTCAAAGATTTGGTCCAGTCACAAAATACTAGCTATTCTCCTAACGCTCCGTATGTGGTAACTTCACCTTGTTCAGTAGGCTGGCAGAGCTAAGACAGTGCAAGCTTCCTTGGGCAATGCTGGTATAAACTTGCTTATAACACTGTTATTCACTTCTCTTCATTTAACTGTTTACAAGTTTGCCTGTATTGTTCCTTTGCGAAGATCACAGTGTACGTCATTCAGGAATGCAATAGTGTTACATAACGCACCCTTCCCAGGTAAAACAAACAAACAAGGAAAAACAAGAAACCCCCTACCTTTTAACACGTTCACCCAAACTGAGAGACTCCTAAGCCTAGGAGCAGAGCAGAAATACTTTCCCATGTGCACAACTAAGGCAGGACAGTCCTCCTAATCTCTTGACCTCCTGTGACACAGCACCACAGAGTACCTACGCAGTTTTCCTTTACAATCCCTGGTGTGTCAAAACACCAGCGAGCATCCTTCACTTCGTTGTACGTGAACTCTTCCTTTATCTTGTGCTTCTGAGGGGAATAGCCGGGATCTTCGTCTACGCTGTACGAGAGCATGTCGGGGTCAAAGTCAACCACAGGGCTAGGCTTCTGCTGTTGGAACGTTCTTCCCACTCTTCCTGGATTAAACCAAAAAGTTTCCGGGTAATTAATTTATTAACTTGCATTTCCTTCAGTCAGATATCTGTCCCTTCCCTTCCTTACCTACCTGAAAAGAGGTGCACCACAGGTAACCTAACAGTGACAAAGATGATATGCAGCCAGAAACGTGGCTGCTCAAGAGCCAGCAGGGCTAATGAACTCCTTCTATATTTATTGCCTAACCCTCCTCGAGCCCAAATCCTTCGCAGTGACCAGATCACAAATGCCCCGTTATTTAACTGTAAAGGAGACGGCCTTTTTGTTGTTGTTTGTTGTTGACTGCCTTTTTTTTTTTAGGGCCTTCAGCTTTCAAACACAGAATTATTCAGATGCGCACAAACTACGATACAGTGCAACAAGGTCCTTTTTCCATTTTAGAGACAGTGAATTACTCCTCTTATGTCTTATGACATAGGTGTCCAGACACAGGTCATACCCCCATTTAAACACAAACGACTGTGTTTTATCTTTTGCTCTGGATATAGCGCAATGAAGGATGATCCAAACCACAACTTCATGACTGACTGCAGATTTCACAGTCATTTCAAGCTCCTGAAGTCAAAGCCATCTCTTGGCAACCCCCTCTTCAGGCTACATGCTAAACTGATGTACAACCACTGTGGCCTACTACCCAAACGTCCTCATTAAAATTCAACTTCCTTGTCTTCTTCAGGAATGAAAGAGGTGTGCTCTATCGCAGCATCCTTGTAATTCATTAAGACATCTGAACTGATGGGAGGTGCGCTGCACAGGGGAAACTTCTGCCATGTGACTACTGTGACAGCTGAAAAATAAGTATGCAAAAGAAATGCTAACCGCACTACTTTGGAAGGAGCTAGAGCTCTTGCAAGCATTACTTGGGATAAAAACTGGTCGGAATAACTTTAATGCCTACTTGCAAGTTTTTTATTGTCACTGTAGCTAGCATGTTCTTCCCTTAAGTAAGTGAAGATGAGTTGCTTCAGGGTGGAAGAAATTACTCATCAATAGCTGGACTTTATAGCAAATTAAGGAGTTAACAGTCCATCCTGTAGCACGCTATTTTCATCAGGACAGAAAGGCGATAGATACCTTTTGTCTGACAATACTCACCCACTAAGTAACCCTCCTTTTTAAGATGATTAAGGTACTTTTTTTCTTCATTACTTAGCTGGTCTTCTGTTTTTTCTGCCTCTGCTTTCAGTCGCTCCTGCCTTCGAAATATCCTGTCACACGTAGGGTTAATAATTGGAAATTTTAGCAGATTGAGCGTGGTTCCTGGAAAACAAACACACACACACTACATTTGGGTCTATTTAAGCTCTTTAACAAGAACAAAAAAACTGCTCCTCCCACTTTTGGCTGCAAACCAGTGACGCGAAGTTGGAAGGGGAATTAAGCATCAAGCAAACGGCTATAACCCGCCAGCCTCCTTTGGCAGGGTGGCTGCAATGAAGCGCCTGTCCCGCTCTCACCAATGTTTTGGTAAAAGGGCCTCAAGGTGGAGCGCTGAACGCAACCAGCAACTCACAGTTACAGCCACGTATACTCCCGCTCGCTAAAACCAGGCGAACGCTGGTATAGTCACAGGTCCTCAGGAGTCCTATGGTCCTCAGGAGAGCTGCTGTGCTGCAAGTCGGACTTCTGTGCATCAAAGCCTCACAGCACTGAGGCCAACTCTTGGGGACGTTAAGGCACCAGAATGAGGTCAGCGGCATCGGGGCCAATACCGATACAGCAGTTATAAACCTCGTCCTACCGTGACAGGCAGGAAGCGCACGTTGGCTCACCCCACCATGCCCTGACACCGCTGACCCTTTGACAGCGGGACCAAACACTGAGCCTTCTCTCAGCAGAGCGGTCGGCACCTCGCGCCTCTCTAACGCGGCGTTTAGATCGGTTCAACGCACCCTAGCTACGTCCTGCTCGCAAGGCAGCTTGGCTTTGCATATGACTACTTTACGGGTGCTCACCAGCCCCCCTCCCAGCTGCCCTTTAGCCCGGAGGGCATCCCCGATTCACAGGGAGATGGCAAGGCATGCAGATCAGGGAGGACCAGATCGCCTGCTTCCCAGAGCGTGTGCGAGTCAGCCCCCTCCGCGCTGTGACACGCGGCGGCGCCATGAGATGGGCAAACGCTTCACAGGGGGCTCGCACTGCCCCGGGGCGCCAGGCAGCGGGGCCACAGGCCGAGGCTGGGCCCAGCGAGCGAGCCTCCCGCCGGGGCTGGCTGTCCCCCACGTGCCCAGCAGGACCTCGGTCACAGCAGCCCTGACCTGGCCAGGGTGAGACGGTGGCACGGTCGACGACGTCGGGGGCGCGGGACTTGCAGAAGTCGGAGCGCAGCAGGGCATTGAAGAGCGTCGACTTGCCCGAGTTGGTGGCGCCCAGCAGGTAGACGTCGCCGGCGCCCCGCCAGGAGCGCTGCAGCCGGCTGACCAGCCCTTCGAGGCCGAAGCCCGTCTTGGCGCTCACCAGGCAGACGCCCACCAGCGGGGCCCCGCGCAGGCCCGCCTGGGCGCAGGCCGCCGCCACCCGCCGCCGCAGCCGCCCCAGGTGCCCGGGGCCGTCGCGGGGCAGCAGGTCCACCTTGTTACCCACCACCAGGACGCCGGCGGCGGGGGTGGCCGGGCTCAGCAGCGCCGGCAGCTCGGGCAGCAGCGGGTCGGGCAGCTCCAGCACGTCGAGGAGGTAGAGGAGGAGCGGGCCGCGGCCGTGGCGCGGCGGGCGGCGCAGCGCGGCGCTCACCACGAGGCGGTGCCGCTCCGGGGGCAGCGCCAACCGCAGCGCCCGGCCGTGGTGCGCCAGCAGCCAGCAGCGCTGGCACACGGCGGCGCGCAGCCCCGCCGCTCCGCCCGCTCCGCCCGCCAGGCTCCGGTACTTCTCCGCCGGCAGGAAGCCCGGCGCCGCGCCGTCGCGGCACTGCAGCTCGGCCCCGCAGCCCGAACAGCTCACGCCGCTCGGCGGCACCGACGGGTCGGGCAGCCCCGCCGCCGCCGCCGCCCTCGGAGCCCTCCGCTGCCGCCGCCGCTCCCCGCCCGGCTCCGCCTCCCGGTGGGGCGCCGCCGCCTCCCACCGCACCGGCTCCGGCTCGTACTCAGGGAAGACGAACTGCTCCTCCTCGCCGCTCGCCGCCGCCGCCCCCCGCCGCGGCACCGGCCGCCAGGCGCGAGCCCGGGCCAGCCCGCCCGTGAGGGCCCGGCCCAGGCGCTGCATGGCGCGGGCGAGCGCCGCCGCCGCCACCCGCCGGCGGCCACAGGCTCCGCGCGCTCCCACGCGGCTCCGCCCCGCCCGCCGTGCGGCGGGAAGAGGAAGGGCGTGGGCGCAGCAACCGCGCATGCGCCTTCCCCCGCGGTGCTTCCGACGGGGCGGGGCGGGGCGGGGGAAGGGAGCGGGCCACGGTTCGGCCCTGCGCGAGGCGGCGGTGACGCCTGCTAGGTGTGTGCGCGAGGCGCGCAGGCGCCTCCCCCTCCGTCGGCGGCTCGGTAGTGGTGGCCCGCGCTCTCTTCGCCTCTGTGTCGGCCGCCGCCGCCTGCGGCCTTCCCTACTGCCGCCGCCATGTACGACGCGGACGAAGGTGAGGGCGGGCGGCCGCTCCCGGCCTGAACCGTTATCCTCTTCGGCCGGCCCCGGCGGAGGGGCCAGGAGAGCCGTTGGGCTCGCCCACGGCCTACCAGGGAGGGTGGGAGCAGGAGAACCGTTGGGCTCGTCTACGGCTTACTTGGGGGCGGGGGGGGGGAAGAGCCGTTGGGCTCGGGTCGCGCACTGCCCGCTAGGGGGTGGGGGCGGGAGAGCCGTTGGGCTCGCGCGGAGTCCGCGTTTGGGGCTCGGTGCAGACGGGGGAGCTACCGGCGCCGGCGTGAGGGGCTTCCACAGTCTCCTGCGGCCATGGGCGCTGCCGGGGTGCCCCTCTGCCAGTCGTATGCCGGCCCCGCGTTAGTAGGCAAGTAGAGGTAACGTGGATATCGAAGTCTAACTTGCACGTTATGCTTCCTGGACAGATATGCAATATGATGAAGATGATGATGAAATCACTCCTGACTTGTGGCAAGAAGCATGCTGGATTGTTATTAGGTGACTTTCTAAAATTCACTGTTCTTTACGCTTTGGGTCTTAAAGGTAGTATCTAGTTTGCTAGCAACACGTGATGGAAATGCAAGAATTGTTTCTACTAAATAATATGTTTCGTTACTTTTTGAACAGAAGGGCTTTAAGCAGAAACAGCAAGGTTTTGACTGCTGGCCCTGTATATACACTGTTAGGGATTAAGAAGCCCTACTTACTCTCAGTTCAGCTAGGCTATCTGAACTGAAGTACGAAATTATTTTGATCCCAAATCACGCACATCATCTTGCCCGTTACTCTCGCAGTGCGTGCTGACATTAGGAGATCAATACTTAGCAGTTTGCCATATTAGTGTTTTATTAGTACTACATGAAGGCCCAGGCTCTGCAGCTTCTTGCGCCTCTGAGAGAGTGGAAGGCTGTGTGGAACTAGGCAAAAAGTGTTTCTCTTTGTGTCTTAGAGCAGCAGTTCCCAAACGGAAGGGCGTACCTGCAGCGCTAGACCTGTAGCCTCTCTGGGTAGAGAGTAGGGATGAGAAACCTCGGAGGCAGAAGGAGGTCCTTTCTCTTGTCTGGCAGCCTGGTGATGAGCGTTAAATTTATTCTGAATCAGGTGGGAGGGAACTGGGACAAATCCTTCAGCTGGGGCTAGAGCTCACTCCCAGTAAGGATTTAGGTTGCCCTTTCCTTCCCTTCCTCCTTCCTTTTGTGCAATGGCAGGCTATGCTGACAGGGTGCACTGTGGCAGCGGCACAATAGGCAAGGCTATGTTTCCGTTCTTGGAGAAGCCTGAAGTCACTGATAGGGAGGTAGTTGTTACAAGTTTTCTGCAGAGGTCTTGTAGGTGAAGGAGCAAAAGCTGGAGTAAGTAAGGGTTCCCTGGCTGGCTTCAGGAATGCAGGGTCGTGGGAGGAGAGGAGCTTGCTGGCAGGAGCTAATGCAGTGAACGTGTTTAGATCATCCCATTAGAAGCTAGGCTGCGAGCTTGGCATTCGGGCTTGGATAGCTACAATTGGAGTGTTTTGGTAGGTGAAACAAAGGTTAGACGGAATCCAGAAGCTGCTGGAAGGGGTGAAGCTGGAAATTTCTGTGTGGCTGGAACAGAGGTGATCTGAGCTAAGAAAAGTTCTGAGAACTGTTGTCTTGAATGAGGGGCCTACAATTGTATGCTCTCAGTTTACTGCAGCTTGGGAAATGATCTGCAGCAAAGTAATTTGTCATGTGCATTGTAGAAGATATTAGCTGAAGCTACCTTTACTGAGGTTTTAAGTCATCCTGTTTCACTTCTAATTTGAGATAAACTGTGCATACAGCCATGGCTTAACCAAGAAGGGGCAGCAAGTCTGTCACTTTGTCGTGTCTATGCCTTCAAATACTGAGAGAAAAAATTTAAGTTTTTAACAGTCCTGAGCAGCTGTGTTTGAAACTTGTGCCTCAAGAAAAGTCAATGCTTGTATTTTGATATTGTATTCCAGGACTCCTGAAGGTTTGATAATAAACAAGTCTTGAACTTGTCGATATGTGGAGTACGTGAGTTAACTTAAGAGCTCTTCTTGAATAATATACTTTTTTTTTTTTTAGCTCCTACTTTGATGAGAAAGGCCTAGTCAGGCAGCAGCTGGATTCTTTTGATGAGTTTATTCAGATGTCTGTGCAGAGAATTGTTGAAGATGCTCCACCAATTGATTTGCAAGCTGAAGCCCAGCATGCCACAGGAGAAGTGGAAGAGCCAGTAAGTGGAGACCCTGCAGAGCTATTTTGGTTTTGCAATGCAAAATGATTTTCCTTTATTTAGATGCGTTTTATTCCCTCCCCTCTCAAGAGTCAGAAATAAGTCAGAGGTCTGACACTGCTCCTGGAGTGAATGGGCAGACAGGTGAAATGTCTGGATTCTATGAGGTACACGCCCAAGTTTTCAAGTAGTCAAGCTTACTGCCGAGAAAAACATACAAGAGCATTGTTATCCGTGAATCCCGACTTTCCTCTCCTGTAGAGTTAGTGACTCTTTGAGTTGAGGAATGACCGATTGGCTGCTGTAGTTCATCCTGTCAATTACTGTGTGATACCACTCAAGACTGGGAGCAAGCATCACTGATAGGAATGTGGCAGAACAAGACAGCTAGCCAAAAACAAACCTTATTTTGATGGGATTTTGCATTTTCAATAACTTTATCATGGCAGGAGAAGATTATGGCTAAAATGTTCTCTGCTAGCTTTCTTCATCTAAAGTTAGGCCTGGGTTTTCGAAAGGTGCATTGCTTATCGTCTCCCATTAGCACCGTGTAACAAAGGAGAACAAATTGTCTAAGGTCTGTTCTGTGTGATGGCCCTTGACAAATTGTGTGTACCTTCTCTGTGGGCCACCGTGCCCTCATCTGTATACCCCTTATGGTGTTTTGATCCCCATTGTGCAGGTGCGAAGAGCGATGATCCGATCCCCTACTATCCCTACCTTGCTGCTTCCCTAGTAGAGATTTAAAATAACTTTAACAGCTCAATTTGTTTCACAGTCTGACTGTCCACTTACATTTTTTCTGTAGGCAAACAGAGCCTACAGAATAGCCTACATAGCTATTCTCTATACAGAGAATAGCTAAGATTTCTTTCTGTTTCTTGATTGGACATACAGTTCATAAACTTTTTTCTGACAATAATTCCCCTTGATGGTCCCTCTATTATTCAGTGTATATCATCCCGAGTTCTGCAGGTGTGCGATTTGTAAAAAGACCTTTGCTGTGTGCAGTTAACGTGCACATCACAAGCATGTTCTATGCCTGTGTTCTTCTCAACCAAAATATGGTGTTGAACTTTCTCAAATCAGAGAGCCTAGGTTTCTTATTTTTACCTTATTTTTATTCTTATCTCTTATTTTAAAGTTTTTAGGGTTAGGTCGAGATGCAAGAAAAGGGAAACCTGCTTTTTCCTTTAGGCTCACTTAGAGACAACCTCTTGCCACTTGACTCATTCAAGGAGACTTTTTGATTCTTCTTCCTCTCGCTGCTTCCCAGTCTTGGAATTTGAAGGTGATTTAGGGTGGATTTATAGCACACAGGAAGGCTTAACAACTGTCCTGAGCGACAGGAATTATAGTAAATGTATTTCATTGCTCCCAGTAGAAATTGGGAACTTGGTGCGTCAGACTGGTGCTGCTGGAAATCCAGGAAAAAGGTGTGCATTTGATTAAAAAATGAGAAAATTTTTTGACCTACAAAATGTGTGTCAATGAGTTGGGGAGCAGCTCTGCTACCTACCGTTGTAGGTAGCTGTTCTGTCTGTTGCTTTTTTTTTTTTTTTT
This sequence comes from Struthio camelus, assembly GCF_040807025.1. Taxonomy (NCBI): domain Eukaryota; kingdom Metazoa; phylum Chordata; class Aves; order Struthioniformes; family Struthionidae; genus Struthio; species Struthio camelus. The sequence goes on from NC_090945.1 coordinate 3,521,640, forward strand.
TTTTTTGATCAGATAATCTTCAGGTCTTTTTAGATCATTCAAATTTTATTTTGTTTCTTGATCCTGTAGAATCATCCTAGGAGTTGGTTTTACCCAGCTTGCTATGTTTCCAGATTCTGAAAGTGGAAACCCTTCTCCAGTAACAGTTTTGGTTACTAGTAAGAACGAGAGAAGATCCTAAATATAAAAGGCTGGTTATTAGTATTCCTCGTGGATAGCAGCGGAGAGACTTCCATTTCGTCTGAAAGTTGTGTTGATTTCATACATTAATGCAATAATCTATTTAATCTATAGAAGAAACAATACTATCTACCTAAGATGTTAAAAGGGTGGGTTTTTTTGTGGCTCTGTATAGGACAAATTGCATGGAATGGATAATTTGCTCCTTTGCCTGTATTAGTGGGTCTAGATAAAGGGCTGAGTGTGAGGACTTTGAAAGCAGAGTTTTCTAAAGTCTACAACCACCTGCGACGTTACCGTAAGCTGACTTTTTTTGCTCTGTATTAGAGCTTGCTCTGCTAGAGCAAGTGCTGCTTTGGTGCCATGCTAAAGCAGAGTACTTATGGCTCAGATTTGGTAAGCTACCTATGTGGGATTCAGGTTCTGTTCTAGTAATAATTGGCTTCCAAGCAGATACTTAATTGAGGTGGCAACACTGTAGTTTTTTATTTGGGTGAGCTTCTGTTCTGTGAAAGGACACGATGTGAGTTAGGAACTGAAGACGAGGTTTTAAGTCAATGGGTCCTTCGTGTTGCGTACGTGCAGGAGCGATGATTTGCTTATATTTCCACCAAGCTGGATTTTGATTAGTGCAGAAATGCTTTGTGAATAGAGTGGCTCATCTCTAGATTTTGGGCACACAAGCAGGCCAAGCTTGTGCCCAGTTTCCACACCGCTAGTACATCTGGCCTAAGATCATGCATACAAAACACTTGAGCAAAGTTACTATTGTGTAACCGCTTGCTTTCTTTTTAAGTTCTAGGCCCCATGCCAAATACACAAATGCACTTTGATCTGATCAGAGTATTGTTTTAAAACTTACAGGCCTTTTTTTTGAAAGCCAGGCTTTCGGTTTAGGTAGGCTGAATGCTGTGAGTCTCATCACAGTAGGATTCTGAAAGGATGATTGGCTGTTGGAACAAAGTGAAGATCCTGAGAATTGTTCGGTTGCTGAAGGATATCTGTTCTTTTATGCCATTGGTTTTGCTGTAACACCTGAAAGGATTTCTGTGCAACTAAAATAAAGCTACTACATTTGGTATGCTCTATGCAAGGGAGCAAAGATTTACGAAGACCGGCACCCTATCTAGATATGTAAACTGTCTTGTAAGTATTGGAGAAGTTGCAACCTTTTGCACTGCAAAACTGCTAGTGTTAACTAAACCTACATACACAATGAATATCTAAAAAGGGCACATTCTGTTTGTTGTTGTACTCACTGACTTGGCAGATTTTGGGCTTGTTAGCTATTTCATAGGAGAAGACCTACTGAGCATTTTATTTTTCTTCTCTTGCCAAAGGTTTTGACCTGCCAGTTTTTTCTACGTGTTTTTATTAATGATCTGGTTAGAAATCATTGGAAATTTTTAAGTGCTTTTTCAGTGTAGCCGTTTAAAGAGGGATCGCGTCCTTACCATGAGCTGAAGACATGCAGCAAGCACTGGATCTTAACCTTCAGGGCTGCTCTTATACGACCAAAAGCGATGTTTCTTCTATTACAGGTAAACTTTTTCTTGTTTTCCAGCCCCGGTATCTGCTGAAGTTTGAACAAATCTATCTCTCCAAACCAACGCATTGGGAAAGAGATGGTGCACCGTCACCCATGATGCCCAATGAAGCCAGGCTGAGAAACCTCACGTAAGAGAAATCTCTATAGAGGATAAACACGAGGAAAGAAGAGCTCTGTGCATTATAAACTGATAGTCTTTTTCAATTGAGTTATACCTTTAAAACTTAATTACTGCTCTATTTCAATCAGCATGTCTAGTTGTTAAATACAGATGATGATTTGGTAATAATGCTTAATGTTGCCAGTGAGTGCTTGAATAACTCTTTTCATTGTCTTTCTGTGCTGTAGTGAGAGATAATACAATATTATTTTTATTCGGTAGGTATTCAGCCCCTCTGTACGTGGATATAACTAAAACCGTTATTAAAGAAGGGGAAGACCAGTTACAGACACAGCATCAGAAAACTTTTATAGGAAAAATCCCTATTATGTTACGCTCAACATACTGCTTATTGAATGGCTTAACTGACCGTGATCTTTGTGAACTGAATGAATGCCCTCTTGACCCTGGTGGCTACTTTATCATTAATGGATCAGAAAAGGTAAAGAGTAATATCTTGCAGAGTCTTCGTTACAGCTGCTGAAAGTTTTACGTTACATATCGATATGTCTTTTGCCAGGAACACAAGCGCTTTTATCCCAGTGTGCTACATTTACTTCAGATTCTCACACTGTTGTAGAAAGATGAGCTTTTAGTCCTTTGTTAGGACTTCCTTGGGCTATCTTTTGTCCTCCTGGGAGACATATTTCTTTCTACAGTTTTGCAAACTGTTTTGTATTGAATGCCACTAAGTAGTTAGATGTTCTCCTTTCCATTCTCAACACTGTAGAGCAACATTCACTTGAAACCTGCTCATCTGCTGGAGGAAGATAATTCCTCACTGGCAGTCTTTTCCAGGTTATTCACAGCTGCGTAAGCTCATTTTGTGGTAAGAGTGGGTTTATGCTATTCCTTTCTTCCCTTCAAAGCTGCAGACCCACCTTTAGCAAAGCACATCCTCTATATTCCTGTGCCCCATCAATCAAACTGTCATTTCTTTGTAACTGACATCTGAGCAAACCCAGCCAAAAAAGTAGAATTCTATTTTTGTTCTTACCAAAAAGAATCTGGCTTTGACCATTGGGGCTGGCATTTCGATCTTTGTATGGGTAGTGCATTGGCCTTGGAAACAGAGAGACGGGGAAATGCTTTCTTTATCAGTGTTGTGGCTAAAGCTAGCACAAATGTGTCAGCCTAGCTAGCAGTTGTGATAAGTGCATCACAGAGAGTACAGTGTTCCCAGAGACTTTTGTTTCTGGTATTCCATCTTAACTAGGTGTGTTTTGCTTAATACTGTACTTATAAGGTGTAGAGAATAATCTTAAGTGAGTTTGGTGGATTGACTTCATATTGCGTCACTGGCAGTGCCCTTAAAGGAAAGGCACCTGAAGGAATGGAAGAAATACACCGTGCACGTTGCTTTTGGCATACTTTTTTGTCAGTTATTTACTACTGTTCTCGTTTCTAACACAGGTTCTGATTGCTCAGGAGAAAATGGCTACGAACACAGTGTATGTGTTTGCAAAGAAAGATTCAAAATATGCCTACACGGGAGAGTGTAGATCTTGTCTGGAAAATTCCTCTCGACCAACAAGTACTATATGGGTTAGCATGCTGGCCAGAGGTGGGCAGGTATGCCTAAGCAGTAAAACATTCCCTCGCCTTCTCCCCTACCCTGGTGAAAACAGCTAATGCTATGTTTGGCCTTATATTAAAGATTGTTTTAGGAGTGTTTTTTTTTTTTTTACTGTCCTGTCACTTCACGTTATTTCCTTTTGGGATTTTGAGAAGAAATTTTTTTTGATGTGAAGTTGTGAAGAAGGTAAAATTATATGAAAATGTATTTCGGTCATCACAGATCAAGCTTGTCTCTGGGACAAAGACTTTGGTTTAGGAGTTGCAGTTAGGACTCCCTCTGTGGCAGATTGGAGGACGTGGCTAAAGAATGGTTTTAGAATTACCATAAATGAGTTTTTTGGAAAATCCAAGCAAACCACTTGTTTTTTGACAGAGGACAAGAATACGAGTAGGGACGCTGTCTTTGCTGAGGGCCAAGTTAGCATTTAGATGTGTTTTGCAGACCGCGTATTAACTCATGGTTAGCATCTTAAAACTATGGCACCTGTCAAGGTCCAGGCACTGTGCAGTGGTTTCCCCATGCCAGAGTAGTCTTGTGAGGGGAAATAAGTGCTATTCATAACATATGCAGAGGGTCTCTGAACCCATTTACCGGTACTGGTGTTTGGATCTTCCCAAGTGTGTTCAAAGAGTAACTTCACCAGAAGCCTTAAACCGCTTAGAGTGCCCCAGCCATCAGGCATGAGAATGGTTGTTTCGCTGTATCTCACCACATAATTAATGCAAGTTACTTGCTGAGGAAGAAAGAGCAGCTGCTGGAATAATCATGGGAATAGAGAGTCTCAGACAGTGAATTAGAAAAGCTTGACTTATTTAGGCTGTCAAAAGGCAATCTGAAGGCGGAGAGGATTGCTGTCTATAAATATGTGGGGGGAGGACAGTGATGTGTACTGGTGAATGAAAGGTATTATTTAATTTTTTTGTGTCAAGGGAAAAAACCTTCAAGTTTTTGTAGACTTAAAGGTGGAAACATTAAGGGAAAAACAATGACTGCTGGCCTAAGGTTTCTGAACAGCCCGTTGGCCTGCTGTGAAGTCATGGTTTCCCATAGTACTTAAATCAGTGCATTTGTAATGTATCATTTAAGTCCAGAAAGAGATTTTTGTTTAAAGGTAAAATCATTTCAGACTAACGTATTTTTTTTCCCCATCTTTTAGGGTGCAAAGAAGAGCGCTATTGGCCAGCGCATTGTAGCAACTTTACCGTATATCAAACAAGAAGTGCCCATCATAATTGTCTTTCGTGCACTAGGCTTTGTGTCCGACAGGGACATTTTAGAGCACATCATTTATGATTTTGAAGATCCAGAAATGATGGAAATGGTAATAAATGGACATGACTTATTTCCTAGCTCAGCATTAGGTGATGTCTAGGTGTGACAAATTTTACAGTATTTAAAGCATTTTCTTCCTTTCCCAATTGTAATTTCTCTCTTCGTTATTTTTGTGGGTTGTATATTAGAAGTGACAAAAGCTCTCTGCCTAAACCCGTTCTAATAGGTGCTTTAAGTGAACAAAGTGCAGTGGAAATTTTAAAGGGGCTAATCAGTATTTGGAGAGGTAGAGTTTTATCCTGCTCCCGTTGATTTTACTTTTAAAAATCCCTATTTAAGTTTGAGGCAGCAACAGGCCAAGAAGGTACTTGAATCAGAGCTGTCTTCTGAAGCGTAAACAAATGTTTTGTGTGCATCCTGCTGTGCTTCATTAATGTTTTCTGCTGCTTTGGAAAGAGCTACTATATTAAAGTCAGAAACTGTTGTTAGAATTGGATCAGTACTTAGCAGTTCCCCCCTCAAAATTGTCAACAAACCTCTGTGTAGTTTTCTTCAACCCCAAAAGGCAGGGATTGCTTCAGGATTTTGCTGTATTTTGTGCATTAGGTCAAACCTTCTTTGGATGAAGCATTTGTCATCCAGGAACAAAATGTTGCTCTGAACTTCATTGGATCAAGAGGTGCAAAGCCAGGTGTTACCAAAGAGAAAAGAATCAAGTATGCTAAAGAAGTCTTGCAGAAAGAAATGCTCCCACATGTTGGTGTCAGTGACTTCTGTGAGACCAAAAAGGCCTATTTTCTTGGGTACGTTGTTTTTTTCTTAGGCGCGCTGTCACACGTCTGCAAACGGACACTAAATACAAATTATTTCATAGTTTAGCTGCTTATTGAAGTATATGATTGGTAAAAACAAACAGTGAATATGAGTTTTCTTTTAACTACAGTCTCTGGATGCTCAGTGATAAATCCTAGGGCACTTGCATGTTTTCCCAGCTGAGAAAAGGCAAATGATGATAACAATAGCAAAAAACTAAAAACAGCCCCTCCACGCACCATGAATCTTACTTTGGATGTAATGATCGTGACAGAGTACTTTTCTTGACATCGCATTGCACGAGCAGCAGCACGTTCGTAGTGGTTGATAACTATCGACAACATGTGTGTAACGTAGTCGCTCTTAAAAGCTGTTAGCATGTCCCTGTGATCGCTGCTTATTGGTAGGCAGATGAAATATAGCATCAAGAGACCTATCACTTTACACCTAATTCCACCTATTACTTTTGATACACATCTCGTCCACTTTCCCACTAGTTTAAATATAGCCCATCTTACTCGATGGGACAGACATAGCAGAAGGCCAAGGTGCATTGCTGTCGTGATGCAAGTATTAACTTCACTTGTGGTTATCTGAACTTGCAGTGGGTATTTCAGCTTCAAGGATTTGTGTGCTGAAGAGGTCTGTTAGAACAGCAGCAAACACTTGATTTGATCTAGAATTGACAACATTTGTGAAACAGTTTTACTGGTGTACCTTATAAAGCATGTAATTTTTGTCATGAATGTCAGCCCATGATTTAAAATATAAACTCATCTTATTTGATTAGGTATATGGTTCATAGACTGTTGCTGGCAGCCCTGGGAAGAAGAGAGCTTGATGACAGAGATCATTATGGCAACAAAAGACTGGATCTTGCTGGGCCACTGTTAGCTTTCCTGTTCCGAGGGTAAATAAAATAGATACACATGTTTTGGAGATACTTAATGGGAGCTGCGTGGCAAATTCTGTGCTTCTAGATAAATCAGACTGCTCTGTCATGTCCGACAGCCGGTCTCGGGCAACACAGCCTGTGTTTGATTATGGCTTTGTGGAGCGGGGGGTGGATTTCCTTTAATAGTAGGTGATTAATATCAGCTTACGTTTTGAAGCATAAGAGGTTGATACCTTGCAATGTAACTCAGTCCAGCCCTTATGCGCGTTCACAAACAGATGAGTTGTTTTTTCTCTCTAGTTGTAAATTCTTCTTGTTTAGGAGGCCAGTGACATTTTTTCCAGGTAGTGCTAGATAGGCTGAATTGCTACAGTACTGTTTAATCATGTTTCTGGGCATCTTCTTTTACAGAATGTTTAAGAATTTGCTGAAGGAAGTGAGGATATATGCACAAAAGTTTATTGACAGAGGGAAAGATTTCAACTTGGAACTGGCAATTAAAACAAGAATTATTTCAGATGGTTTGAAGTATTCATTGGCAACTGGAAACTGGGGTGATCAGAAGAAAGCTCATCAGGCCAGAGCAGGAGTATCTCAGGTAAAACAGCTGAATACGGCGTGACAGGATTTGTCAGGTTTACCTAGGAATAAAGTTATATCGTGGAAGAGTTTAACATTGCAGCCAAGGGCCACTGCTGTACCTTAAATAGAACTTTCCTTTGAATGAAATTTCCATACCTGAAACAGGTGAGGATCCAAATAGCTGAAAGAGGTGGTTTTTTGTGGGTTTGCTTGTTTTGTTTTTAACTGTTGTGTTCTCTGCAGGGTAGTTGGTGTTACTCTGTAATGGCTCCTTTTTGTGTTAGAGCATATTCTTGTGTGTCTGGTCAAGTCTCAGGGAATATTCAGGGAGGATGGATTTCTTTCCTTTAATTACTTCCAGTGTTCCACACCAGGCTAAAAAACTTGAGTAGCACCTTGTAATGTTACAGGTATGTGTTCCGTAGCTGATGAGGAGGAGCACTGACTTCATTGGCCCAGAGCAGTGCTTAGTTGAGCCTGTTTCTCATAGCGAGAGGTTTTTGAATGCCAGCTCATTTTGTTTTCTGGGGCCTCTGAGAGATTTGGGAAAAGCAAAGTGAGGAAAGAGGGGAGATGGTAGCTGTCTCTAGATGGCTTGTTTTCTGTGTGTATGTAAGGGTGTCTTTTTTTTTTTTAATAAGTTCTCACCATTAAGGCTGTAAAATTAAATTTTCTTAAATTTCTGAGAAGCCTTGAGCAGGCTCTGAAAAGATGATACAAATTTTGATTTGCTCCTAATGACCAAGTCTGCAATTGAAAAGATCTCTCAGTATCACTGTGCTGGCAAGCCCTCCTGGTGAAAATAGAGCCTAAAGAGTATTTTTGCAAGTATCACTTATTTCTGTTATCTGATCAGAATAAGATATATTAGCAAAAAACACCTCTCTGCTTGGGTAACTGCATTGGTTCTGGTGCTTGCCATGATATAAGACTTCTCTTAAAGCAAACCAAACCAAACCAAAACAAAAAAACTTGATACTCCTAAGCAGTGTTGTAATGGCAGAAGCTTTTAAGGGTAGAATTAGCCTAAGATCTGGGGAGGTGAATTGGTGAAAAGTGTAGATAACAAAAATCAGAGGTATTTTAGTTCTTTTCAGAAACATTAATTTCTTGGGGTGTTGATCCTTTCCTCTAATGTAATACAATACCTATTAGAACACCACAGCTAGGAAGCTCTCGCTAACTGAAGTCATTACTACTTGCAGGTGTTAAACCGTCTGACTTTTGCATCTACTCTGTCCCATCTGAGACGCCTGAATTCTCCAATTGGTAGAGATGGTAAACTAGCAAAGCCCAGACAGTTGCACAATACACTGTGGGGAATGGTTTGCCCTGCTGAGACTCCAGAGGTAATTAAAGTAATATTTACATTGCTACTTATTCATTCCTAAATTTATCTGGTTGGCACTTTACAGCCATAGTGCTTGCAATGATCACTTGCATTGTATTTGAAATACTGATGTGAGTATTAGCTTTATTGCTAACTGTAGTCAAATGGTAGAAATTAGTAGAGTAAATAGCATGTTTTATATCTGATCTCTTGGGGACTTGAAGTTTAAGTGCTTGTCGTCTTGGAGGATCTGTTGGTTTGGAAATACAGAATTATTTTATGTTTCTGTTAGGGTCATGCAGTTGGACTTGTGAAGAACTTAGCCTTGATGGCTTACATTTCTGTGGGGTCTCAGCCATCCCCAATCTTGGAATTCTTGGAAGAATGGAGTATGGAAAACCTAGAAGAAATATCTCCAGCAGCAATAGCTGAGTATGTGCAAATGAAATTGTCTAAATGGACTTTTGAGGTTTTTTTCCTTTATCCTGCAGATGTTTCAAGTATTTTTTTTTTTTCTAGTGCTACCAAGATTTTTGTTAATGGCTGCTGGGTGGGAATACACAAAGATCCAGAACAACTTATGAATACACTAAGAAAACTGCGTCGTCAGATGGACATCATTGTGTCAGAGGTATAACTCCTACAGCTAGACTTTAGATACCCCTTTAAATGAGGGAGGATAATGGACTGAGACTACTTTGCAAGCTCCAAATTGCAAGACTCTTTCTGAACGTACTTCCTGTTGCTTTTTTAAAAAGTCCAGTTGCAAAATGCTCTTACTAAAACAGTCTCTTGAAATACTTCTGTTTATAGGAGTGTGATAAATTTTCTGTGCTACTGACTTCTGTAAGGTCTTTGGTTTAGGGAACTTCTTTGTCTTATTTTGAATGCCACAGTTCTGAGTCGAGGCTGTGGCTCTACTCCCTGGGTACTCACTGCTTACTCCTACAGGTCTCAATGATTAGGGATATTCGGGAGCGAGAAATCCGCATCTATACAGATGCAGGCAGAATTTGTCGACCCCTTTTAATTGTGGAAAAACAGAAGTTGCTGTTGAAAAAAAGGCATATTGACCAACTGAAGGAGCGAGAGTATAACAATTACAGGTGAGGTGTTTTCCTGAAATTCAACTGAACGTCTAGGTTTTCATGCTGGAAACCGCGAGTTCCCTCAGATTTGAAGTGAGAAATGTTTAAAGCTTTGTGCAGCACAAAGATACTCTCTCTGCCTGGTAACGTAATTCATTATATATAAGTGTGTGTGTGTGTGTATATGCGTATTTTATCATGCTGTGGCAATAGTAGTAATAATAAGGCAGAGCAGTTCTTGTTCTTGATAGTGCTGAAGAGACCTGTTTTATGTGTTAGTTGAGTATTTCAAACATTGGTTGTTTAGTTGGCAGGATCTTGTGGCCAGTGGGGTAGTGGAGTATATTGATACCCTGGAAGAAGAGACTGTGATGCTGGCAATGACTCCAGATGACTTGCAAGAGAAAGGTGTTGCATACTGTTCAACGTACACACACTGTGAGATTCACCCATCTATGATCCTGGGAGTATGTGCATCTATTATCCCTTTTCCTGATCACAACCAGGTTAGTAGCATCACTTCTGATGTTCTGGTTTTAAGGTTGCTAGAAAACCCACAGCTATATGTGTAAAGAGCTTGATGTGTATGTGCACATCTATATATATATATATATATATATCTAAATGTAAATATATATAAATGACCTAGACGAAGGGATAGAGTGCCTCCTCAGCAAGTTTTGCTGATGAACCAAAACCAGAGGGCTGTGCTGCCATTAAGAAGGATCTCAACAGGCTGGAGAGCTGGGCAGAGAAAAGATCAATAGCAGGAAGTGCAGAGTCCTGCACCTAGGGAGGGATGACCCCATGCAGCAGGATAGGCTGGGGGCTGACCTGCTGGAAAGCAGCTCTGCAGAGAAGGACCTGGCAGTCCTGGTGGACAAGTTGACCACGAGATAGCAATGTGCCCTTGCGGCAAAGGCAGCCAACGGTATGCTGGGCTGCATCAGGAGGAGCGTTGCCAGTAGGGTGAGGGAGGTGATCCATGTCCTCTACTCAGCCCTGGTGAGGCCGCCCCTGGAGTGCTGTGTCCAGTTCGGGGCTCCCCAGTACAAGAGAGACATGGAGTTCCTGGAGAGAGTCCAGCGGAGGGCTACTAAGATGACGAAGGGACTGGAGCACCTCTCCTATGAGGAAAGGCTGAGAGAGCAGGGGCTGTTCAGTCTGGAGAAGAGAAGACTGAGGGGGAGATCTGAAAAGGGAGGCTGTGACGAGGATGGGGCCAGACTCTCTTTTTAGCGGTGCCAGGCAGTAGGATGAGGGGCAGTGGGCACAAATGAAAACACAGGAAGTTATATCTGAACATAAGGGAAAACTTTTTTTACTGACAAGGTAGCAGGGCCCTGGAACAGGTTGCCCAGAGAGGTTGTGGAGCCTCTATCCTTGGCGATATTCAAAAGCCATCTGAGCAGGGTGCTGGGCAACATGCTTTCAGAGACCCTGCTTGAGCAGGGGGGTTGGACTAGATGGTCTCCAGAGGTTCCTTCCAACACGCACGCATCATTCTTTTTTTGTCTGTCTAGTCTCCTAGGAACACATACCAATCTGCTATGGGTAAACAGGCTATGGGAGTTTACATTACAAACTTTCACGTTCGTATGGATACACTGGCACATGTGCTGTATTATCCTCAGAAGCCCCTTGTAACAACACGTTCTATGGAGTACTTGCGATTTAGAGAGTTACCAGCAGGTATGTTGTCAGTAAATGTTTATTAAATAAAAAATATTACTGTTGTGTTTAAACTAAGCTAAAAATGTCATGTGTGTATCTTACCTAAATGTTTAGCAAATTTATTTAATTTTTAAATGAATGATAAGTTAGCATTTTAACTCAGAGCTTGATGCCTAGACTGCAAAACACATTACTAGTGTTGCAGGTCAGACTATCCATGCAGTCTGCTAACATCTAACTGAAAAGTGCATTTTCTGCATTGGTATTTACTAGGTTTTCCACAAGGGGTCGTTCTTGTCCTGATGAAACCTCTAATCTCTTTTCTCCCCATAACTGCATTTACTGATTAGGTGCATGGTTTTCACATGCAATTTATGGAGATTTTATCTAATAAAGGATAGATTGGCCTCAACGTAGAGAATACAGCTTATTTTGAGTTATAAGTAACGCCTGTCTGGTATGCGTGCATCTTTTCAAAGTATTTGCTCTGCATATTATAGGTATCAACTCCATTGTAGCCATCGCATCGTACACAGGCTATAACCAGGAAGACTCTGTCATCATGAACCGTTCTGCTGTAGATAGAGGCTTTTTCAGGTGTGTTATTTTGAAGAGTTTGAAAAAACAAACAAAACCCCCCAGTATCGTAAGTTGTCCAGAGGCTTGAGAAAAGCTCATCTTACACCTGAAGACACTTCTCAGTATGAACAGATTTAGAGAATAGTGTTTAAAAAAAAAAGGGGGGGGGTGGAGAAGGGAACAACAGCACAATGAAAACGGTGAATGTTGTCGTGTTTACTCTGTTAAATGTTGTTTGTATGGTGGTTAAATGGAAAAATATTTGGATTCTTTGCTGCCTGAGTTGCCGGTTGTATGAACTTCTTGATGGCAGCATTGCAGCTTTGTAATCTAGTCTCATCTTTAGTAGCATGACAATTGCTACCTGTGAGGATTGGCATGTTCCTCTCCTTAATGTTGTAACTGCTATTGGGACAACTGGCAACTGATGCAATTTTGTGCATTATTGCTTTTGCTGCTCTCTAGATGAAAATGAGGTAACTGTATAATGTATTGGTCATGGGGTTTCCACTTCTGTTCACTTTTTGCCTGAGGTGAACCTAAAAGGTGGATGCTTGGTGCATTGCATCTACTATCTCCTAATGCAGAATAAGATGAGACTGTTAGATTTTACGGCTCAGGTGAGAAACTTTTATGGAACTCCCACGTTCACAGAAGTGTTTAAATGTGTTTTCCACTGTAGCTCAGTTGTGCTGAGAGCGGAGCTTGGAGGTAGCAGTAGAAGCCTAAAAATGCTTGCAAAATGTCAGGTAGAAGGGGGAAAAAAAAAAAAACCCTCAGTATTAGAATGATGAGACAAAGATGCGAGCAATCCGTAGGAATAAGAACTACGATTGAGCAGTCGTGCAGATCTGAAGGTCTCTGCAACTCATCGATTACTAGTATGTTATCTATAGGTATTTTGGCAGTATCTGAAAAGTGACCATTAAAGTGCCACCTGAAACTGTGTTTTTTCCTTAGTGACAGTCAGATTAACAGGACTTTAGAATAAAGGTTGTGTGCCATGTGAATGTTATGAGCTTTGCTTGTCATTAATAACAGTAGCCATAGTATGTGGCAAAATGTGGCTATAATGAAATAGGGATGTACAGGTTGAGGAAGAACCTGAGGTTGATGCTGGTCTCATAGCAGAAAGCTTTTTAACTTTGTTTCAGATCTGTGTTCTATCGCTCATACAAAGAGCAAGAGTCCAAAAAAGGGTATGACCAAGAGGAAGTTTTTGAAAAGCCTACCCGTGAAACTTGCCAAGGTGAGGTGTAGTAGTATATGAAGACCGAGTTTGTTAATTAAATTTTTCTGTGCAAGGTTGTTAATGTTGAGCCAATTTTATTTATTTATTTATTTATTTATTTTGGTGAGACATAGTAGCAGAAATGTCTATATTAATAGCAAAATGCTTTGGCTGAGATGTTCATTTAGAATGCTCTTTGGACATTTTAGCACTAGGCTAAAGTTGCAAGCATGCTTGCTGAATTTCTACAAGACGTCAAAGTCAGCGTGTTGAAAATTTTGGGACTCTGTTTTCTTTCCTTCCCCAGGCATGAGACATGCTATCTATGACAAACTTGATGATGATGGTTTGATAGCGCCTGGGGTACGTGTGTCCGGGGATGATGTCATTATTGGCAAAACGGTAACTCTGCCAGAAAACGAAGATGAACTGGAAAGCACTAACAGACGTTTCACAAAGAGAGACTGCAGCACTTTTCTGCGAACTAGTGAGACTGGTATTGTAGATCAGGTCATGGTAACCCTTAACCAGGAAGGATACAAGTTCTGCAAAATTAGGGTGAGCACTGACATATGTGAATTTTTTGCTTAATCCTTTTTCTTCAGGACTTGAGTTATCCATTGAATGTTTACCTATGGCTTTCAGGTGCGCTCTGTAAGAATCCCACAAATTGGAGATAAATTTGCCAGCAGACATGGTCAGAAGGGAACCTGTGGAATCCAGTACAGGCAAGAGGTAATTTTGTTTGTTTGTTTGTTTTGTGTTTTTCCCCTCCTTCTCTGAACGCTTTACTTCACCTTAAGTGACTTGTCTGGAAAACTACTAGAGTGTCATTTATTGATTTAAATTTAGCTAGAACATGTTTAGAAAGGGACACAACTTCTCCTTATCTTACTAGAGTGACCCTGAAACGCTTGAAAATATTTAATGTGAATCCATGGAACTGCTTTTCTTAAAACTGGCGTTCTGGGAAGTACTGACCGTCTCTCTTCCTGCTCTAGGATATGCCATTCACCTGTGAAGGCATCACACCTGATATAATCATCAATCCCCATGCCATCCCTTCCCGCATGACCATTGGTCACTTGATTGAATGTCTTCAGGGGAAGGTAAAAAGAATGACTTCTGCTACATGTCTGAGAATTAAAACAGTTTTGTTTCTTTTAAGATGCTACTCTCTGGTATTTGTTAATCTACTCAAAAGTGACAATTTTTCCCCATCTACTTGATAGCAAAAGCAAATTTATTGAGGAGGACCTACAGTCCTGTGAGTTTTGTCCAGTAAGTCTGATTACAGTGTACTCTGTAATCAGTTGTTTTCATTTTTTCCGAATATTCCCTGTCACTTAAGAAAAGGAGTAGCAGAATTGTTGATACTGTGCATTTTTGATAGTCTCAGCTGTAAAATTGCGTAGCTGATAAAGCAAGATGGGCTACCGTCTTGGGCATGAAGTCTTAAGTTCTGGTATTAAGAGTTAAAACTGTTTGATCAGCCAGCCTTTCAGAATTCTGACAGGCTTTTGCGATTTTTCTCTCTGTAGGTATCGGCAAACAAGGGAGAAATTGGTGATGCTACGCCTTTTAATGATGCTGTCAATGTGCAGAAGATTTCCAATCTTTTATCAGATTATGGCTATCATCTAAGAGGAAATGAGGTATAACCAAAATGTCCATTCGTGGTATGGTAATATACGCTTTATTATGGACAGTAAGGCTTTTGACTCAGTGACTACATTGACTCGTTCAGGTTCTCTACAATGGATTTACTGGCCGAAAAATCACATCACAGATTTTCATCGGTCCTACATATTATCAGCGGTTGAAGCACATGGTAGATGACAAAATTCATTCTCGTGCAAGAGGGCCAATCCAGATCCTTAACAGACAGCCCATGGAAGGTAGATCTCGGTAAGAATGTTTATTGATTTCTATGCAGGGTGGTTTTTTTTCCTTTTGAGTTTTGATCCTAAAAATTAGCTGCCTCAGCTGTGCATCTAGAACTTAAGTGGTTTACCCTGATTAGCTATCTGTTTTGGTGTGTTTGGCTTAAGATGAGTACAGCCCGATTTAATCATTTACATCATTTTGCTGTGGGGTTGTGCTGTGGCTGTTAGCTGTCTGACATTTGCTTTAGAAATGCTCAGCCATATGACTGTAGCAACTATAAATGGTTGTGGTAGTATTCTCCCTAAGAGTTTTATTCTGAGGAGTTAGAGAAAAATTAATGCTAAGCTTTATTCCTGACTTGTAATACTGCCAATGGCAGTATTGCCAAGTTACTTGTCCCAGCAACAAGCACTGATGTATTTTGCCAGTGAACTCAAAAGGTCTTTTTTTTGCTTCCTCCTCAGCGATGGTGGCCTTCGTTTTGGAGAAATGGAACGAGATTGCCAGATTGCTCATGGAGCAGCCCAGTTCTTGAGAGAGAGATTGTTTGAAGCTTCAGACCCATACCAAGTCCATGTCTGTAACCTCTGTGGAATCATGGCAATTGCAAACACAAGGACTCACACCTATGAATGCCGGGGATGCCGTAATAAAACTCAGGTAGGTGCGAGTTTCATCAGCCAGTGTTTCTCTCTGTGGGTAAGAGGAAATGTCATGCAGGTGAACAGGACGATGGGGAAGCAGATGGTTAAAGAAACAGCAGAAAAATTGCCAGGTTAACTTCATAAGTACAAATGTTTAAGTGTTTATTATAGTGTCCTAGTTCACTCAGAAATTTCTTTGTTAGTTTGCAGTGTTGTTGGCTTATGCCTTGGCAGGAAATGTCATTCAAGTAATTTGCAGTGCAGTGTTTTCGGAGACTTTACTTTTAAGACTGGAGAGCTTATTTCTAGAATAGTGAAATAGTAAAACTCAGAGCCTCAAGAATTCAGAGGCATCACCCTTGTGACTGTCCCCATGAAGATATTTATGTCTGCAGAGCAGTGTTCCCATGGGAGATCTGTTGTGCTGCTGTGTGTGTGTGGTTTTTTTTTTTTTTTTTTTTAAATTTAGCTCTATAGTGTGTGCTTGGTTACAGAGCTGTGTCAAGGGTGTGGCAGCACAGATTAAAATAGCTATCTTGAACAATCCTGTTCTTGTGCTGGGGACTGACTAGCAATTCTAACAATGGCTTTGGGCTACTGAAGAGATGTATGCAGGAAATCCTAACTGCATTTAACGCATACCCGACATACTTTCCTATGCACTTATTCCCTTGTTAAATGGCTTTTGTTTAAGATCTGATCTCCTGGCTGCAGGTTTTACCACTAAAAATGAATTCTGAATAACTGTTGTGTAGCCTCTATAGACTATCTTGGCCTCCCTCTTGCTTTGTTAATGCCTTTGAGCACTTCTCATTAAGTGATTCAATACCTAACGTCAAGTTTTTGGCTTAAAGCTAGATCTGAAAAGTGGAAGTTCATGCTTTAGAAGTGCTTATCACAAGTCTTTTGAAATGTATTTCCAGATCTCTTTGGTTCGAATGCCCTATGCCTGCAAGCTCCTTTTCCAAGAACTGATGTCTATGAGTATCGCACCTCGAATGATGAGTGTTTAGCCTTTAAAAGGATTTTTTTAAATGGTGAGACTGAAGTGCTCAGGTTGTGTTTCATTTTGTGTAGGTTGTATTCAAAATACAATTTTACGCATCTGCTGTCTACTGCTCAAAAGTATTGTATGTTTATTTCCTGTAAATATAATTAAAATTTGTAATCATACTTGTGAATCTGTTTATTTGTATATCTGCAAAAAAGTGTGCAAGCAAATCTGTATTCAGGGGATAATGACGGTAAGAAGGAACTGATCAGTGGGCTAGAAAAAGTCAGAGGTTGCAGCTTTCCAAAATACTAACTTAAAACGATGCGTAAGTGAAAGTCCTCACATCACAGCTCTGCACCATCATCTGTGGAAAAACAAAAGCATGTTATGCTGTGTATTGTTCCAAGGGGTAATATCACATCTCAGGCATTAGCCACAGGGAGGGAGTTTTTGATGTTTTAGCTGAGGACGAGACTTGACAACTTCCTGTCCTTTCTTCCTTCCTCCCTTACTTCCCTCCCCCCCTCCCTCCCTCCCCCAGAGTCCAGCAGTATGGCATGGGAACTGACAGCATTTTTCCATGCTGAGGTCACTCGAACATGGGCCACAGCCTTCCTAAATGTGTAGCCATGGAGGAGTCTGGCAGCTTAGATTCCGTTAACTTTATCAATATCCTTTACATAATTGTGGACTGCCGGCTTGTTACTTAGCTATGGCCTGCTTCTTTGAGAGCTTTCCTATAGCTGAAAAGAAACAGCAGTAGTATGTGGGGTGTATATAAGAATCTTTTCTGAGCTGTGGCCAAGTGTAAGTGTGCTGCTCATGGCACAATTCAGTGAAACTCAATTTCAGTCACCTCTATAAGTAAGATCTCTGAAAAGGGATAGAGAATAGCTAAAAAGTCCTATGCGTAAGTGATACTGGGATTCATTTTATGCTCTTATTTTTCTACCAGACACTGTTAACGTTCTCCTAAAGGAAATCTTTCGGCTGCTCAGGGATACAAGGATCCAGGAAGTCAAGACTACCATTCTGATAAAGGTTAGCAAGTAGCAACAAGTCCAGTGGGATTAAAACTAGGATTACGTCCTAAAGAGGACTTGGGTATCCCAGTACTCTGTAGCTGGATGCTTGGCCCCCAGTGCCTCTGCCTTCAGCACTGTTATAGTTACTATCCCAACCTTCAGGATTCACTCCTAAGGACAAACAGAGTTGGTACTAAGCAATCCTCTTTGCAGCTAGAATGAGAGTGGTTGGCTTGCCATCAGCTTTGCATGCAGCCTGGCAGATAGAATTTAGCCTGGTTTGAAGCCTGGGTCAGGCTGGAGAGGAGAGGCTACAGGTCTTGCCCACAGGCCTGTTGTGGTCCGACACTCCAAGGTGCAGGGTCTAGGTTGTTTTCAGACCGGGGAAGAACAAGGAGGTGCAGGGACTTACTAGGAATTCAAGTACGTGAAGTACCCCTGTGTCTTGGGGATGGTTATGCCTGCACTGCTCCCACAAAAGCAGATGGCACATTTGGAAGTGTTATGGAAACACTGAAAGGTATTTTGAAGATACCACTGAAAGTTCCTTTGTTAAAAGCCCAAAATCTATTTTTTAATTTTGTATCTTAATCTCCAGTATTTTACAGCGCTTGAGGACTGTTTGACAATCCCTTAAGAACTCTAGCAGCTGAGACTTGGCTGGGGGTGTTTTGCCAAACAGAGGAAAAGCTGCATGCTAAACTTATTTCCAGTGTAAACTTTTTGCAGAAAGCATTAAATAGAGGTGGTCCTTCCGCATCAAACTGCTGAGCAAACTTTTAGGGGAAAAATCTGCTGACTGTTTATCCACAATACCTACCTTTGGTCAAGGCTATTTCATGCAGGGTTTCCACAACGTGGATTTTTGCAGAAGCTGTTGCTTCTCCTTTGGCATTTGATGCATGACACTCGTACTCTCCAGCATCTTCTTTGCTCAGAGGAGATATCTAAGGGAAGAAACCCACCCCCCCCCCAGTAAGTATCCTGTGTGCGGTTAGGAGTGCTTCTGTTTTAAGATACCTTTTATAACTTCTGAATAGCTCAAGACAGATAATGCAGCAACAGAGGAGAGACAAACAGCTAGTGGAATGAAGCAGCATTTAACCCTTAGGGACCATACTGAGTGCAGCACAGTTCAGACCCTATTTCTTCTGTCTGCAGTCAGTGGTCTGGTTCAGATGGTGGTGGCCTTCTCCCGTCAGGTTTGGGAGGCAGCAGCCCCCAAGGACAAGCACCCACTCCTGCAGTTCAGCCAGGTCTGGCTTTGTTCTGCTCTGCTAGGCCAGGTGGAGCATGCCTTGATGCTCTTTAGCATTTGCTTAGTTTGGAGATGTGTTGGAGCACTGCACGCTTGGCGTGGAGAGGGAGGCAGGGAGAAAAAAACCTTCCTGGAATGTGCTGCATCCAGCACATTATCTCAGCAAAGGCATAGGCTCAAACCGTTCCCTGTCTCTGCTTCCACCTCCGCCTTGGCAAGTGGTCTGGGAACCAACGCCCTGAGCCGTGCTCCCCTGCTGCCAACTGCTCTGCAGCTGGGGGCCATCACCAGGGGTGTTCTCATACTGCCAAAGCTCATCTCCTTGCAAATTGATGCAGTTCCCTTGCTGTGATGGATGGCAGCCTCCTCTGGCCTCCCTACCACTTTGCCCAGATGCATGGCAATGATTCATTAAGCTGCAGGTACTCCTCTAGCTTAGGAGGCCTGTTGAGTGTGAGAACAGATGCATCTCCACTGTGCTGTTCTCAGGTGATGCACTTCATTAGGGCAACTTAGCTCTGCCAAATCTATAAGAGTTCCTCAGCCGTGGGTTGTTTTTAGGGATGTCCTGCCTCTACTGATTGCTTCCTACACACAGAGAGGGTCTCTCCTTTCCGCTAATAGCAGCAGCAGCAGCAGCAAACTGGCATACAGAAAGGAGATCTTCTATTTAAGTCTAGTTTTCTCTGATCACAGGACGAAAATACTGCTACAGACACTTTTCACTGCACTTTTCACTGCCCTTAGACAGTGGTGAAAAACTGCAAAGGGCAAGAGTGGAGCCAGCAGCCACCTTCACCCTTTGTCTGATTCACACGCATTTTTTGCTCCTAGGTATCCTGTCCATTGCCATGTGTTTTCTGTACTGTTTTTTGTTCAGGAGTTGTTTGCAAACTGTACTGTACTGTTTATGCAGCTCTGTGCATGCACAAAATACTTACCAGGACCCAACCAGTCACTTCGTGTTTCTCAGGGCCCCCTCGGGTCTGGATAGCCAGGTTCTCTCGGTCCCCAGGCAGAAGCTCCATCCTCTGGACACCATACTGTCCTCGAATTATCTAAACAGAAGGGCAGAAAGGCATGAGGGTTTGGGGGTTTACTTATGCTTGGAACTGTTAGGACCTTAGCTGCACACTAATTTTGCATGAGTGTATTTTGTGCAGTAGCCGTGTTTTTCTAGAGCCTGCATTTTACCTTGTCCTCCTTGTTTTGCAGCTCCACTACAGTGATGTCTCTGTGTCTGTACTGGGGCTTCGTTCCCCCTTCCTTAGCAGAAACAGTTAGGGGAGCGCAGCTTTGCGTGGGTGGGGCTGCGCAGCAGGGTGTGCGAGCATGCTCTGTACTGACCTTGTCTCACAGAACTCCAACACACGCTCCCGTGGGAGCATTTAGTCCAAGAAATGATGCTGGTGCTGAACAAGGAGGATCCAGCTGCCTGCAACTGCTGGTACCCATATGTCAGTCCAGTTCACCAGGCCAGAGCATTCACTTTTTGGCTTGGGGTGGGATGTGGAGACTGCAGGAGCTGAGTGTTGTCCTCGTTAGGAGAGGCCACACACACACAGCTCTTCTGATGATGAGGCTTTTTAGTGTGGCAGCAGCAGAGACCTGAGTGTGTGCAGGCTCCCCCTTGTGTGACCTGCTCTCTGCCAAAGAGGCCAGGGACAGACACGAAGGGTTGCTGCAGCAAACCCAGCAATGCCTCCAGGCATGCACAGCGTTGACAAGAGAGCAGTAGTGTAGTCCTTTCCCAGTGCTAGCTACCAGAGCCTAGAGCAGAGCACAGGAGATAAGTTGTGTTCGGCCCTTGTTGTCAGTAGGACAAGCAATCTCATAGCCGCGAGGAAGAGTCATGAAGAGCAGAGCAGCACTGACAGTGTAAGCAGAGCATCTGATAACACGTGGAAAACGCTGCCTGGGTCAACATGCTCACGTTGTAGGCTCACGTGAGAGGTTGGTCTGAGACTCTTAGGGTTTTCTGCCTCAGCGCAAAGTGACCTTTAGGTCAATTTAGCTTTTCTCTGTGTTATTCTTAGTGTAGTATCCTTTCAGCTCAATTTTAAGATCCCGCCAAAGTGTCCATGAGCCTGTGGCATCTGAAGAGGCTAAAGGGGCCAGGCAGTGGCTCTCAATCCCATGGCTAAGGTCCCCTGTGCTCGAGATTGGCTCCTGCTCTAAGCTAGGTGTTACCAGCACGCTGCCAAACCAGCACGCTGCTGGCTACTGGAAGAAACTACCCTGTGCGGCTCCCATGCCTGACCTGAGTGAGCTGCAGCCAGTTGTCTCAGAGTCACTGCCGTCAGCAGTGTGAGAGCAGGTCAAGGGACATTCTCTGCATGCTCTGAATACCAGGCGCTACCAAGAAAAACATAAGTCTAGCTCCCCATCAGGATCAACAAGAGTTTAGAAAAAGAGATGACTAAAGATTAAACAAAGCCAGATGTTTGGAGGTGGACAGAGAATTGCACAGATGGGAGAACTCATCCAAGATGTGTGTTTTTTAAGGAGGGGTTTTGCTATGGCCTGTATTCTCCTGCTGCTTACCAGGCAGTTCCACCTGCCTCAGCTTTGCTAGGCCCCAAGAGCTCCTAGCAGGACCCTTACTTTGTTCCAGATGAGGACGGGGGTTGGGATGCCTATGACTTCACAGCTCAGGTAGATCTGTGCTCCCGTCACGTTCCAGATGTCCTTAGGAGGGGTCACAATGGAAGGTCCTGCAAAGAGGGAGAAACGCTTTCAAGCACTGGGTGACTCCAAGTCCATCTCCTTGCTAGCCTTTTTAAGTGGGGCCATTCGCTTCTGATGGGTTTTGAGGATGAGGTGAGTGGGACTCTGCCTGGAGCGAAGCTTGCTGGGCTGCTCTCATATCACAGCATTTCTCTCTCTAAAGCCTATACGTGCAGCTAGCCTTAAACTATCCAGGCTAATGGCTGGCCGGGGCACCTGCCTCAGATGAAAATTCGAGTGTTGTGCAATTCAGAAGGTCAGTCTAGCTGCTCCTGAGATTGACGTTAGAGGTAAGATAGCATTTGTGTTCTGGTGTCTCAGCATCTGGGCAGGATTTTACAAACTGCAGCCTCCACTCGCTGTGGGGTCGCCGAGTGTGTCTTATCACTGGGCGTCTGGCTGGTGTGGACAGAACCACCTGGGCAGCAGGCAGATGGGGGGGCTTCTACTCTCCTATGCTGTGAAGAGCTTGGCTAGCTTCACATTACCCACCACGATTTTAACACAACAAAGCCTGTGACAGTTGTGTAGTGGGGTCTAAGTCAGTGTTGGGCTGCTCCTGTTTTACCTGTGTGCATATATTCAGCAAAAGGAGGCTGGCTGGAGGGTCACAAAGCTCTCTGTGCAGACAGTCAGGGAAAGGACCAGGTGAATGCCCAGCTCTCATTTCCCTAGAGAGAGCTCTGATCCCTGGTTGAACAGGGAGTTGTTTCTAAGGCCAGATAGGAACAGAGCTGTTTTACAGATCTGGCTGGAGATGTTTATCCCTCAGGCTGGGAGCTTGTCAGAGACGTAGCCCATAGCTCAGGAAAGAAGAATGGCCTTTTCCGTTTAATCCTTCTTAGGACTGCTTTGCAAATTGTGGCTATTTCCTACAATAGGAAGTGCAGCCCAAAGGAGCACATAGTGTTTATTTCCACTTGTTGATATAGCTTGGAGAACACAGATGATTTTCCCCTTCTCCTCTGGAGAGGCAGGCAGTTACAGGACACTGAGGTTCATTTCACCAAGAGAAGTTTTTTCCTGCAGGAACAAGTGCCCCAGATTCAGTCTGACTAGAAGTCCTTGGCCATGCTTGCTCATAGCCCATGCCTCAACCCCAGCTCCACAAAAGATGGGCAGGTTTGGGTCCCAATGATCCTTCTGGGGTCCTGAACATGCACTGACCTCAGCTCTGCACATCCACTCTGCCCTGCAGCCTTCTCACAGGCAGCAGGGACCAGGGTTCAGGTGCATCCCAAGACTGACATCTTCCAACAGAGAGCTGGGGCTTTCTTCCTCCTTGGGATCTGGGGGCACATCTCACTGCTGTCACCAGTGGGAGGATATCAGCCATCCCTCTGTCTCAGCATAAAGGATGGCAGCATGGCTCCCCACTCATGGGTGGCTGGTGTGAGCCCAAAGAAATATTTGCTTCTTTCTTGCGAGACTTCCCTGGCCAAGAATGACTCTGCATGTCTTGCTGGGGGGAAGCCCCTCTGAGACTCGGGGTGGCTGCAACCCAAATCCTCCATTACAGAGGCATCCCAGTCTTGTTGGTTTTAACAGGAGGTAAGTGCATAACAGTAGGGAAGAGATCGGTGCAGTGCTAGCAGACGGTTAAAACCACACCAGTGATCAGCAGGAGCTGGGTACCACATTACCTGGCAGGCATTACAACCCAGATATGCTTTTTGTCAGCACAGAACTAGCTGATAAAAGGATTTAAGTGTTTCATTAAGCAGCTTAACCTGCTGATGGTTGTACTGTTGCAGAGATTGATTCCCTGTGTGTGCTGGCCAGGATGAGTGTTTCAGAGAGTCACAGCCCCCTTTCCAACCTGGAAGGGACGTTTTTGCTGGATTTATTCTTGCTCCAAGCTGCCGGGGCATGCTGCCAAGAGCATAGCAGTACCTCCAGGCAGTGGTGTGCACAAGCAGCACTACAGCAGTGCCCAGCTCTGCACTCTCAGCCACACCCCACTGTAGGTTATCCCCCCAGTACCACCACAGCATATTGCAGCATGGTGATCCGTAGGGCTAACACCCCTGACACGCTCTTTCCCAAAGCACTGCCGAACCCCTGCGCAGCAGCAGGACTGTGGCCAGCTCGGGGTATCGCTGTCCCTGTGATGGGGCCAACTCAGGTCACGCAGTCTGCTCTGCTGCCCCAGCACGGCTGTTTCCGGGGGAGCCCTGCTATTGTTTTTCTGGTATCCCTTAAACAATAGGGTGTTTGGCAGTTCCAGTAGGACCCGGATGTCCCCAGGCTGCTCAGCTCATCTTGTACCCCGCAAGGACCTCCTACAGATGTGCACTGAGTGTAGCCTGCTTCTGCCTTCTGCTCCAGCTGTCCAAGACCCTTGATGTGCAAGATGCCCTTCCTAGGGCACAGCTCAAGGCCCGTCTCGGGGAAGCTGTGGGAGGCAGGGTTAAGGTGCCACTGTATGATACCCTCCTCTTTATCACCATTTGCAGGCGTTCTCTGTGATGCAGGAGAAACACGGCTACTGTAAGAACGGCCACCACCTCCCTCCACAGAAGAGACCCTGATTCTTATGTTAAAACACAGGCAGATTTTAAGGCACCATTATGCTCTTTCAGGATCTGGCTCAATTATTCCCTGGCTAGGAACTGGCAGCATTCAACGCACCACTAAATTCACTGATTGCAGTGTCTCAGTCTCAGCTGCCACTGAGTTTTAACCCTGTATCGTTATGGACAAGGGGCAGGAGGGAGCCAGTGGAGGTGAGCTGATGCACCGAGCGTCGTGTTTGGGACTGCAGCACACCTGCTCCTTGCCACTATGTGCCAGAGTCCCCAGCCACCTGGGTGTTTCGCTTGCTCTGCAAGATGCAGGCAACACCGAGCTTTTTCTGCAGCAACTGCTGGCAGAGGAAAAGAGAGAGGGAACTTCAACCAACGTCTTGGCTGGGAGGAGAAATTGCTTATCTGCCCTGGAAACAGGAATACAGCTTCATAGCTGAGCTCTGGCTGGCTTGGCACGGAAGCCAAAGCATGCAGAGAGCTTGGTCGTTGCAAGGCAACCCTGAGCCTGGTACACAGATCTTGATCTAACAAGGAGGAATGTGAACAGTCTGCCTTTGGTTGCAAAGCCCAGCTGTGAGACTGAACTGGAAGCATTCACAGGCCTCTGTTTCCATCTGACAGTGATGAGACTGGGAGGGGATATATGCACATCCTGAGAAAAGCACCAGTGTCATGAGAAGAGTCAGTTTGGTCTCTTGGGATATTTTACTTCAATGCAGATATCCAGAACTCTAGAGTCAGGCTCTTTCTTCCACTAAAAATAAATAAGGAAGGCCAAGAAGTCAGCACATTTAAACTAGGATTGCAACAGACCATGCCTGATTTTTTTCACCCGTTAGAGATGAACTAACGGGAACTGCTTGGTTCCCGTTAGTAGAAAACCAACATAATTCAGTGATAGCTACACCCCTGACACAGCTCATTGATACCCACACACCTGGAAGGAGACCCTGGTTACCACTCATTTTGGTACAGTGTCACACTCTCTCCCACAGCCCCCCCTAAGTATCCCTCACCCCAGAGGTGGGCAGGGGACCTGGCAGCCTGCAACAACAGGCAAGAAAGCAGATGCCTGAGCCTTGCAGGGATTTTGGAGGATGTGAGCACATTTCTTCCTGCAAGCAGCCTCTCTCACTTGAGGTGTCTGCTGAAGGGAGCAAGGCCTCTGTGTGCTTGGCAGGACTGATAACAATCTCACCTCGCATGGAGCAGATGAGTTGATTCCTGCCAGTCCTGCCCTCACTAATAAGCACCCCTCTGGTCCTCGTTAGGCATCCTGCATCTTAATTGCCTTTCTACTCATACTGATTTCTGCTGCAGCACTTCCCATGAAGGGGAACGTTTCGCTGTCTGCCTCCTTTGGGCTGGGAACTTGCAGCTTACACCTGTTGATGGAAATGGTCACCAAGACAGGAGACCTCCCCCCACCAGGTGATGGATACATCAATCTGGCCAAGTGGTCTCCATTTCCCCCCCACCAGGGACTGACCCCCCTCCCCCCAGTACTTGCCCTGACTCCACAGAAGCTTTTTTGGCTGACCAGACTGTGCAGGCTATTCATGGAGAATGGCTGCTCTCCACAGGTGCTGCAGGCATTTCCCTACTGCTCTGCCCATTGTTCTAAGACAAATAGCTCTCCGTGGCCAGGGAAGGGGCTTATTTACTGAGCCAACGAGCTCATTCACCCTGGGAGAGGAGCCAGGAAGGCTGGGGCTTATTTTTCTGCAGCTCATAGGGAGCTGATGGTCTGCATTATGTCAGAAGCAGCAGTCAGAGAGGAGCTCCCATGGCTGTTATTTGGTTGCCTTTCTGCCAAAGCACCATGTGGCAGAGCCTGTGACTTTCTCAATGAGGTTATCATTTGACATTTGTTTCCAGCACCCCCCAGGCACCTCTTCACTGCTCACCCATACATCGCTGCTCACCCATACATCCAGATGCCACATTTGTGCCTCTCAGCAGCCAGCCTACCCACACGCCCCTCACTTGCATCACAAGGATGATCCATCACAGCTCAGGGTTAGCTAGTCCTTGCAAATATTGATGCTGACCTCTCTGCAGCACTTAGTCCTACACATCCTCCTAGGAAAACAAAGCTATCCTGCTCCGTAACCCAAGGGGTTGCTCTGAGCACACAAGGAATAAACTGCACCCAAAAGGCAGCAGTCGAAGGCTGCACGACTTGGAGGCTGTTAAGCCTTCAAAAAAAAGGTCAATAAAGTTCTCCCCTGAACCACCCAAAATGAGGAGCACCTTAGAAATCACATGGTGATTCAGCCTTTTAAATTCTTGGAGTTTTTCCCAGTGAGGCCCAAAAATCTCACTTTGACCAGTCAAGAAGTGAAGTGCACACCTACTAGTAGGCTTGGCCTTTCTTCCCCAGCTATGCCAATGGATCCAGTTAAAGATGGGCCCTCTTCCAACGTGCTTTTGCCTCTCTGAACAAAGCACTTGAGTTCCTGTAAGACTCAGGGGCCTTTGATTTCATTAAAGCAAAATGGTTTGAAGAGGCACAAGGAGGTGATGGGCTACTAACTAACCCCTGTGACATGTCTCTTTGCCTGGCACGTGAACAAGACATGGCCATTTACTGGACTTTCTTAATATAATGAGGGGGAAGGCTAGTGACCTAAAGGTAGCTGCCCTGTCAAGCAATGTCAAGAGGATACTACATCTCAGATTAACACAGCGAGAAGCAATGAATAAGGCTTCAAGCATACACTGGCAGGCAGAGCAACAACGCTTGCTGAAATCAAGGAGGCATGTAACTGAAGGCAGAAATAGGCCCAACACTTAAGCAGTGTGGGGCAGGCATTGTTACCCAGGTGTGCGTGGGAAGTCCCAACCACAAAAATATGAAGCCATGTACCGCACGCAAGCCTGCGTGGGCGTCAGCCTGGTTCCCTTCCAGCCTTCTTAAGTGCTGCAGCTCCACATAAAACACTGGCTAGGAACACTCTCTTTGAGACAACAAATCAAAGCAAACCTAGGCAGTTTTCACCCTCGTGCTCCTGCAAGCCTGAAAATAGACCCACTGCAGCCTCCTAAGCTGCTGGGAAAGTATTTTTCCCTTCAAAATGACTTTATATGGAGAAGGGAAAACCTTCTGTAAACAGCATTTACTAATTCTAGCTTACATGCTGCCAGCTGTTCTTCCCAGGGCAATGTTCTAGGAGGAGCAACAGCAGATAGGAAATCTAAATTGCTTCAAAGCAGTTTGTCTTTCCCCATTCTCTAAGCTGCCTGCTCCTTTCTGGCAGATTTACAAGCATGCTTCCTTCTTCTGAAGGTATTTTTCTCCTTCCTTGAACCTGACCTCAAAGAGCCCACAGAGTTACAGAAAGGCCCTCTGAGAGCAATGTGCTGCAGGAGAGGCCTGCAGCAGGCAGGATGTCCGGACCAAAATGGATGCTGGGCCTCCTCGGATACCTTCCCTGCTCTTGCCCTTAGACTTCAGCAAGCCAGTGACCTTGGAAGGGCTGTAAACGGAGACACAGCCTTAGCAAAGAGCAGTTTCCTTGCCTGAAGCCCTGGAGAGTTGAGGCTGGGGCAGCATGAGGCAAGGCCCAACAGCTGGGATACCATCTACCACAAACCTCCTCCTCCTTTCCACCCCTCTGGGCTCAGCAGGGAACATGGCCCTGCATGGCTGGAAATCCCACCCCAGCTACTTTACTCCCGTAAACCCTCCTTGGGGGTTTATGTGTGGGATAAAAGGGAGGGCAGCATTGCAAAGAGCAAAACCCAACCCATTTTTCCCTTCCCTGACCAATTGTCCATTGGCTCCAATGTTTAATACAGAGAAAAGGTTGACATTCTTTGCCACATTCAACAGCACCCTAAATGCAACCCAGATCTCAAAGCTGCAATAACAGGGAGGCCAGTATGGCCAAGGCCACGCTGAAGCTAAATTGCAGGCTTATAACCAAATTTGCCCCTGGAAACAGCAAAAGGTGTTTTCGGTGCTTGTGGTGTTGTGTGATGGGGAAAGGCCAAGATCTCTGAGCAAAGATGCACCAGCCCTTACTAACAGACTGCAACAAGCCAGTCTATGACAACTGCCTTTCCTTTTCTCTCTCTTCCCTCCTGCTCTTTTTTCTCACCTCACTTCACCTTCCTTACGTTGGTCTCTAAGGGCTGCTTGTCTCTGTGGTCAACACAGATGTTGACTTTCTGCAGATGCCTACACAGCTTCACAGCCATGTTTGTTATGCACATTTGTGTTTTGTTCCTGATCTCCTCTCTATAAAGAAACTCTTCCCCTCCTGGCCTCAGTTTCCCCTCTTCTCTCTGTGTGACCTTGGCTCAGTTTCATAGAGAAAAGTTGTTACCACATGAAAAGGAGCATGAGCTGAAGACAAGCCAGACAAGAGCTAATCAGCAGCTCCATGGGTGTGTCTTGCAGATGGTGAGTGTGCTAATGCTCAGCCTAGCAAGTCATTAGTCCCAGCTTCACCACAGTGCGGCATTTGGAACTGCTCCTTTTGGTGGACGTGTAGTTGAGGGAGTTACAGAAAGTATTAAGAGTACAGTTGTGGGAGTGCACTGCAGCAAGGCAGAGGAGATGGCCCAGTAATTCAACCTCTGAGAACACCCTCGCTGGTGACCTGTGCTCACAAGCCATGGGCTGAACTGTTTGGTGCCGTTCAACACGCTGAGCTGGTGTAAGTCACCCTCTTGAACAGAAAGGACCCTGTTCTTGCAAGCTACCAGTTGTTAATCATGCTGCCTCCTTTTAAGAGCTCTTTTGTCAAGCAGACACAAAGCTGGAAGGAATGTGAAAAGCTTGCGGTGCGAGGGGCTGGGAGATGTGGAAACTAGGCATGGCAGCATTTATTCATGCTAAAATGAGCAGGGCTTTCAAAAGTCCAACCTGATTAGACTCGTTACTTGGTAATCTGCAATTTAGTATGAACCTCAATCAACCTCTGCCCAACAAAGGATTACATAGATTTTTTAAACACAGCATGCCTTTCCAACAGCAGAAATAACAAATGGGGAGGAATTTGCTGATCTAAAACCATTCCTCCCTAGCAATTTTCTTATGCCATGATTTTGAATGAAAACACAGGTAAAATATGGAACGCCCTTGGTTAGCTGGGGTGTCGAAAAGCCCCAGGTATGCTCGTGGTCTCCTAGAGGCATGCCAGGTAATGTGCTCTGAGCTGCCAAGTTATATATTAAACAGCTTCCCTAACAAGATCTTAGCACAGTAACCGTAAAAGCTCAAAGTGTATTAAGCCTCAGTGAACCAAAACCTTTCCAAATAACTGCATGCTTTTTAAGAAGGAATTTGGGCCTATCCTCTAATAGTGGAAAATCCCAAAGTTGTAGATGAATTTTAAAATTACAAGCACACAACTTCAGCCCTACTAACTGTCTCAAAATCCCAATCCACTGTGTGCCGGAAGAGCAAGCACCGCACTGAAGAACAGCTGCTTCCATGCCCCCGCAACGCTCCATCTGAAAGGGCCCTGTGGTATGAACAACTGCATTTCCCAGCATATGCACACATGGCTCCGTCGGGCTGTGATCTCTGCGGAACCTGCACAAGGACACTTGCAAGATCCACCCACAAGTGCATAGTTCTCACTTGTGATGGGAAAAAGCAGGTAGCAGGCCACTGCTGCAAGACCCCTGCTCCCGTCCGATGCAGAAACCCAAACCACTTGCACAGGACGAATGGGGAATTAGGTTCCTTTTCGCCACATGCGTAGCAGAAACTGCCCTAATCCTCTCTCTTACCGACAGCTAGACGGTGCTCATAAAATGTGGATATTCTTTGGAGTCCCTTAAAACCCAGGGAAGGAAGAGCAGTAGGAAAGAACTAAAGCAATCCAAGCCACTTGTTAATTAAAAAGCACAAATCCAGGAGAGTTTCTTGCAAAATATGATCGGATATGGGCTACGCTCTCCAGTTTCTGAAAGACTCGGGAGCCTCTGAATTTAAGGCAGACATGAGAGGAGAATATGAGCCTATGCCAGTGATAAGCAGAAGTCTGCCATCTCCCAAGATCCTTCCCTAAAATACCCAGCTTCTGCTCCACTCTGGCAGTGGATTAAAAAAATAAATACAACAAAATACCCTTGGCAAAGCCTCCACAGCTGAATTTGGGTGGACCGAGCCAGCAAGTGATTTATGTTTCTTATTTTAAAATTGATCTGAGGGAACTCTCTGTTTGCAGACCAGGGGTAGCTTTATGGGATGCTGAGGCATCTGCAAAGAAAAAAGCACCACTGGGGCGAAATGGCTGGAATTTACACAGGCACACCTACCCCCAGCACTGTCAATCTCCAAAAGAGCCTGGTAGGCCCGTTCCTGCATCCATCAGCCCATCCTGTAGTCCTTGCGGTCAGCTGAGAAACCTTGCACCCACCCTTTCCTGAGCCCCCATGCTGGCTGGAGGTACCCCACTGAAAACCGTTCTTGCAGAGATGCTACCTGGGCATCTGGCAAGCCAAAAAAAAGCCACTCCCTCTGCTGCAGAGTCACAGCATCCATAATCTCCTGGGGAAAGCACAGCTCTGGTGACTGGGATCTCCCCAAACTGGGCATCCTTTAGTATTGGTTACAGGCAGCTTTAAAAGAATCTCTCTCCTGGTCCTGCTTGGTCTAAATTTTCCTGCAGAAAAGCCTACTGTCTCACCACAGAAATCTCCCCTCCAGGGAGAAGGGGCACATCTCCATGCACGGGGAAGCAATTTACAGGGGATCCTGTGGGTCTAATCTCCATGCTGGAGACCTCAAGTGGCTCTGCAGAGACTGCAAGTGCCCCTGCGATGGGAACTGGGCTCTCCAAAGAATCAGCTAACTGTCTGCCATTGCAAACTGCATCCTCTTCACAGGCCCCACATCTTTCCCCTTTGTGAAAGAAAACAAATGTGATCTGTGTTCGAATATCCAAAAGAAATCACTGCGGAGGCTGGTAAAAAGGGCGTGGGGGAAGGTGCAAGTTCCCACTTTGTTGCTTCCTCATAAGCTCTGCAGCTTGCAGGGTGGATCCTGCAAGGTACTGCTTTGTCTTACTTATGACAGGCCAAATCCTTGCAAGTTCTTAACGCTAGGAAAGGACTTTAATGGGACCTGAGATGTGGATCATGCTCAGATTAGCAGAAATAAAGCAGGCTACTTGGCAAGACAGCAAATCCACCCTTCAACCAGAGGGGCCCCTGAGCTCTACCTCCATCAGGTATTCTATGAGCAGGTACAAACCAACACCAGTTCCCCAACAGTAAAACGCTGTTCTCTGCCATCCGCCAAGAGCTACTTTGCGTTATGCTGCATTTGTGCAAGAACTGGCACTTGGCTTCCATCCCCGAGACAGAAATGAACATCAAGTATAGTGAGGACAAACAAGTCCTTGACAGACAAGGCAAGACAACCTGGAGATCCCAAGCTTGTAGGAACAAAAGTATCAGGGACTTCAAACCCCAGAGCCCTGCGGGCCCCTCAAGTCCTATGGGCGGGCAATTTCGGTGGTATTCACACAGTCGCAAATTGTCCCTTGAAGCAGGGATTTGCCAACAGCTAATGATAACAGTGACTCGGGACGGGATTTGTCCTGAACAGGGGCCTGTCCATTCTTGCACTCGTTAGGCAACAAGCGCATGCCTGGTATTTTTCTGCTCAGAGATATCGTCACACCAAAAAAGTCTTTCCAGCTTTTTGATGGGGGTTGGCGCTTTGAGGGTTTGTTCTGCATGGCTTGAGCTGAGCCATGCAACCCTAATTCCCTATGCCAGCTGGCTTTGAATGGCACTGGATGCCAGAATCCTCATGCCCTGGGTCCTAGCTGCCTGGAAACAGCCTCAGTGCATGCACTGCAAGATGAATTTCAGCCTGCAAAACAAAAGCCACCAACTCCGTAAGAGGCTCTTCCCAGTATCTGAACACACCTGGGTGATGGCAGCTGAGTGGCCACCGAGGACAGCTCCCGGGCTACCACTGCAGCCTCCCCTCCTGCCGAGGTCAGAGCACTAGAGCTAGCATAGCTGTCCTCCTGCACTTGTCCCACAGGCAGTCTTCTGGTTTGTGTCTATGCCTGCCAGAGCTGGCAGCAGATGTGGATGTAGCTATTAATATTCACAGACAGAGCAAAGAACAAACAAAAGCCAATCCATTTAAAGGCAATGCTGGAAAGCAGTTTCACACCATCCATCTCCTGCAGGGCCTCTGGACCAGAGTTACAAAGAGGCTCCTGGAGTGCAGGGGGAGGAAAGGCCTGCCGGTAGCGGCTCCCTGGCAGAGAGCAGAGTGAACCCAGAGCTAGCCCGAGCCCAGCTAGGAGGAGCACCACGACGTTGCAGTCTGTTTACCTAAAGCAAACGCACGCAGTTCTGGCACGCCCTGCCAACACAGTCCCAGAGGCAGACCCATAGCCTCAAGGAGACCGGAATCTCAGTGCAAAAGGTTTAAAATCTCAGGCAAAGAGATTATGCCTTGCTCTGGCCCCTTCCTGATGGTCCTACCTATGTGCAGCCCACTCCAGGAAGGACTGGCTGCACCCCTGCACTTGCCAAACGTGGATGGTTATTTCCATCCTCTCAACTGATTTGCTTTGCTCTCTAGCAGGAAACTTTGGCTGCTCTGGAAACACCTCTTTCTTCACTGCTTCACTGTTTTCACACAAAGAATGTAGGCATCAGATTAAAGAGGTCTGGAAAACAGACAGCACAAAGAAAATCCCAAGGACAAGATCAGGGCAAATTATTTAGACTCAAGGACAGGCTCCTTCTTTTCACTGTTTAACAACAAGAAATGTCCAAGTCGTTCCCAGCTGGCAGGCAGTACTTCTTGGTAAGCAAAAGCTGC
This sequence comes from Struthio camelus, assembly GCF_040807025.1. Classification (NCBI taxonomy): domain Eukaryota; kingdom Metazoa; phylum Chordata; class Aves; order Struthioniformes; family Struthionidae; genus Struthio; species Struthio camelus. The sequence continues at coordinate 3,554,447 of NC_090945.1, forward strand.
AGAGGGCTCTGCAGCAAATGCTGTGACAGGCACCGTCATGTATACGGAAAGTTCAACAGGCCGTGTATTTTGTCAGCTTTCTCAAATAGCATTTTAATGAACTTTTATTCTCTTGGAAATAAATCTATAGTGGAAAAATATGTGCATCTTAAGTAGTAATTTGCATGCTAAACATTATGCAACTTCATCTATAATGAGTTCATTGTTTCTGGGCTGCTTTATTAGGGCTGCAAATGATCTCTTGTGAAATCCAATGTAAGTGCTCAAGTGGCACTGCCCATGCATTTCGATCTCTGAGTATTTTATTGGATGCTTCTGCCCACGTTGATCTTTATCACACAAAAAATTGGCCACTTCACAGAGATAAAAAAAACACGCTCCCTAAGACTTCCCTCTAGGGTCATTAGAAAGGTGTTTAACGTCTCCTTAACGTGGGGCTATTCAGAGGGAACAATGCAACAGATTCAAACAGGGGAAGAGGTAAATAAATCAACTTACTATGCCTGAATGGCGTTGCCTACAATAAATCAGTAGGACTGACCCTTCCAGCAGGTAATGAGATATTCAGACCCTTTGAATACCTAGTATATGTGGGACACAAGGTGGGAGGAAGGGTATGAAATGCAATCCCAGTTAAACAAGGAGTAGAATCCCAAATCTTTTAATTGCTTGAGGTGATGCCTCTGCCTCATGCATGTGTTTGAGGCCAGAAGGAGAGAAGGAGGTTGTGGGAAGACCCCACTCCCACCTTGCCCAGGAAGTGAAGTTTGGGCAAACCCTGGCAGGAATGATGAAAGGAATAAAATGTCAGTGTTTTGCCCCACTTGCATCTCCGTGTCTTGTCTCCTGCCCTTCAACCCCCCAGCACGCCATGGTGGTGCGGTGGGTGAGGAAGAGTATCTAACAATAACTTGCTCCCAGCTGCATTCTCTTCTTCCGCTAGACACCCCATCTCTAGCCACCTCCCTTCCTACTGACGACAGTGAAAGCCAACAGCAGTCGCAGCTCTGCAATTCCTCCTCCCAGGCCCAGCCTTCTGCTTTCAGATATGCTGTATAAATACGCAATGTTAAATCAAAACAAGCCCTCTCTGTCTGGCTCCACTCGAGGAGAAAAACAAAAACAAAAACTATATATATATATATCTCTCCAACGCAGTCAACATGTAAACATATTTTTCTGGATCGCTTCTCAGACTTCAAAGGCTGCTCCCCATTGTCCCCAAAGGACACAAGCCCAGTAATCCAGAGATTGCACATGGACATGGACACTTCAGCACCTAGTCTGCCATGACCATGAAGCCCAAGTTTCCTGTCCCCCAAATACTACCTTCTGTGCAAAGCACACTTGGAAGTCATCACACACAAGACTGGCAGAGGCAGGATCCTGCCTGGTTGGGGTCCTTCTGTGCAGATCCCACCTCAGCAAGCTCTGTAAGGAGACTGTGCCCATTTGTGGTGGGAAATGGCAAAGGGTCAAACTTTCATTTTTTGACTCCTACAGCACTTATGTTTCTTTAGAAACCCAGAAAAGAGTTAACTCCTATCTGGAAAGACAAAGAGAGATGGTGTTCTGAGGGCCTGATGGGATGGGATGTTCCTTTCTATTCCTCCCACCATTGTTTCAAAATTATTGTTGAGATGAAAACTCCCCTTCTCTCCACATTCAACAGTCCTAGGAGCTGTGAAGCACTCCTGAGGGCCACAGAAATACTTCCAGATGTCCCAATAACACATATGGGGGCTGAATCCCTGCCTCTCAGCTGTGAGCCAGTGATGCACATCACCAGAGGAAGGCCTGCAGCACAAGGGAGGATCATGCAGCTGAGGGAGGGCTGAGAAGAGTCTCTTGCAACACTACTGTTGAGCAGACTGTGCCTCTCCCGCTCCCTTCCCTGTGATGCCAGGTCAGAACTCTCCTTTCAAAAGGAAAGGGGCTCTCCAGAGCCATAGAAGAGGGGATATTTTGCCAATGACTCATCACCACACCTCCAGTGGAGTTTTTTTTAAACACAAGACAACAGAGAGTCAATGCCAGCCTGCAAAGGTGTATTGCTGCACAGCTGCACACCCAGAGGGCCCTTTTCCAAGGAAAGGATGCAGTTTGTGCATAGGGTGGATGTCTTGCCCTGTGGTCCTATTCATAGCTCCCCGGCTGCCACTGTGACAATCAGAAGATCGAGCAAGTCTTGTGGAAGCTGCTCCAGGCTAGTGCATCGGAGACAATCTTCTCCCCTGTGCCTCTCGCCTTCTTGCCTGACGGCTCATGTTCACAATTACCCCTTGGACTCTGTCTCCATAGCCTGGGCCAAAGCCCAGCCAGGCCTCGCAGACATCCAGCCTGAGACAGACAATAAGAAAGGGCAGCAGCTTACAGCATGAGTATCGCTACCTGGTCTGCAATGAACTTCTGGATAACCTGGGGCAAGAGGATGGAGAATACAGCCCTTTTCCAAAACACAACCTCAACCATCATCTCCAACCACATCTGCTCGCTTGAACTGAATTAGCAGGGCCAATAAGTAACATGATTTTTGGAACTGCTGTGGCTGTCTTCTGACTCCACTGGGCAAGAAAGGCTCTTTCCCAATGCTAGATGGATGCTCAGGCAGAGGCTGTGCTTGTCCTATCCCACCTTGCCATGAAGGCAGGAGCCCCAGTTTGCCCCCTATGCAAATTGTACTCACAAGCTGGTGTTTTGGGGCCCCTGCTCTGGCAGCTGCTCCACCCTCCCTTTCTAGGACACTGGCAAGAACAGGATGCTGCTTGCCTGTGCTGGATCCTGGCATGCACAGCAACTACCCACTGACCCCCAAAGCAAACATACTACAATACAGATGGGACCCAGAGGTTTCAGAGGTTGCCAACCTGGTAACGGGTTGGCAAAGGCCCCACAAACAGTGAGCTTGCAAGGATCCATCCTGCCACAGAAAGCGCAGAGAGAGAGAGAGACCCAAGCTAGTTTTAGATATCTGCTAGCGCAGATGCCTGAAGCAGGGTATGTGGTAGAGCAGTCTAATTTAGCACACTAAATTGCTCTGCCTCTCAGTACATTCCCTCCAGGGTTAACATTTTGCATCACAGCATTTCTGGCTAATGTGTAAGCCTGGTCTTTCGCATAAGGTTAATGCAGAGCCACGCAAGGTGTTAGTGGGGAACAGTGAAGTGCATAACCCAATTCTTGCCCAGCCTTTACTGCTTTCCTCGGGCAGTGGGTGCTCCAGAAACATTGTTTTGCAAGACATAGTTGGCCTAAGTTATGGGAAAAAAAGAGAAGGAAGAGGTGGAGGTTGTGACCCTACACTGTGTTTATGAAAACACTCCTCCAGCAAAATAGCATCAGTGCTGCAATACTGTCCATGAGACGTGCTGCAAACAGTGCAGCTGGGGAGTCCTGTCCCACCCTGTCCCCCAGCCAAATTCACTCTTGTAACTGCTCAGCTGGAGGGCAGCTCGGAAGCCTAGATTTATAGCAGAGGCTTTGCAGCAAAAACACTCTTCCTAGAGCACTTTCTCTAAGCAAAAGATTGGAAAGTACTGATCTGCCAGAATGCAGCCCTTCTGATTGAAAATGCTATGAATACAAATCACTACGGGCCAATCTAAAGAAAATCACTGTTTTCATCTGTTTTCATTTCAAATCAGAACAAGGCAATGATGATAACACTGACTCTGAATTTCTGTGGCTTTCACATTCATTTAATTGGAGAATTTCCAAACCTTCTCTTCTCATTGTTTGTATTCATCCCCTGCTGAATCCTCCCCCAGATGGCTCAAGCCCTTTGCCCCATGTCACGGCATCCCAAATCACAAGCTGCAGGCAGAGTACATCTAAGCACGACAAAGCAGGGCTGGCTGGTTCTCCCACAGCTGAAAGCCCATGGAGGGTGGCTACATCTTTATATATTTCTGGGAGGCAGCTTAAGTTTTACTCCAGGTTTAGGCAGCTTCATGTGACTTGGACTCCCAAAGGTGTCCCAAAAAGTCCATTCAAGGTGGTTTTGAAATCATTTCGACTTTATAATAAGCATCCCAATAGGATAAAACACTACGAGGAGCATTCGTGACCAGCTTTTTCACTGTGGAAAGCCAGAAGTACAGCTGGATGTCTATTGGCTGCGAGCCGGGCAGGCAGGCAGGCGTATGAATTACTCACTGACATTTAAAAAGCTGTCTTTACAAAGCTTTTAACCTGCTTGGCATGAGTTTGCCTTGGCATGCAGATGCAGCTTCCCGCACAGCTCAACCCGTACATAGCTATAAGAGGAAGATAAATCTCCTGGGCGATGCTATTTACATCGGAGTGCTCGGCATATAGTTTGTTTTACTAAACGCAATTTGTTTTAGCAGAGGTAGGGACAGAAACCAGACAACACCCGCAACGTGGCTAAATCCTGCAGCAACACAGTGCTTTTTTCAGTTTCCTCTGCTGGGCTGCAGCCTTGGGTGGGGGGGGGAGGATGGGGGGAGTCCGTTAGCCATTACCGAGTTTCCGGAACAAACCCCAAGGGGGGGAAAAAAAAAAAAAAAGAGGCAAACCCAAACTCTCTCTCGCTGTGCTGCTGACAGCGGCACCCGCCCTGCTGCGCGCACCCCACGCTCCCGCGCTGCGACCGGCGGCGCCCCCCGCGCACCTTGCTCGCAGGCTCCCTTGCTGCGCTGGCTGATGGCGGGCTCGCCGCGGCTCTGAGCGCGCAGGCTGGCGGCGCGCAGCTGGCAGCCGCTGCCGTAGGTGAGCCCGTCGCTGCCGCACACCGGGTAGCGGCTCTTGCACACGCACACGCCGAGCGGGCCGGCGGCGGCCGCGGGGCCCGGGTTGCCCTTGGCCTTGCGGCGCTTGCGGCTCTTCACGCACTCGAGGCCGGCGGCGCAGCGCCCCTCGCCGCCGCACGCCTCGCCCTCGCCGCGCCCGCACTGCCAGCAGCAGCCGCAGGCGTCCCGCACCCGGCCCAGCGGGCAGCCCCGCGCCGGCAGCGCCGGGCACCGCGCCGCCTCGCACGGCCCGCAGCCGCCCGCCTCGCCCTCCGCCGGCAGCGCCGGCAGCGCCGCTAGCAGCAGCAGCAGCAGCAGCCCGCAAGGCGGCATGGCGACACGGCGACACCCCCTCCACCCGCCGTTTAAGCGGCGGTGCTTTAAACCCCTCCCCCGGCCCGCCCCGGCCCCGAAACCCAGGCGGCGGGGCCAAGCCTGCAGTCCCCAGCGCCGCTTTTCCACTGCTCCCCGAAGGTGCCGACCCGAGCGCTGGGGCATCACCCTCTCTGCCCGCCCAGCTGGCGCCTCTCTGCGCTGTGCCCGCGGCTCGGCCACGATGCAGTAGTTTTAAATGGGCGTTAAGGGGAACTTAAGGCCCCCAGGGTGGTGCTGCTTGATGAGGCCCTCCAGCACCATCAGACCTGCCTTAAAGATGGCTTCTTTCTAGCGGCCTAAGCCATCTGACGCTGGGGTGCTCTGAGAAATGATACTCTAGTTGTCTCCAGGTCGGTGTAATTTGTCTTTCTCACTGCCTATTGTACAGTATTAATATCCCTGGGGGATTCTGGAAATATTTATCTGGTAGTGTTGGGCAACACTGTTTGAATCTCTCAGGTTAGCACCCAAAACATGTAATACTCCCAGACACTATGATGCTGTTAAACTTAGCAAACAAAGGGCAGTGGGATTTAGGGGTGGCACAGAGGGGTCTTTCTGTCATCATGCTAAATTCCTTCCTCCTGGTTTGATTGCATGGCGGTGGGGGGGGGGAGGGGGAGGGTGGGCTTTATCGCATGGTGGAAAGTCCAGGCCAAGGCAATACCACCGCTGCTTCTCTAGTCCTTGTATTGCCAGGGTCCACGCAATTGACTATATTGTGGCACTTTGCAGTGGAGAAGGATGTAAGTCACTAGTGCCCCTCGCTCTGAAGCACAGCTCAGGCGCTGGATTGTGTGGTCTCACCTGCTGTGGTGCAGCAATGCTGCACAGCCCCAGGGTGTTCCCAGTGGCTGAGCCTCACTGGCTGGGCTCCAAGGGGGCGTCACATCCCTTCCCACACAGAGCAGCCCATGTAATCGGTGCTATGGCTTAGACTGACTGGCCAAGAGGGGCTTCGTGGGGCAGGAAGTTTCCCAGATTCAAAACTGCTCCGGAGGGACTCACCCGCTCCTGCTGATTTGGCTGCTGACAGCGTGGGAATGGACTCCCGCCACTCTTGTCCTTGGCTCCCTCGGGCCCACACCTCTGCCCTGAGCAATGCAGGGAGCAGGGTTTATTTCTGAACTGGGACTTGGGAGGGGAGGCTTTGGGATGTGAATGTGAAGTCTCTCACAGGGCTGGTCGCCTTCAGCGAGCACAGGAGAGGAAGGAAGTGGAGACATGCAAGATGAGGAGGGCTGTAAATGAGGGAAAAGGTGATATTAGGAAAAGAGAGAAAGCATAGTGCTATGAGAAGGGGCAGTGCGGGAGAAAGGCACTATGAGAAGGCATTTCTCCAAGAGCTCAGCCCTGTGAGCAAATCCAAGAGAGGTCAACATACCTGAATATCCTGAGATGTACTGTGGGCACTGCTAGTCCTTCATGGCTTGATGTCCCAAAAGCCAACTGTCCACTCCCTCTGCCCCCCTCCGCCCCCCAACCCCAGCAGAGCTCCTGGGACACTGTCTTGTCATTTTAGCATGCATGTGGAAGTTGAATTCTCCACAAGAACTGGCCTTGGAGGCAAGAGCTACTCTGAACACCAGTAACAGCTGATTTTTTATGGCTTTTGCATACATTTCATCAAATTTGTCCCTAGAAGTGCTCTGTGCTCTTCTTCTGAGAGAAGTGCAGCCTTCTATAGTCATAAGCAAGCATTAGGCAAATCTCTAAATGTTTGGTAATTTTTTTTGTGGGTGTATGTGTTGGTAACTCCCTATAAAAGTGGCAAATTCTAGACCAAAGTGTGGTCACATCTTTTAAACCCAGCTCTGGCTATAGGAAACAATTTGGTTTTGTAAGCTTGCCCTGTTCTCTTGCCATATTTCTTTCGGGCAGAATAACACAAGCTCTGACATCTCTGGGGCAGCAAACCACAGGCCATTTAAGAAAACTGCAGTGCCTTTTCAAAGTGAACCTTTCTGACAGGAGCTCACTGTCAATAGTCCATTCAGCAGGAGGAAAATATAGCTCAGTAAAGGAAAAGGGAATAAATAAGTTTCCTTTCCTCTCCTGAATCTATTTATTTCTATGTAAAATAGGAGGAGATTGCCCTTTCCTCTGCCTGGAGCACATTTTCCCTTTGGGAGGATGTGTTAGCTCATAGCTTTGGATAGAAGGACCTCTGGCGTCCCTCCATATCTCATGCTTTGGCCTTGCAGCGGTAGCTTAGTATTTCTGTCTAATGTATCTCAAACATACTCCTAAACCAATTTAACCTGGTAGCAGGGTGGCAGTATTTGCAGCATGTTTTTCTGGAGAACAGCTGTTGAAATGTGCATTTCACACTTTGTACTGGGGATAGGGGAAGAGATCAGTTCGGGTGCCTCTGTGAACGGAGAAGTCGCACTCTGCAGGCCCTGACCTATATGTGCTATGCCAGTGTTAGGCAGGGCACTACATTAAAGGTTTCTAGGGAACCAGCCTGGCAGGATTTGAAGGGAAGATAACACTTTGTGAAGCGATTGCATTATCCAGGAGGATGGAAATGCTTTAGGAAGAAACCCAGAGCAAAGTCCCCAAAGGTGTGTTTATTTCATATCCCAATCTGGTGGCAAAGACAAGAAAACTCTCTCTGCATATGAAATTTTAATTGTCACAATTTCCAAAGGCTTCTAAATCCTCAGAGCTGATTCTGCTGCCCCCTAGACAGAGTGCAGGGCTGCACAGCCTTGGTGCCAGCCCTAGCAGAAAAGGCAGAGCAGAGGCACTGGGCAGCAGATGACATGGAACCCTGGGCAGGTTGGTTGCCCCTTGGAAGAGCCTGCCTCTGTGCTTAGGGAAGGGTGGTGGAGCTCCTTCCACCTTTCAGAGACCGGTTCCCAGGGAAGGGAGCTGCATGCAGACAGAGGCACAGTGAACAGATGCAGCAGTTTGTGCAGCAGTTCATGCAGAAGGCAAAAGCGGCACCTTCCTTTTCCAGCGTGGTGTGTCCTTCCCCAGGCACGGTCAGGACACGCGGCAGAGTGCCTTCCCCAGTGGCTGTTGGAAGTGGTGCATCAGCTGTCCGTGAGGTTTCCACGCAGCCAGAGCCTGTGGCAGCAGATGCAGCTCTACAGGTGTCAGGCTGCAGGGAGTGCCTGGGGCCTCTCCGTGAGGCCTGGGCTGATAGTCAGCTGTCCTGCGCGAGGTGTGCTGTGGTTGCTCAGTTGTATCGCCAGATAAAGGAGTTACAGGAGGAAGTCGGTAGGCTGTGTAGCATCCGAGAAGATGAGCAGGAGACTGACGGGGTGTTCTCGGAGACTGTGCAGCTCCAGCAGTGCCCACCCGGCCCCCGCAGTGTGGCAAAGTTGCCGGAGGGCTCCTTACCGTGTGCAACGGTCCATCATAACACTGCTGAAGGCGGCTGGAAACTGGTGCCCTCTCGTAGAAGGAGACAGGCTCTTGCTCCTCCTCAAGAGTTGCCTGTGAAGAACAAGTGTAGTGCCCTCCAAGCTGAAGAGGAGCTGGGCATGGCTCCAAGGGAGAGGCAACTGGCCTGGCAGAGCCTGTGCCATGCAGGAAGAGCCGGAAGAAGCGGCTAGTGATTGTTGTGGGTGACTGCCTGCGGCAGGGGACAGAGGCACCTCTCTGCCGACCTGACCAGCAGAAGAAGGAGGTCTACAGAATGTGGAAAAGGGGACAGGCCACTTGGGAGGAATACAGGGGCATTGTCAGAGCGTGCAGGGATGCGACAAGGAAGGCTAAGGCCCAGTTGGAATTAAATCTGGCAAGGGATGTCAAGGACAACAAGAAGGCCTTCTTCAAATACATCAATAGCAAAAGGAAGACTAGGGAAAACGTGGGCCTGCTGCTGAATGGGGCGGGTGCCCTGGTGACGAAGGATACAGAGAAGGCAGAGTTATTGAATGCTGCCTTTGTTTCAGTCTTCCCTGCTAAGGCCAGTCCTCAGGAATTGCAGGCCTTGGAGACAAGAGAGGAAGTCTGGAGAAAGAAAGACTCTCCCTTGGTGGAGGAGGATCAGGTTAGAGATCTTTTGTCCAAACTTGACATCCACAAATCCATGGGCCCCGCTGGGATGCACCCACGAGTGCTGAGGGAGCTGGCGGATGTTATCGCTAGGCCACTCTCCATCCTCTTGGAAAGGTCCTGGAGATCAGGAGAGGTGCCTGAGGACTGGAAGAAAGCCAATGTCATGCCAGTCTTCAAAAAGGGCAAGAAGGAGGAGCCAGGAAACTCCAGGCCTGTCAGCCTCACCTCCATCCCTGGCAAGGTGATGGAACAGCTCCTCCTGGAGGTCATCACTAAGCATCTGGAGGACAAGAAGGTGATCAGGAGTAGTCAGCATGGATTCACCAAAGGGAAATCATGCTTGACCAATCTGATAGCCTTCTATGACGGAATGACTGGCTGGGTAGATGAGGGCAGAGCAGTGGATGTTGTCTCCCTGGACTTCAGCAAGGCTTTTGACACTGTCTCCCATCACATCCTCCTAGGTAAGCTCAGGAAGTGTGGGCTAGACGAGTGGACGGTGAGGTGGCTTGAGAACTGGCTGGATGGCCGAGCTCAGAGGGTTGTGGTGAATGGCGCAGAGTCAAGTTGGAGGCCTGTGGCTAGCGGTGCCCCCCAGGGGTCAGTCCTGGGCCCAGTCTTGTTCAATATATTCATCCATGACCTGGAGGAAGGGACAGAGTGCACCCTCAGCAAGTTTGCTGACGATACTAAACTGGGGGGAGAGGCGAACACACCAGAAGACTGTGCTGCCATTCAGAGGGACCTGGACAGGCTGGAGAGGTGGGCGGAGAGGAACCTCATGAAGTTCAACAAAGGCAAGTGCAAGGTCCTGCACCTAGGCAGGAATAATCCCCTGCACCAGTACAGGCTGGGGGTTGACCTGCTGGAAAGTAGCTCTGCCGAGAAGGACCTGGGAGTGCTGGTGGACAACAAGTTAGCCATGAGGCAGCAGTGTGCCCTTGTGGCCAAGAAGGCCAATGGGATCCTGGGGTGCATTAGGCAGAGTGTTGCCAGCAGGTGGAGGGAGGTGATCCTGCCCCTCTCCTCAGCCCTGGTGAGGCCTCCCCTGGAGTCCTGTGTCCAGTTCTGGGCTCCCCACTGCAAGAGAGACGTGGCACTACTGGAGAGAGTCCAGCGGAGGGCTACCAAGATGATGAGGGAACTGGAGCATCTCTCCTCTGAAGAAAGGCTGCGAGAGCTGGGCCTGTTCAGCCTGGAGAAGAGAAGACTGAGAGGTGATCTCATCAATGTGTACAGGTATCTGAAGGGAGGGTGTCAAGAGGATGAGGCCAGCCTCTTCTCCGTGGTGCCCAGCAACAGGACAAGAGGCAACGGGCAGAAACTGAACCACAAGAAGTTCCATCTGAACCTGAGAAAAAACTTCTTCACTGTGAGGGTGACAGAGCATTGGAACAGGTTGCCCAGAGAGGTAGTGGAGTCACCTTCGCTGGAGATATTCAAAACCCGTCTGGATGTGATCCTGGGCAATATGCTCTAGGTGACCCTGCTTGAACAGGGAGGTTGGACTAGATGATCTCCAGAGGTCCCTTCCAACCTAAACGATTCTGTGATTCTGTGATTCTGTGATTTCTGTGACCGCTTGTCTAAGTTTTGCTTCCTGCTGGGGGCTCAAATCCAATATGTCATGGAAAGACTGCCAAGGCTTCTCTGCATGTCTATTACCCCCCTGCTTCTTTTCCATGTGGGCACCAACAATAGTGCCAAGAGCAACTTGGAAAGGGAAGGGAAGGGATTTCAGAGCTCTGTGGATGGTGATCAGGGGTCTGGGGGAGCAGGTCATTTTCTCCTCAATCCTACTCTTGTTTTCAAATCTCTTTAGTAGTGTTTAGTAGTTTGGCAGTTTTCTGCCATGGTTAATAGCATTGTGTTTAATTAGTAACCACTTTGAGCAGTTACTTTCTAATACAGCCTATATTAAAATAAAGAGTTTGTTTTTTGCCCCCCCCCCCCGCCAAGTTGTGGGTATTGGATATATAAATTAATCAGTGTGTTAAGAAAATGAGTATGCAGAAGCTTTAATATTTTTCCCTTTATTTACACAGGATTCACCAGAATCAGATATTGAACGAGAAAAAGACAAAAAAGAGAGAGAGAATGAGGACAGAGCTAGACAAAGATCTGAATCAAAACATAAATCTCCTACTAAAAAAAGACTGGGAAAAGATTCTGTAAGCTTTCTTGTTTCCATTTTGTATTTATATCAGTGGGATGCTGTAATACAGTGCACTTGCTCTATAGATTGATAAAGGGTTTACTTGCTTAAGAGTAAAGCTTTATTTATGTTCCATTCCATTTATATATAAAATGGACCAAATGTTCTAGCAACACTTAAAATCATACAGATCCTATGCCCTCATTTAATATTTTGTTATTGATGAAATTACAGGTATGAAATTACTGTTTAGTTAAATGCTACTTACTGTTGTTACTTCTTGCACCCCTCCTGGGAAATCAGCATGCTCGAATACCTGTCTGAAGTGCCTACATACAAATGCGCACAGCATGGGGAATAAACAGGAAGAATTAGAGCTCTGTGTGTGGTCGCAAGGCTATGATCTCATTGCAGTTAGAGACATGACGGGATAGCTCTCATGACTGGCATGCTGCCGTGGATAGATACAAGCTGTTTAGGAAGGACAGGCCAAGAAGGCAAGGAGTTGGAGTTGCCCTTTATGTGAGAGAGCACCTGGAATGTATGGAGCTCTGCCTCAGGGTGGATGATGAATGGGTTGAGAGCTTATGGGTAAAGATTAAAGGACAGACTGACATGGGTGACATTTGTGGAAGGTATTTTGGGAAGTCGGCTACGTGATGAGAGACATGAAGACACGGCTGCAAGAACTACTTGGATGTAACTGTGTGTCAAAAGGCAATGTGAAACGCACCTGGGTCGCGTGGATTTGGGGAAGTGTCTGGTTGAGCGGATGTGGGGTTGAGGCTAGGTTTTGTATCAGCAAAAATGCCGTTACAAACAGGCTGACAGCATCTGGCTGTCGGGCATGATAAGTAACTAATGTTAGCAACCTATAAGGAGCTTGGCTGTTGCAATATGTATGAGCTAATTAACTCTATTATATAAGTCATGAAAATGTGCAAATAAACTGAGGCTTGTGATCATCATCGGATGAGCATGTCTCCCGTTGCTTCCGACAGACATTGTCGTGGGTGTTTGCTACAGGCCATCTGATCAGGAAAAGGAAGTAGATGAGGCCTTCTACAGACAGCTGGAAGTAGCCTCATGAACACAGGCCCTGGTTTTCATGGGGGACTTCAACCACCCTGACATCTGCTGGAGGAACAACACAGCAAGGCATAAACAATCTAAGAGGTTCCTGGAGAGCATTGATGATAACTTTTTGACACAGGTGATGGAGAAGCCAACGAGGAGAGGTGCGCTGCTAGACCTTGTACTAACAAACAAGGAAGGTCTAGCTGGCGATGTGAAAGTTGGGGGCAGCCTTGGCTGCGGTGACCATGAGATGGTGGAGTTTGGGCTCCTACGAGGAGGAAGCAGGGCAATAAGTAGGATGGCAACGCTGGACTTGAGGAGAGCTAACTGTGGCCTCTTCAGGGACCTTATTGGAAGAATCCTTGTGACTGACCAATAAACCCCTACAATGGAAGAAAGCTCAGAGGAGATGGGCAAGGGCCCATGAAGCTCAGGAATAATGTAGGGTGTGACTGATTAACTACAGCTGTTGCACAGAAAGCTGACTATTTCAACAAAAAGGGTACCAGAGGGTGACCTTTGTTTTAGATAAGCAGCTGAATCTGTTGAGTGGATCAGCTGGTGCAAATGTTTCTTGTAGAGTTTATCAAAAGTATGTGCATGCCTCCCTGAGTTAGCCAGAGCATCATGGGGCCACATGTATATGTGGCTCAGCCCAATATGGAGTATAAAACCTGAATAACTACCAAAGGAATTTCAAAGAGAACAATGGGACTGAGGTGGCTTCAACCCATGTATTTCTTCCCAACAATTGGGGAAGCCCAGCGTCATGATGGTGAGCATGTTACAGAGACCAGTAATGGGGATCACATTCATATGGTGACTGAACTGTGTAGTGCAATTGCTATATTTTGCTAAGTGTGTACACTTGTATTGTGATTCAGTATATTGCTATATCACTTTGCCAAATCAAAATCCCGTGTAACAACAAATACTTTCAAAGTAAACTTTTATATTAAACATTGCGCTCTCCATGTGTGGGATATCTAAAAGAAGCTGGTCAGAGAGTAGTAGACTTTGACAATCCCATGGGATAGAGCCCTAGAAGGAAGAGCAAGGGATGTCAAGGACAACAAGAAGGGCTTCTTCAATTACATCAGTAGCAAAAGGAAGGCTAGGGAAAATGTGGGCCTGCTACTGAATGGGGTGGAGGCCCTGGTGGTGAAGGATACAGAGAAGGCAGAGATGTTGAATGCCTTCTTTGCTTCAGTCTTTACAGCTAAGGCCAGCCCTCAGGAATCCCAGGAGAGCAGGGAGAAAGTCTGGAGAAAGGAAGATGCTCCCTTGGTGGAGTTAGGAATCTCTCAAACTGGACATCCACAAGTCTATGGAGCCTGGTGGGCTGCACCCGTAAGTGCTGAGGGATTGGTGGATGTCGTTGCTAGGCCCCTCTCAGTCATCTTGGAAAGGTCCTGGAGATCAGGAGAGGTGCCTGAGGACTGGAAGAAAGCAGCTGGCACTCCAGTCTTGCAAAAGGGCAAGAAGGAAGACCCAGGGAAATACAAGCCTGTCAGTCTCACTGCAATCTCTGGAAAGCTGATGGAGCGGCTCGTCCTGGACACCATTTCCAAGTATAAGAAGGACAAGAAGGTGATCAGGAGTGGTCAGCATGGATTCACAAAGAGGAAATCATGCTTAACCAGCCTGAGAGCCTTCTCGGGTGGAATGATTGGCTGGGTAGCTGAGGGGAGAGCAGTGAAAGTTGTCTGCCTTGACTTCAGCAAGGCTTTTGGCGCTGTCTCCCAGTAGGAGAGGAGGCTGTAAAGAGGATGGGACCAGACTGTTCTCAGTGGTGCCCAGTGACAGGACAAGAGGCAACAGGCACAAATGGAAACACAGGAAGTTGCATCTGAACATTAAGAAAAACTCTTTTACTGAGAGGGTGACTGAGCACTGGAAAAGGTTGCCCACAGTGGTTATGCAGTCTCTGTCTTCGGAGCTATTCAAATGCTGTCCGGACAGGATCCTAGACAACATGCTTTTGGTGACCCTGCTTGAGGAGAGGAGTTGGACTAGGTGATCTCCAGAGATCCCTTCCAACCTCAACCATTCTGTGATCTTGACTGTTTTTCCTTTCCCAGCTGCTCGGGAAGGGGGAATATGAAACTTGTATTTTCTCAATAGCACAGCCTGCACAGTGGAAGTGCTAGCAGAAAATCAGTGAGGTGGGATGGTGTGGAGGCTGGGAGCCCCCATCCACTCCTGCCAGGTGCCCTGCAGCTCCTGGGCTTGGCATGGCCCCTTTTGCATCACAGTGGGGCAGTTCTCGCCCTGGCAGGGCGAGAACCCTGCAGGCTCAGTCTCCGTGCACCGCTTGGGGCAGCACGAGGGCATGGGCAGGTTTCCAAGCACCCCCTTGGCACGAGCCATGGGGAGGCAAGGCTGGGTTCAAAGGAGGGTACCACAGCAATGTCTGGTAGGCGGCACCAGGTGCCCCAGGGTGGCAGGAGGGAAGGCAGGTGAGGGGCCAGGGCCAGGACAGGGTGCCTGTGGCCAGTTGGGCAGGGATCAGCCCTCCCTGGCCCCGCTGGACCCCAAGGGGTGGCAGCAGGTGGGGACCAAAGCAGTCCCTCAGCTGCTGTTGCCACAGCAGCTGCTGCATCTCGGATGCCCCTGGCTTGGCACAGAGAGCTCAGCTGTCCCTCTCCCTGCAGGGCATCCTTACCCATTTTCTCGCCTTCCTGGGGACTATGCTGTGGGACTCATGGCAGATGTGTGTGGGCCAGCTGAAGGCCAGGGTGGCTGTCTGGCGACATCCCAGAGGAAGGAGAGTGAAGGCCACACATGTTTCCCTGGGTAAGAGCCTAATGACCAGAAGCCCCCAGATGCCTGACACAGGATGTGGGGTCAGCCCCTGGCATGGTCCCTGGGGACATGGGCCTGCAGCACTGCTCCCATGAGGACAACCTTTGCTGGGGGATGCCAGCTGTGGCAAGTGGGGTCACAACAGCCCCATTGCATCTTGCAGGAGCCATGTGTGACCGCTGCAGGCAGCCCCCCAGCCTCGGGCTGAGCCCTGCTTCCCACTGGAGGAAGCTAGATGGCTCCTTGCTGCAACAGGTCATCTCCACCTTGGTAAGTCCCAGCCTCGTTTGGGCTGTGGGAGTCCCCTCAGCACCCCCATCACTGATGCTGGCTCACTGGGTTTCCCACAGGCATCAGCTCAAGTTCCTAGTGATAGACAACAGCAGATGCATCAGGCTTTGGGCATACTGCGCCGACGGCCCCTGGACACGCACGTTCCCTGGGAGGTGGGAGAAAAGTCTGTTGTGTATCCTTCTTTCTCCCTCCTTGTCCCCATGTCACCTGCTGGTCTCAATTTCCCTTTGTGGCACACAGCACTGGCCACCAGGTGGCTTGGGGGGTCGGGTAAGAAGAGAGTGGGGCTTGAGGCTCTCCAAGCAGGGCTTAAGCTGAAGGTGCCAGCCAAAGTGCAGCACCAGAGCAGGTTTCCTCCGTTGTGCCAAGGGAGGGCGAAGCAGCAGTGCCATGGTATGGGAGAGGATGGGGCTGCTGGAGGGTAAGAGCACAAAAAGTATTTGGGGAAAGAGGCTCGCTCTGCGAGGAGCTGTCGTGGGCAGAAAGGCCTCGCTCTACCCAGGCGCATGTGGGATGGGGGCTGTGCTGTGCTGCTGTGCTGCTGTGCTGTGGTTGGAGTGGGACTGGGAGTAGGAGCAGACTGGGATAGGGATCAGGACTGGCAGGGGGATGGTTAGGACAGCCCAGGGCACCAGTGGGTGGCACAGCCCCATTGGTGGGTGCCCAGGAGACTGGAAGACCCCAGAAGGCAGGAGCAGCCAGGTCCTCACGGAGCTGAGACAGCCTTTCCTGCCACCCCAGGCAGCAGAGGCCTGCTTGGAGGGAGCCCCATCCCCCTTTGCTGAGGGCCATGTTCTGCGTTTTGTTGCAGTCCCTCATGATGAGCAGCCAGACACTGAAGCCCCCCAGGACAGCAGCCCTGTGGGGATCCCTGGGGGACACCAAGCTGTCACTCCCTGACATGCCACGACATCCTGTCTGTGTAAGAGGGGCAGGCATGGGCCAAGTGTCGCACCCATGTGTCACCGCTGTGCCGAGGAAGGACTTGGGGAGCGGTGGGACAGGCACTACTGGGGGCCCTACAGCCCCCTGGGAGGGGAGTTGGGGGAAATGTGAGTTGGAAGCTGCAGTGCCAGGTGCTGCAGACGTAGAGGGGTTCTGGTGGCTCAGGGCTCTCTGCTGGAGCTAAGGGTGGGCTAGATTGGAGTGATTTAGGGCTGGAGGGAAGGGTGTTCTAGAATGGGATGTTTTAGGACAGGTAAGGGGTAAGCTAGATCAGGTTGCTTAGGGCAAACCTTGACTCACGCTTGGACCTGCTGCTTTGGGAGTGTGTGCCCTGGGTCAGTGACTGTGGTCACTGCCAGGACTCCGCCCTGCCAGGAGGTGCTGGGGGCATCTGGAGCCCCAAGCCAGGCCCCTGCCCTCCCCTGCAGCTCCCCATGGACACCACACCAGCAAAGGCCCTGCCTTCAAGCACCTTGAGCTGCCAGACCCGTCACATCCTCCAGTGCCTGGAGCAGCTTTCGAGCTCACCAGAGGTGAAGTGTGTGCCCCTTCTCCATCAGACAGGCGGGCGACTCTGCATGGAGGGGACCAGACAAGGGTGCAGTAGCCAAGCCCTTGGGTGGGACAAGCAGCGAGGGAGCAGGCGCACCTTGTAGCGAGTCCTCATGGACTTGGGGATCTTGGGGTTATTCCCTTGGGGTTTCACTGCCTTGGAGTTATTCCCTCGGGGTGGGATTGGTGCCTGGCCCCTAGAAGCCCCACGCCCATCTCCAAACGGCCGAAGAAGGCTTCTTCTGACCCACCATAGTGACAATGTTATCCTTTCTCAGACTTTGAAGATGTGCAAGATGCTGCTGCCAGTCCACAAAGCAAGCCTGAACAGTGTAAGTGCCACTCGCAGCCCTTCTACAGCCTCAGCCCTGGACTGCTCTCCTTGTGGCACAGAGCTTGACCAGGTTCCTGCTGACAGGCTGCTTAGCCCAGGTTTTTCCAACCAAACAGCCAAAATGGACATGCACAAAGTATACAAAGATACAAAACCCGAGCTCTGCACATCGTCCCCCTTTGGGCAGAGGGCAAAAGCCAGCCTTGTCCTGCACCAGCAGTGCTCTGTGCCCGTGGGATAGGGCTCATTCTCAGCAGTGACAGAGGGCAGGCACTCTCCAGTACAAGGCTGGGCCCTTTCCTAGCATGAGGTGGGGAGGGCACAACTGCAGTAGGGCCCTTTTGCGCTGGGTGTCCTAAAGTGGCCAGGGACAATCCCCACTGTACACACCCGAGTGCCCAACTGCATGCAGGAAGCAGATGTTTCTGGCTGGTTTCTCCCTGGTCCCTTTTGGGCCAGGAGAGCTGAGCACCCCATGGAGCAGCCCGTGGCCACTGCAGGAGGTGGACATGATGGGAGCCCATGTCATGGCCCAGGCTTACAGCAGGATCCATGTGCCTGGGACAACCGTCCTGTCTTCTGAACTTGTCCCACCCTCACGGTGCTGGCGAGGATGTACCCGAGCCTTCCCCTTGCTGCATAGACAAAGCTGCTTAATGATCTGCCCTTCCTGATTTTGCAGGTCATGGAGAGGAAACCCACAACTATGGCCAGCGCAACCCCACAGAGGCTCCCCACAAAGCGGCGGCAGGCATCGCCTTCAGCACACACGTTCCCCATGCTGGTGAGGGCTGGGGACAGGGCAGCGCAGGCCCCACGCAGGGACAGGGATCTCTGAGGGACCCTATGCCCCAGGGAGAGGGATTTCTGGCAGGGTTCAACAGGAGCTGCCAGGCAGCAGGGCCAAGCATCGCAGGCATGTGCTGGCATTGCTGCCTGCTCTGAGTGAGCAACAGCCCCTTCTCCCCTTTCTTGGCATCTCTAAGGGCCCTGAGTCAGGCACAGCAGGTCCCACTGCACGGCCAGGCACACAGGGAGCATACCTGAGCTCTGCACTGACAGCAAGACACCCACGTCAGAGTGATGGGGACCCCAAACACACTCCTATTTGCCTACGGCCCCGTGCCAGCCTGCCTGCCCCAGATGGTGGGATGGGATAGATGGGGCCAGGGCAGTTCCTGTTTGAGTTTCCTGGGGACATTTCTGTGCGCAGCTCGGGATCCTGGCAGGGGTCAAGGAAGTCTATCAGGGGCAGGCATTTGAGCATCCCCAGCCAAAACCTGGGCTGAGGCCCCTTGAAAGCTTACTGGCTGGGAGATGGTAGCTGGAAGAGGGTGGCTCAGGCTGCGGCTGGCACTGTTGGACAGCCACAGCTCTGGCAGGGAGCAGGCTCAGGATGGGGAAAGGGGCTCCCTCTAGCGCAACACCCCAACACCAACTTTGGCCCTTAGGCATGGCTGATCCCAGGGGGTCTCAAAAGAGGGTCTGCTTCTCTTTTTCAGGCTCCAAAGAGGGCCAGGAGGGCCGAGCCGGATGCTGACCCAGAGCAAGCCCAGGCAAGCAGTGGGATCAGGGCCCAGGTAGCACCAAATACACAATCAAAGCCACAGGTTTTGGTAGGGTGGGTTTTTCTGGGGCTCTGCTGCTGGCAGCCCATAGCAGACATCCAGCACAGCTGCAGCCCACATGGAGTGGGAGAGCATCTTTCCTACTTGCCATCAGCCCCACCAACCCCTTGTTCTTTTCCCCCTCCACACTACCTCATGCTGACTCCTCTGACGCCTGTGGTCCCTGCAGGGCATCGTGGCCTCCCTCCCCTGGACTCCTGGTGGGGCCAAGGACTGCCGTCCTCGAGCAGGGCTAAAAATTAGGAGTGTGCGAGGCCACTACCAGGCCAAGGAAGACAAGGAGGTGAGATCCTGTGCCCAGCAGCTGCTGGGCACCCATGGTCTGTGCCAGGTCCTGACCTCTCCTGCCCTTTCCCCAAGCCCAGCAGATCCCCCCCCACCATGTTGGCCAGGCACAGCTGGGCTTGGCAGCAAGGGGTGACGTGAGGCTCCTGCCCAACACCCACAGCCAGGGCAGGGCTTGTCCCCATACCATTGCGGTTGAGGTGCAAGGGAAGTCTGGTGCCAGTGTGCCCCAGGGTGCCCTATTTCCTGGTGCCATGCTGTGCTGCAGCCCGGTCATGCCCCTACAGTGCCAGGCACTGAGGCCTTGCTGCCAGTTGGCATGGTGGTGGTGGTGGCCTTGGAGGGACGTGAGGGGATTGCTCTGGGCCCCAAAACTGATCCAGTATGTATGTCCACAGGAGCCGGTGCTCCCCGACTTGGCACACATCCGCCTGGAGATCACCACACTGCCAATCTTTGTGTAACCACAGCAAGGAGGTGAGCCAAGGCCCATTGGGCTTGGGGGCCACCCAGCACTTCTTCCCCACTGCTGCTGAGAAAGGGTCTCCTGGCGGGGAGCGCTGTGGGAGAGGAGCACTGGAGGGACAGCTCCTGCTGGCACTGAGCTCGGCAATGGGCTCTCTCGGCCCCATGGCCTGGCAAGCACTGGGAGCACAGGCAGGAGAGCCTAGATCTATTGTGTGAAGTCCTAGCAGTTGCCAGGAGGGCACCCAAGGATGAAGCAGGCTGCAAAAGGGCAGGAGCATTTTGTGTCCCGCAGGAGCTGGCAAAGTGGATGGAGCAGGCATTGAGCTCCAGCCCTTCCTGGGTGGCCTCAGCTGCTGCTTCTGCTCCAATTCAGCACAAATGGGCTCCCATGAGGCTTGTTCTGGGGAGCAGTGTGGTAATAAATGCTCTGCTGGGAGAACAGCCCTGCTTGTAAGTCCACTAACACTGATGTGAGCTAAGCTTCCCCATTGCCACTAAAACAGCAGACCTGCAGCCCCAAGGACTGCTCTTTTGACAAAGATCACAAATCCAGGAATTGATGTCAGGAACAAGTTTTTTAACCTGTGAAATGCCCTTGCCTTTAGCCCCAGAAGATGAGCAAGCACCACCAGACGACAAAGCACCAGCCAGTGCCATCCCAGAATCTCAGAACAGTTGAGGTTGGAAGGGACCTCTGGAGATCATCTAGTCCAACTCCTCTCCTCAAGTAAGGTCACTGAGAACATGTCGCCCAGGACCCCTGTCCAGATGGCTTTTGAATAGCTCCAAGTATGGAGACTCCACAATATCTCTGGGCAACCTTTTCCAGTGCTCAGTCATCCTCTCAGTAAAAAAGTTTTTCCTGATTTTCAGATGCAAATTCCTGTGTTTCCGTTTGTGCCCGTTGCCTCTTGTCCTGTCAGTGAGCACCACTGAGAACAATCTGGCCCCATCCTCTTCAGATATTTCCACCCTTCAGATATTTCAATGCCTTGATAAGTTCCCCCATCAGTCTTCCCTTCTGCACATTGAACAGTCCCAGCTCTCCCAGCCTTTCCTACTATGGGAGATGCTCTAGTCCCTTCATCATCAGTAGCCCTTCAATGGGCTCACTCCAGTAACTCTGTAGCTAAAACCCCAAGGGAATAACCCCAAGATCCCCAAGTGCATGAGGACTCACCACAAGGTGTTCCTGTTCCTTGCCCCACTGTGGCAGAGTGCCAGGCTTGGCTACTACACCATTGCTCGGTCCCCTCCTATGCAGCATCACCCACCTGTCTGATGGAGAAGGGGCACCGGCTTCACCTTGAAACTTGAAAGCTTCTCCTGGCAGGTGTGGTGGGTATGGTAGCTCAAGGTGTTCGGACCCAGAGGGGCTTCAGTGCCCAGCTGCTCATCCTGAGGGATATGCTGTACGTTGCCTACAGAAAAGGAGGATGGGGCTCCCTCCAAGCAGGCCCCCATTGCCTGCGGTGGCAGAAAAGGCTGTCACAGGTGCAGCCAGCGGCCCTGACAGTGCTGGCCACCCATCACCCTACTGCTGCCCATGGCAGCCTTTTGCCGCATATGCTGCTCCATGGCAGCCCCTTTCCTTCCCACAGAGCCTGACAGTCACTGAATGTGCCCCTTTTGCCTTCTGATCATAGCACCCAGGTTATTTATGCTTTTAACACTGTGGTTTTCAGTCACCTGCAGGTTTCTTGCTTTTTGGCACTGTTCCTTTGGGGAGATTCAATTTTTTTTTTTTTTCAATGAATAGCCTCATTTTTTCAAAGTTCCCAGTCTTGCACCTGGGCTCACCTGTCCTGGCTCTGCAAGGAAGGGGAAGGTCCTGAGTCCTGTCCTCGCTCCAGCCTCTCTGGCCAATGCCAACTGGGTATTGCCACACACTGCTGCCATAACCATCCCTCTGCCAGTGCTGGTCTCCATCCCAGTCCTGGTCCCACTCCTGGTCCTGCTCTGACCACAGCTCAGCAGCACGCCCTGCATCCCAGTTGTGCCTGGGCAGAGTAAGGCTTCTTCACCTACAATGCCTCCACAGCCGGCAGCAGAAAGTGCCCAAAGGCTGGAAGGCGCTGAAGGGACTTGGTGGGGGGGGGCAGGCAACAGTGGCATTGCTGAGGACACAGCTGGGGCTGGGGAGCAGCAGCTGCTTGGGCTCCCTGTGCAGCTGCAGCCACTGCCTTCATTGCACCCAGACTGCAAGAAATAGATGCCCCTGGCCAGCATGAAAAGGCACTGGGAGGCCCCTGGCTCGCACCAGAAAGCACTCAGAAAGCCTTAGCCTGCACCACAAGGCACATATGTGGAGGCCTGTGCCCAGCAATGGAAGACACAAAAAGTATTGTTCAATGCACCAAAAGGCATGGGATGCAGTTGGAGACCCCAGCCTGCACCACAGGGCACTAGTCCACAGTGAAAAATAGACTAACTGGCCACAAAAGGCACTTGGACAACCCTGGCCAGCACTGCAAGGCACACGGAGGCCCCTGTGCTGCACTGCAAGGCATGCAGAGGCCCCAGAAATGCAGCTAAAGACCCTCATGGACCCAGAGAGTGCCAACGAAGAAGGAGAAAAGAAAAACTTACCTCCAGTTCTTGCCCCAGAGCAAGATCCATGCGCAGCCCCCAGGGCTCAAGGAGCAAGCCCCCCCCCCACCCCAAATCAGCAGAGCAAGAGCCTCTCCCCTGGCAGCCCTGGTGCAATCACTGCAACAGGCTCAGCTGCAGTGGGTGGAGGGCACAGCTGGGGCCCCCAGCCCCCTGCTGCCACCCTTCCCCTCCCCACAGCCACAGCACAGCTCTCTGCCCCACCAGCTACATCCTTTGCTCACTTTATACTCCTAGGTTTCACTTTTTTTTGATAACATGGAAAAGGTAGGAAGGAGAGAAATCAAGCAGCAACTGAAAAACCTCCATATCCACAAGCCCTGCAGCCACCTGCACCAATCTTGCTGGGTGGTGCTGGCAGCCCTCCATTGCCTTTAGTTACCCCTATGGTGGTGAATAAGTGGGAGACCCCTTGCTTAGGTAGTGGCTCCTTCGCAAGCTGTGTCCTGAGTATCTTTCCCCAGAGAGAGCTGCGAGATACCTTAGGCAGCTGGTTACAATTTCTTTTGGAAGGCTGCTGTCCAGGGATATCTGCGCCGCTGTCAGAAGAGGGCACTAAGGTGAAGGAAGCAGCCTGTTCCCAGAGGCCTGAAGGCTCCTGAAGAGCCAAGGGATGAGTTTCAAGCACTGCTGAAAATTGAAGGGCCTTTTGGTGCCCACAAGGCCTCTGGTTCCCGGGCCCACAGCAGGTCAGGGCCATCCTGCATCACTGGACGGGTTTTGCTTCTGCCATGACAGCAGCTTGGAGGTGCTACAGTCCAGCCCTGTCCCCCAGGAGTGGGTATGCCAGCAGGAGGGCTTTTGGCAGGTCGAGCTTCCCTCCTATTGCACTACCAGACCATCCAGATGAGCAAGCCACCAGAGTCACTCCACCTCCCAGAGAGAGGTTGAAAGTGAGAAGCTGTAATTAACGGTCACTTTATCAAGGACACTTGAACTAATGGCTTTTCCAGTCTCCTCCCTGCCCAACAGAGCTTCTGTTCCAAGCTCTGAGCTCCCTTTTAAGGCTTATATGGGGCAACATTCACCCCTTGTTTCCTCCAGAAACCCATGAACCCCAACCCTAATCCCACCAGGAGTGGTAGCAGATGCCCTGCAGTTGCTCCTTGCTTTATCCCCTCTGTGACAGGTCCTTGCAAGTCTGGGCCTTTCCTCTTCTGGAGGTGGTGGGGGATGTGGTGGAGGAGGCTTTAAATATCTCCAGCACCTTCAAAACAGTCCTGTGGCACCTCTGGTGCCTCTGCTGGGGTCCTTACATGGCTGGAGCTGTCGATCCCTGTCATCTCCATGCCCCCCCTGCCACCCACCCCACTGAGGTACCCTGGCAAGCAGGCATTGCACCTGGTCGAGCCCCTGGCCCCGCTCTGCCTCTGTCCCCTTAGCCGTGTGAGGGCTCGTAGGGTTTGGGGGGTCTCATCCCCCAAGCTCAGGTCTCTGGAAGTTTTGCTGATAGTAAAGTTTGCTGCTTAATCCTTAGTTTCCATCCAAAGCCGTCCTGCTTTTCATGCCGCAGAGTGCTTCCATGGCACTTTTATCCCTGTCCTGTCCCATTTCCCCCCCTCCCCAGTTTTTCTCTCTTCCAGCATGATCTAATGGAGTGTAGGTCAGTTCTGAGCCCTCTTTCCTCCTCTAGTCTGTCTGCTCCTGCCTGGTTTCAGGAGAAACCTCCTCTTTGGGCATTTTCTGTGATTTTGGCAACTTTATGGCTATGCCTGCCCCAAAGAGTGGTGTAAGATGGGAGTAAGAGAAGGGTTCACATTGACTGAGAGAGGCTGATTTAATGGGAATTTGATCCCTTTTTCCATTGTTCCAGCCCCTCGCTGGGGCTTTCTAACCGCTTCATCACACTAAAACGCCCTCTCCTCCAGGAAGCGCTGTGAGTTCCCTCTCCTAGAGCAGCCTTGCCCTGCCTTTCTCTCCTGGTTTCAGCTGACAACTCCATGCTCGCAGGACCCCCCAAGCACCCCAGGATCCCAAACTGGAGCTGCCCACATCCCGCACTGATTTGCTATGCTCAAACCCTTGTGATAGGCCAAAGGAAACATGCTTGTCCCCCCAAGGAAACCCCCATTAGTGGCCAAGCGAAGGCCAGCATTGCCTCAGTAATGTTACCAGCATTGCCTGAGTAAGCATCTAATGGAAGGACTAGAATGAGTCCACCTCTAATTAGTGCCGAAGAAGTTACATCAAGAGTCTTACTAAGGGAAAAGCCTCATTAATGCAATCCAAATGGTCCCACATGCAGGGGCTAGGCCATCAAAAGCCCTCTCTGCCAGGGACAGGGGTGTGCTAAGGGTCCCAGGTCCTTCCTTAGGAAGAGGATGATGGTGGTGGGTTCATCCACCACATGGTTGGGGGTGACGTTCTTAATCCTGATCACGATATTCCTTATAGAAGATGATAAAATGTAATCTGTAATCTGATGTCAGTACTCATCAAAATTAAATCAGTGCTTTAAAAATGTAACTATTAACTTTAGCATTAATGAAATAATTCCATGATGATTCATTATTAATGAATAGTGCCCAATTTGGCACTTTCATGGGGACAACTTAGGTGATGCTGATTTTTGCCCTTCCTTGCTCCAACACAGGACAGGCTCAGTCTGGTTGCAGAGGGAAGGACTCAGTGGGGGCAAGAGCTTTGTGCTCCCCATCTCAGGCAACCTGCAGCCCCCGAGCTACAACCCACCACCTCCATCCCCTCACCCCTGCCTCCCTCCATGGCACAACTGTGGGGTGATACAATGGGAAACCACTCTTTTGTTGGAAGTGAAACACCCCAATCACCTACAGTGAGGTGAAATGGAGCTGCAGAGAGGCCGTAGTAAGTGCAGACAGACCTAGTTGGCCTTGAACTCCAATAAGACCTTGAAAAATCCAGATGCAAATTAGGGCTGTGACTAGCCCTGGGGAAGTTTTGGGAGACAAGGGTCACAGCTGCACCCCACCATGGAAAGATCCTTTGAGCTCTGTGTGATACAGCACAATGGGTGGGCTCTGGTGCCCCTAGGGTCCTGCATTTGCCCAGCCCCCACTCCAAATCCCCCATGTGCCTATTTGGTCTTTCAGCACTGCTCCATCAGCCCACAGTGACCTCAGAGCCTATGTGGGCATTTCTGCTCAGCCCAGAGCCTCTCTTAGCCTACTTTGCCCCCCTAGAGCCCTGTGTGCCCCACAGAAATGCCCACAGCATGAGAACCTGATCCCAACTCTTTAGGGCGATACCTGGGGAAAACCCTCCCGCAGTCGCTGCAGCCTCCTTGTTGCCTTGTCCAGCTTGAAGGTTGCCAGCAGTTCACCTGCCATGCAGAAGAGGGAGTGCAGCCATCCACAAGACAGCCTAGAATAGGATTTAATAGGAACATATAGGAGGCAGTAGTTGCCCCCACCCTGGCACAACCACAGTCACAGTGATCGCAATGGGACTACCCAGGGAGAGGCTCTCATTAGCTTGCCAGAAGTGCCATCACCCCTGGGGGCTGAGCCTGGAGGGCTGTGGGACTCCTCAGGCTCCTGCTACTGGAGTGGTCAGGATTGAAATTGAGGTGGCTGCCTGTGCCGGGAGCTGCAGCTGCCCTGAAGGCCAGGGCAGAGCTATTTCATGTGTCCCTAGGAGCCTCCCTGTGCCCTGGGGTTGCTTGGGGCATGCGGCTTGCAGTCACTGTAGAGGTTTGGCTCCAAGCCTCCTTGCAGTTACATGAAGTAACCTCACGCCAAGGACTGGGAGCTCCTCTGGCCCTCAGCTCTGCCTTTGCCATTGCCATTGACACCCTCGGGGACCCAGCTGTTGGTGCCAGGGGTCAGCCCGTGTGGGAGGATGGCTCCAGGGCTGCCAGCAAACAACTGCTGATGATATTCCTTGCATTGCTGACCTGGAGGACAGCTGGGTGAGCAGGACAGAGACACTACAGCTGGCATCTTTGTTGCTCTAATGATCATGTGAGCTCTGGGGTGTCTTTGGCAGGGGAACATGCCCATTTCTGGGGCTCCCCACATGTCCACTGCTCCTCAGGGCTTTGTTTGGAGGGTGGGAGGGAGCAGCACTATGCTTGCTGCATGATGGCGGCTCTGTTTGGTAGCACTGTTGAGGTGGTGCTAAATAGCAGGCTGTAGTGCCTGCTGTTGCCTTCTGGGTGCTGCCAGGTAGGTCATTTTGGGGAACGACTAGGATCCCTGGACCTTCCATGGCAGAGAGCCATTTCCCAGCTGGTGTTTGTTAGGTTGGAGTTTGCAGGACAGGAGCCTCACCTGGCATGTGAGGCACTGGAGAGAGGCCTTTTGGTCTTGCCCCCATTCTGCTCTCATTTACTCATGAGGCACTAGTTTTCAGCATAGCAGATGCTTTATTATTACAATGAAGTGCCAGAAGATCCTGGTGACAAGCACAGCGCTGTCCAGGACAGGGAGCGAGGGACAGCTTAGCACAACCTGCTGCCTGGAACAGCCCCATGAGGCTTGAGTTTCTGGAGAAGAGGCCAAGCCCAGCCTGACAGGTCTCAGTCCACCCAGGACCCTGCCCCTTTCTTCATGCTCTCTGCTCTGTTGTTCCCAGGAGCTGGGCCAGGCACCCTCTGCCTGCCAGGACAGGTGCCTGAGGTCCTGGGCATGAGGTCCTACAAGGTCCTCTGCTGGCTGGAGGCAAACACCATCTTGATGAAGAAGCACCTGAGAAACCTGTGCCACTGGCACCAGCAGGACAGCAGGCACTAAGAGGAGAAAGATGGAAGAGGTGGAAGAGGAGAGGCTTTTTTTTTCCCTCTGCCTGCCAGCCCGCCCCCCCCCCCCCCAGTCACAGCTCCAGCATGGCTCTGGGGGTGCTGGGAGATTAAAGGGGACACCTCGAGCTTTGCTGTCCCTGTGCCTCTGGAGGAAGTTGCTCTGGGAGAGAAAAGGGGAGCCATTTGTGTTCCCACCTGCAAAGGCACAGTCCATTGGCTCAGCTCTTGCCTGGGGAAGGTCCCTGCTGCCCTCTCTCCCCACATCATGGCTTTCAGTGCTGAAATGTGAGTGCACATCATTGCATTCAACATGGTGCAGTCACAGCAAGCAGAGGGTTCTGGGGTGCCCTGAAAGGCTATTGAAGAGAGACAAATAATACCTGGACCATCACTGCTGGGTAATTAACATCCATTACCAAGTAATTTTTGCCCTTCCAGCTCTAAAAGAAATG
Organism: Struthio camelus; assembly: GCF_040807025.1. Lineage (NCBI taxonomy): Eukaryota > Metazoa > Chordata > Aves > Struthioniformes > Struthionidae > Struthio > Struthio camelus. The sequence continues at coordinate 3,581,912 of NC_090945.1, forward strand.
ATGGTGAGTGTGCACTATTCCTTATGTTTAGTTATGGTTATTCAAAAAGTCAGATACTCCAGCAGCTCTAGAGCTGAGCTGCATGGCCAGCCAAAACGGGGCTGCCACATGAGCCACCTGTCTCCTGCGTATGCCTTTGTCCTGTTCAGCACTCCCCTAGCTCTGCAGAAGGGCTTGGCAGTCTGCACTGCCAGACTGCACTGCTCCCAACCTCCGGGTTCATTTTGGCATGTCTCTATTCAGCTATGGCCAAAGCACTGTCCGGAACGTGGGCTTCCTGATGCTATGGGGCCCTACATGGGAAGGCATGTCCCTGGTTTTGGTAGAGATCCCTTTTCTTGGGAAACCTGTTCCTTCCTCCTTCTTCCCCTTTTTAAAATCCTTTGCATTTGCAAGTGTAATTGCACACTGCAGCGAGATGCACAGAGGAACTGCAGCTGCCAGTGTATGTCCTTTCCCAAGAGCTACACTCATTTGTCTCTTTCTGAAACGAGATACACTTCTTCTCTCTCCCAAACCAGGTTGTTCTATTTAGTAGACAAATGATAATGTGCTACTTTAAAAATAAGTGATTATTATCCCATGAATACTGTCATCTTTCTAATGCTTTGTGTGACTGAGCCATAAAAACATCAATTCAAATTCTTTGGAATAATTGCATTTTGTATCTTAAGATCTCTTTTCAAGTTGTCACTAAAGTCTTACTTTCCTCCAGAAGAGGCATGATAACCATGCACCCTCCTGCTGGGAGCCATCTGAATTTTGACAAGACTTTTTAGTAAGTAATCTCCACCACCACCTCCTCCTAGCTAGAAAGATGGAGCGCAGGGATGCTCTAGAGCTACTGACTCTCAGGCAAGTTACTGTTTCCAAGGAAGGTAAGTATGCAGATCTGTGCACTTACTTCTGACTCTGACATCGCAGCTGTATTCCTGCAGCACAAAATTACTTCCTTCTTTACAGGGCTATCTCATGGAAATATAGGGAGGGATAGCACTTGGATATCTGTTATTGCTGGTAGATGTCTGTCCAGCCTGTGCTTAACCTCCAGTGATGGAGCCTCTAGTGTGTCCCAGTGCTTCACTGTCCTTCCCTTTACAAGGGTTTTCATAATGTTTAGCCTGAATCTCCTCTGCTGAAGTTCAATCCCCACCCTTCTTCTCCTAACCACCCTGGCTGGGCCTGGTACAAACTGATTCTGCCAGGTATGATGCATATCTATTTCTTCTCAGGGTTTTCGGGCCAGAGGTGCATTGGTAGCATCAGTTTGCACTACACACAAAAGATCTCCTGTAATCCTTTGGCAGGCTAAATTAGCCTCAAAATCAGTTGACGTTGCCCAAGCCAGACCATGAACTCAACCTCTCACCTAGAGCCTTGACTGTCCATAAGCGTTATTATTTTTACTACTACAGAACCTCAGACACTCAGGATCTTGGTGCCAAACAGTGAAAGAAATTAGCCCTCTGATCATGCCGTGTGTTAACAACCCAAGACGCTCTTGTGAAACCATTAAGAATTGGACTTCTTGACCTTACCCGCCTCCCTAGATGGACATGGTTATCAATTTTGAACAAACAGGAAGTAGATCCAAGCTGTCATCTAAACAGCCACTTGTCTGCAAAAATAAAACAAGAAACAGTGCAATTACAGCACTAGAGAAAATACGCTCTAAGAATCACAGAAAGATTTGCCATTTAACCAAGGGGAACATGAGTGGCATTATGTGCCTTTTCCACTTGGAACAGCAACTGTCAGTGTGGACAAAAAGGACTTCACGCTCCCAAGTGTTACAACCTGCATACCGGTATTTATGCACACATACATTTTGCACAGCATCACACTAACGAATAACATTTCAGAAAGTGGTCATTAGTCAGGAGATAATCAAACACTCTTCCAAGCAGGGCAGCCAAGAAAGACCTATTTAGAACAGTTTTGTCTTCACTGTACAGCAGATTAAAAGGTAGGAAAATAATTTTAAAATCTGAGCGCTTCAACAGAACTTTAATTCAACAGAAGCCTTTCAAGAATGGGTAAAATAATGCCAATATACACACAGAACATATTCAATTTAATGAAAACAAAAGAAAATGAGGTGTACAAAGTATAAAGACAAAGGGGCAGAGATGGTGATGTAGTCATTTATATATCTAGATGTGTGGAATCAGACAAAGCTGTGAATTTTCAACTCTCATTGCTGAGCATATGATAACAACAGCAATAAAGGAGAAAAAAATAGTTTAAATTAGAGACAGTTCCCTCTGTTCCTAAAGAAATAGTTCCCTCTGTCCCTCTTTCCTAAAGAAATAGCTATTAAAATTTAAAACAAGTTTTTTACTCAAAGTTTGGTGACAATATTTAGTTGAAAACAATATCAGTCATTCATTAACAAAATATCTTTCATAATGGCTAAATCAAGGTCTTGGGAGCATTTCAATGAAACCATCATAGGTGTCTTTCTGCAGAATAGATGCCTTATAACCCTGACAAACCGAAACTTTTGGGGATGTCTTTAGATAAACTGACACAGCTGTAACTCTTCACCCTCCTTTTGACCCATTCCTTCTTGGGGGGAGGGGCGGGGTCCTATAGTGGCCTCATAGCTTTGGCCAAGTGTGGCGCGATCACTGAAGAACTCACCTCTCAGTGCCCTCTGTGATATCAGGCCCCCAGTTATACAGCCTGGGAGAAGAAAAGGATCATCCTGACTCTGAAGTACAGCTGCCTCCTTTGAGATGTCTTAGCATATGTCCTCCCTAGCACACTCTGTGCATTGGTCCAGTTGAGATTTGGTTGCGATTCCGAGTGCAATTTCTCAGCTGTAACAGCATAGCCAGCTGTGCGCAGCGTCTTGTAGGACCCCCAAGGCAGGGACAGGAGAGCACTCAGCTTCTCAAACCAGCCTCCACTGGTGTTAACTATGAAATTACCTTTTCCTTGCTGTAGCCTTCTGTACGGCATGACATTCATTACAACCAAAGCAGGCATCTTAGAGATGGCAAAATAAAGTCTGTTCCTCAAGCATCCTCCGACCACCAGCAATACCTCTCTTGAGTAACTGTGAAGGCCAAGGACTTGGTAGGATGTGAATTAACAACATAACACAACACCAAACATTTCATCAGGGTAATTTCCTGATGACTGAGAACTTCGCTTTATACGATAGTGGTAGATTTTTAGCCAATGTTCTGTTTATACACCTAAAAACCAAACAGACTGAAAAACTAAACACAGACTCCAGCAATATGAAACTGTTTAGCCTAGACCTCACCTATTTAACAGCAGAATAACTCAGAGCTGAAGCACAGAATTTCAACGAATGGCTGAGGTTGCAAGGCACCTCTGGAGATGATGGAGGCCAACCTGCCTGCTCAAGCAGGCTCCTCTAGAGCACCTTGCACAGCAGCGCGTCCAGGCGCCTGGGACTCTCTGCAGGCAAAGAGACTCCGCTCCCTCGCTGGGCAACCTGTTCCAGTGCTCTGGCACCCTCCCACGAAAGAAGGTTTTTCCTCAGGGTCACATGGCACTTCCTGGGCTTCACTTTGTGCCTCTTGTCCTGTCACTGGGCACCACGGAGAAGAGGCTGGCCCCATCCTCGTCACAGCCTCCCTTCGCAGACCTGTACGCACCGACCGCATCTCCTCTCGGTCGGCTCTTCGCCACGCTAAACAGGCCAGGCTCGCTCAGCCGTTCTTCATAGGCCACATGCTCCAGTCTCCTCAGCCTCTTCGTAGCCCTGCACTGTGCTCTCGCCAGGAGGGCCATGTCTCTCTTGCACTGGGCAGCCCAGAGCGGCACACTGGAAAAGCCGGGTGCCCCCTTTGCCTTCTGGCACCCTTCTGCACTAACCGCTGCCTCTGCTCACTGTGCTCCGGGAGCCGCGCTCTACACCTGGCTCTTCTGTAGGCCTCTGCCTAGCCGTGACTCACAAGGGGGCTTGAGCCACCCAATCGGGCGCCACCTGAATCAAAAGCCCCAGCTCCCTCTGACCGGGGCAACCCAGGCACCTGGTTAGCAGCAGCCACCCCTAGCTACAACTCCCCAGCACAAGTTCAGTCAAGGCCTCCTGCAGTAGGCCTTGCCTAGCTCTCCCTTCCTGCTAGCAGCAAGCACCGTCCCGTTCCTCGGCACGCCCCACAAAGCCGCCACAACTTCCAACGAGCTCCTCGCAGCTCCCAAGCACAGCCCGGACACTGCGGAGCACACTCAGGCCTCTCGCCGCTGCCCTCGCCACTTGCCGCTTCTAGAGCCACCGCCTCACAGGCGCCTTCTCCAACCCCCCTCGCCCCCCCCCCACCCACCCAAAGAAGGCCCACCTGCACCCAACGCCCCCACAACTCCCCCTCACCACGGGCAACCCAGGCAGCTCCCTAGCAGCAGCTCCCCCTTCCTACGGCTGCCCAGCACAACCTCTGGCCGCCTCTACGTCTCCTCGCCTACCTCCCCTTGCCCGCTCGCAACAAGCACCCGCCCCTTCCTCACCCAGCCCCAGAAAAGGTCGCTTACTTACCAGCTGGACATCAGCGGCGTGGTGCTGCCGACAGGGATGTGGGGATCCTGCAAGTCTTCTCTGAGGACCACTTTTCCAGTAGCACCTGGCAGTGCCCTGCTCCGCTCAGGGACAGGATCTCGCTAGTAGCCCAAGTAGGACTAAGGTTACAGTTAGGCGTGAGAGCGAGGATCTAGCCACACGGGGGCTGGCGCTTTCAAAGGGAGCGGCAGTGAAAAAAACGGGACTGCCACTACAACTTCCCTTGCTCAGTAGAGGAACGGGGATTGGGGCCACACAGCTTCGGGCCACACGTGTCTTTCGGCTTACAGTCGGCCTCATCTGGGGAGGCTCCGAGTCCGGTTTAGGCAGCAGGGAAAGGCTCGTGAACCAAGCAGAGGGACAGTTCACGGGGCAGGCCAAAGGAAATGCGCGGCTGTCACACAGCTCCTCCCGGCACAAGGCTTTCGTTAGCACCTGCAAGTGGCGCTCCTCCCGAAGTTTGGGATTTGGCCTCGGGCTAGAGGGAGAGCGCTGTTGGCGCCGCACTCGAATGTGTTTTGCGTGGCGGTGCTTTCTTGTGGCTTTCCTGGCAGACTTGAGCGGGAGCCCTGCGCCACCAGAGGCAGTGTGGTGCCCCTTGCTCGGCTCGAGGGCTCTGCCCAGCTTTGCCCTTCTCTGGCCTGCTGACCTGGAGCTGCTGTGTGCAGCTCTGGCCGGCGTCTGCTTGGATCTGTGCCACACCTGCCTTCCTCTTCAACCATTCCGTCGTGAGAGCCCCGAAGGGCCACTATGGCCACAGTCGGCTCGCTGTCCTTTTCAGCCGCTTGTGGGGGCGGGAGGGGGGGCTGCAGTGTGGCAAAGGCAGGCAGTCTCACGTGGCCCTTTCTCTGCCCACAGCTACTCTGGCTCCCCTACTGCTGTTAGTAGCGGGGCCCTGGGGAAAGAGGGGCAAGCGCTTTCGTTCCATTTGTTGGGCCAGTTGGATGGCAGAGAGCAGGAGAGAGGGTGCCTATGCCCGTCCTGGGCACCCTCGGAGGATGCAGGAGCAGGTCAGAGGGTGCCCGAAACTCACCAAATGGGTGAGGTTGCAAGGCACCTCTGGAGATGATGGAGGCCAACCTGCCTGCTCAAGCAGGCTCCTCTAGAGCACCTTGCACAGCAGCGCGTCCAGGCGCCTGGGACTCTCTGCAGGCAAAGAGACTCCGCTCCCTCGCTGGGCAACCTGTTCCAGTGCTCTGGCACCCTCCCACGAAAGAAGGTTTTTCCTCAGGGTCACATGGCACTTCCTGGGCTTCACTTTGTGCCTCTTGTCCTGTCACTGGGCACCACGGAGAAGAGGCTGGCCCCATCCTCGTCACAGCCTCCCTTCGCAGACCTGTACGCACCGACCGCATCTCCTCTCGGTCGGCTCTTCGCCACGCTAAACAGGCCAGGCTCGCTCAGCCGTTCTTCATAGGCCACATGCTCCAGTCTCCTCAGCCTCTTCGTAGCCCTGCACTGTGCTCTCGCCAGGAGGGCCATGTCTCTCTTGCACTGGGCAGCCCAGAGCGGCACACTGGAAAAGCCAGGTGCCCCCTTTGCCTTCTGGCACCCTTCTGCACTAACCGCTGCCTCTGCTCACTGTGCTCCGGGAGCCGCGCTCTACGCCTGGCTCTTCTGTAGGCCTCTGCCTAGCCGTGACTCACAAGGGGGCTTGAGCCACCCAATCGGGCGCCACCTGAATCAAAAGCCCCAGCTCCCTCTGACCGGGGCAACCCAGGCACCTGGTTAGCAGCAGCCACCCCTAGCTACAACTCCCCAGCACAAGTTCAGTCAAGGCCTCCTGCAGTAGGCCTTGCCTAGCTCTCCCTTCCTGCTAGCAGCAAGCACCGTCCCGTTCCTCGGCACGCCCCACAAAGCCGCCACAACTTCCAACGAGCTCCTCGCAGCCCCCAAGCACAGCCCGGACACTGCGGAGCACACTCAGGCCTCTCGCCGCTGCCCTCGCCACTTGCTGCTTCTAGAGCCACCGCCTCACAGGCGCCTTCTCCAACCCCCCTCGCCCCCCCCACCCACCCAAAGAAGGCCCACCTGCACCCAACGCCCCCACAACTCCCCCTCACCACGGGCAACCCAGGCAGCTCCCTAGCAGCAGCTCCCCCTTCCTACGGCTGCCCAGCACAACCTCTGGCCGCCTCTACGTCTCCTCGCCTACCTCCCCTTGCCCGCTCGCAACAAGCACCCGCCCCTTCCTCACCCAGCCCCAGAAAAGGTCGCTTACTTACCAGCTGGACATCAGCGGCGTGGTGCTGCCGACAGGGATGTGGGGATCCTGCAAGTCTTCTCTGAGGACCACTTTTCCAGTAGCACCTGGCAGTGCCCTGCTCCGCTCAGGGACAGGATCTCGCTAGTAGCCCAAGTAGGACTAAGGTTACAGTTAGGCGTGAGAGCGAGGATCTAGCCGCACGGGGGCTGGCGCTTTCAAAGGGAGCGGCAGTGAAAAAAACGGGACTGCCACTACAACTTCCCTTGCTCAGTAGAGGAACGGGGATTGGGGCCACACAGCTTCGGGCCACACGTGTCTTTCGGCTTACAGTCGGCCTCATCTGGGGAGGCTCCGAGTCCGGTTTAGGCAGCAGGGAAAGGCTCGTGAACCAAGCAGAGGGACAGTTCACGGGGCAGGCCAAAGGAAATGCGCGGCTGTCACACAGCTCCTCCCGGCACAAGGATTTCGTTAGCACCTGCAAGTGGCGCTCCTCCCGAAGTTTGGGATTTGGCCTCGGGCTAGAGGGAGAGCGCTGTTGGCGCCGCACTCGAATGTGTTTTGCGTGGCGGTGCTTTCTCGTGGCTTTCCTGGCAGACTTGAGCGGGAGCCCTGCGCCACCAGAGGCAGCGTGGTGCCCCTTGCTCGGCTCGAGGGCTCTGCCCAGCTTTGCCCTTCTCTGGCCTGCTGACCTGGAGCTGCTGTGTGCAGCTCTGGCCGGCGTCTGCTTGGATCTGTGCCACACCTGCCTTCCTCTTCAACCATTCCGTCGTGAGAGCCCCGAAGGGCCACTATGGCCACAGTCGGCTCGCTGTCCTTTTCAGCCGCTTGTGGGGGCGGGAGGGGGGGCTGCAGTGTGGCAAAGGCAGGCAGTCTCACGTGGCCCTTTCTCTGCCCACAGCTACTCTGGCTCCCCTACTGCTGTTAGTAGCGGGGCCCTGGGGAAAGAGGGGCAAGCGCTTTCGTTCCATTTGTTGGGCCAGTTGGATGGCAGAGAGCAGGAGAGAGGGTGCCTATGCCCGTCCTGGGCACCCTCGGAGGATGCAGGAGCAGGTCAGAGGGTGCCCGAAACTCACCAAATGGGTGAGGTTGCAAGGCACCTCTGGAGATGATGGAGGCCAACCTGCCTGCTCAAGCAGGCTCCTCTAGAGCACCTTGCACAGCAGCGCGTCCAGGCGCCTGGGACTCTCTGCAGGCAAAGAGACTCCGCTCCCTCGCTGGGCAACCTGTTCCAGTGCTCTGGCACCCTCCCACGAAAGAAGGTTTTTCCTCAGGGTCACATGGCACTTCCTGGGCTTCACTTTGTGCCTCTTGTCCTGTCACTGGGCACCACGGAGAAGAGGCTGGCCCCATCCTCGTCACAGCCTCCCTTCGCAGACCTGTACGCACCGACCGCATCTCCTCTCGGTCGGCTCTTCGCCACGCTAAACAGGCCAGGCTCGCTCAGCCGTTCTTCATAGGCCACATGCTCCAGTCTCCTCAGCCTCTTCGTAGCCCTGCACTGTGCTCTCGCCAGGAGGGCCATGTCTCTCTTGCACTGGGCAGCCCAGAGCGGCACACTGGAAAAGCCGGGTGCCCCCTTTGCCTTCTGGCACCCTTCTGCACTAACCGCTGCCTCTGCTCACTGTGCTCCGGGAGCCGCGCTCTACGCCTGGCTCTTCTGTAGGCCTCTGCCTAGCCGTGACTCACAAGGGGGCTTGAGCCACCCAATCGGGCGCCACCTGAATCAAAAGCCCCAGCTCCCTCTGACCGGGGCAACCCAGGCACCTGGTTAGCAGCAGCCACCCCTAGCTACAACTCCCCAGCACAAGTTCAGTCAAGGCCTCCTGCAGTAGGCCTTGCCTAGCTCTCCCTTCCTGCTAGCAGCAAGCACCGTCCCGTTCCTCGGCACGCCCCACAAAGCCGCCACAACTTCCAACGAGCTCCTCGCAGCTCCCAAGCACAGCCCGGACACTGCGGAGCACACTCAGGCCTCTCGCCGCTGCCCTCGCCACTTGCCGCTTCTAGAGCCACCGCCTCACAGGCGCCTTCTCCAACCCCCCTCGCCCCCCCCCCACCCACCCAAAGAAGGCCCACCTGCACCCAACGCCCCCACAACTCCCCCTCACCACGGGCAACCCAGGCAGCTCCCTAGCAGCAGCTCCCCCTTCCTACGGCTGCCCAGCACAACCTCTGGCCGCCTCTACGTCTCCTCGCCTACCTCCCCTTGCCCGCTCGCAACAAGCACCCGCCCCTTCCTCACCCAGCCCCAGAAAAGGTCGCTTACTTACCAGCTGGACATCAGCGGCGTGGTGCTGCCGACAGGGATGTGGGGATCCTGCAAGTCTTCTCTGAGGACCACTTTTCCAGTAGCACCTGGCAGTGCCCTGCTCCGCTCAGGGACAGGATCTCGCTAGTAGCCCAAGTAGGACTAAGGTTACAGTTAGGCGTGAGAGCGAGGATCTAGCCACACGGGGGCTGGCGCTTTCAAAGGGAGCGGCAGTGAAAAAAACGGGACTGCCACTACAACTTCCCTTGCTCAGTAGAGGAACGGGGATTGGGGCCACACAGCTTCGGGCCACACGTGTCTTTCGGCTTACAGTCGGCCTCATCTGGGGAGGCTCCGAGTCCGGTTTAGGCAGCAGGGAAAGGCTCGTGAACCAAGCAGAGGGACAGTTCACGGGGCAGGCCAAAGGAAATGCGCGGCTGTCACACAGCTCCTCCCGGCACAAGGCTTTCGTTAGCACCTGCAAGTGGCGCTCCTCCCGAAGTTTGGGATTTGGCCTCGGGCTAGAGGGAGAGCGCTGTTGGCGCCGCACTCGAATGTGTTTTGCGTGGCGGTGCTTTCTCGTGGCTTTCCTGGCAGACTTGAGCGGGAGCCCTGCGCCACCAGAGGCAGTGTGGTGCCCCTTGCTCGGCTCGAGGGCTCTGCCCAGCTTTGCCCTTCTCTGGCCTGCTGACCTGGAGCTGCTGTGTGCAGCTCTGGCCGGCGTCTGCTTGGATCTGTGCCACACCTGCCTTCCTCTTCAACCATTCCGTCGTGAGAGCCCCGAAGGGCCACTATGGCCACAGTCGGCTCGCTGTCCTTTTCAGCCGCTTGTGGGGGCGGGAGGGGGGGCTGCAGTGTGGCAAAGGCAGGCAGTCTCACGTGGCCCTTTCTCTGCCCACAGCTACTCTGGCTCCCCTACTGCTGTTAGTAGCGGGGCCCTGGGGAAAGAGGGGCAAGCGCTTTCGTTCCATTTGTTGGGCCAGTTGGATGGCAGAGAGCAGGAGAGAGGGTGCCTATGCCCGTCCTGGGCACCCTCGGAGGATGCAGGAGCAGGTCAGAGGGTGCCCGAAACTCACCAAATGGGTGAGGTTGCAAGGCACCTCTGGAGATGATGGAGGCCAACCTGCCTGCTCAAGCAGGCTCCTCTAGAGCACCTTGCACAGCAGCGCGTCCAGGCGCCTGGGACTCTCTGCAGGCAAAGAGACTCCGCTCCCTCGCTGGGCAACCTGTTCCAGTGCTCTGGCACCCTCCCACGAAAGAAGGTTTTTCCTCAGGGTCACATGGCACTTCCTGGGCTTCACTTTGTGCCTCTTGTCCTGTCACTGGGCACCACGGAGAAGAGGCTGGCCCCATCCTCGTCACAGCCTCCCTTCGCAGACCTGTACGCACCGACCGCATCTCCTCTCGGTCGGCTCTTCGCCACGCTAAACAGGCCAGGCTCGCTCAGCCGTTCTTCATAGGCCACATGCTCCAGTCTCCTCAGCCTCTTCGTAGCCCTGCACTGTGCTCTCGCCAGGAGGGCCATGTCTCTCTTGCACTGGGCAGCCCAGAGCGGCACACTGGAAAAGCCAGGTGCCCCCTTTGCCTTCTGGCACCCTTCTGCACTAACCGCTGCCTCTGCTCACTGTGCTCCGGGAGCCGCGCTCTACGCCTGGCTCTTCTGTAGGCCTCTGCCTAGCCGTGACTCACAAGGGGGCTTGAGCCACCCAATCGGGCGCCACCTGAATCAAAAGCCCCAGCTCCCTCTGACCGGGGCAACCCAGGCACCTGGTTAGCAGCAGCCACCCCTAGCTACAACTCCCCAGCACAAGTTCAGTCAAGGCCTCCTGCAGTAGGCCTTGCCTAGCTCTCCCTTCCTGCTAGCAGCAAGCACCGTCCCGTTCCTCGGCACGCCCCACAAAGCCGCCACAACTTCCAACGAGCTCCTCGCAGCCCCCAAGCACAGCCCGGACACTGCGGAGCACACTCAGGCCTCTCGCCGCTGCCCTCGCCACTTGCTGCTTCTAGAGCCACCGCCTCACAGGCGCCTTCTCCAACCCCCCTCGCCCCCCCCACCCACCCAAAGAAGGCCCACCTGCACCCAACGCCCCCACAACTCCCCCTCACCACGGGCAACCCAGGCAGCTCCCTAGCAGCAGCTCCCCCTTCCTACGGCTGCCCAGCACAACCTCTGGCCGCCTCTACGTCTCCTCGCCTACCTCCCCTTGCCCGCTCGCAACAAGCACCCGCCCCTTCCTCACCCAGCCCCAGAAAAGGTCGCTTACTTACCAGCTGGACATCAGCGGCGTGGTGCTGCCGACAGGGATGTGGGGATCCTGCAAGTCTTCTCTGAGGACCACTTTTCCAGTAGCACCTGGCAGTGCCCTGCTCCGCTCAGGGACAGGATCTCGCTAGTAGCCCAAGTAGGACTAAGGTTACAGTTAGGCGTGAGAGCGAGGATCTAGCCGCACGGGGGCTGGCGCTTTCAAAGGGAGCGGCAGTGAAAAAAACGGGACTGCCACTACAACTTCCCTTGCTCAGTAGAGGAACGGGGATTGGGGCCACACAGCTTCGGGCCACACGTGTCTTTCGGCTTACAGTCGGCCTCATCTGGGGAGGCTCCGAGTCCGGTTTAGGCAGCAGGGAAAGGCTCGTGAACCAAGCAGAGGGACAGTTCACGGGGCAGGCCAAAGGAAATGCGCGGCTGTCACACAGCTCCTCCCGGCACAAGGCTTTCGTTAGCACCTGCAAGTGGCGCTCCTCCCGAAGTTTGGGATTTGGCCTCGGGCTAGAGGGAGAGCGCTGTTGGCGCCGCACTCGAATGTGTTTTGCGTGGCGGTGCTTTCTCGTGGCTTTCCTGGCAGACTTGAGCGGGAGCCCTGCGCCACCAGAGGCAGCGTGGTGCCCCTTGCTCGGCTCGAGGGCTCTGCCCAGCTTTGCCCTTCTCTGGCCTGCTGACCTGGAGCTGCTGTGTGCAGCTCTGGCCGGCGTCTGCTTGGATCTGTGCCACACCTGCCTTCCTCTTCAACCATTCCGTCGTGAGAGCCCCGAAGGGCCACTATGGCCACAGTCGGCTCGCTGTCCTTTTCAGCCGCTTGTGGGGGCGGGAGGGGGGGGCTGCAGTGTGGCAAAGGCAGGCAGTCTCACGTGGCCCTTTCTCTGCCCACAGCTACTCTGGCTCCCCTACTGCTGTTAGTAGTGGGGCCCTGGGGAAAGAGGGGCAAGCGCTTTCGTTCCATTTGTTGGGCCAGTTGGATGGCAGAGAGCAGGAGAGAGGGTGCCTATGCCCGTCCTGGGCACCCTCGGAGGATGCAGGAGCAGGTCAGAGGGTGCCCGAAACTCACCAAATGGGTGAGGTTGCAAGGCACCTCTGGAGATGATGGAGGCCAACCTGCCTGCTCAAGCAGGCTCCTCTAGAGCACCTTGCACAGCAGCGCGTCCAGGCGCCTGGGACTCTCTGCAGGCAAAGAGACTCCGCTCCCTCGCTGGGCAACCTGTTCCAGTGCTCTGGCACCCTCCCACGAAAGAAGGTTTTTCCTCAGGGTCACATGGCACTTCCTGGGCTTCACTTTGTGCCTCTTGTCCTGTCACTGGGCACCACGGAGAAGAGGCTGGCCCCATCCTCGTCACAGCCTCCCTTCGCAGACCTGTACGCACCGACCGCATCTCCTCTCGGTCGGCTCTTCGCCACGCTAAACAGGCCAGGCTCGCTCAGCCGTTCTTCATAGGCCACATGCTCCAGTCTCCTCAGCCTCTTCGTAGCCCTGCACTGTGCTCTCGCCAGGAGGGCCATGTCTCTCTTGCACTGGGCAGCCCAGAGCGGCACACTGGAAAAGCCGGGTGCCCCCTTTGCCTTCTGGCACCCTTCTGCACTAACCGCTGCCTCTGCTCACTGTGCTCCGGGAGCCGCGCTCTACGCCTGGCTCTTCTGTAGGCCTCTGCCTAGCCGTGACTCACAAGGGGGCTTGAGCCACCCAATCGGGCGCCACCTGAATCAAAAGCCCCAGCTCCCTCTGACCGGGGCAACCCAGGCACCTGGTTAGCAGCAGCCACCCCTAGCTACAACTCCCCAGCACAAGTTCAGTCAAGGCCTCCTGCAGTAGGCCTTGCCTAGCTCTCCCTTCCTGCTAGCAGCAAGCACCGTCCCGTTCCTCGGCACGCCCCACAAAGCCGCCACAACTTCCAACGAGCTCCTCGCAGCCCCCAAGCACAGCCCGGACACTGCGGAGCACACTCAGGCCTCTCGCCGCTGCCCTCGCCACTTGCCGCTTCTAGAGCCACCGCCTCACAGGCGCCTTCTCCAACCCCCCTCGCCCCCCCCACCCACCCAAAGAAGGCCCACCTGCACCCAACGCCCCCACAACTCCCCCTCACCACGGGCAACCCAGGCAGCTCCCTAGCAGCAGCTCCCCCTTCCTACGGCTGCCCAGCACAACCTCTGGCCGCCTCTACGTCTCCTCGCCTACCTCCCCTTGCCCGCTCGCAACAAGCACCCGCCCCTTCCTCACCCAGCCCCAGAAAAGGTCGCTTACTTACCAGCTGGACATCAGCGGCGTGGTGCTGCCGACAGGGATGTGGGGATCCTGCAAGTCTTCTCTGAGGACCACTTTTCCAGTAGCACCTGGCAGTGCCCTGCTCCGCTCAGGGACAGGATCTCGCTAGTAGCCCAAGTAGGACTAAGGTTACAGTTAGGCGTGAGAGCGAGGATCTAGCCGCACGGGGGCTGGCGCTTTCAAAGGGAGCGGCAGTGAAAAAAACGGGACTGCCACTACAACTTCCCTTGCTCAGTAGAGGAACGGGGATTGGGGCCACACAGCTTCGGGCCACACGTGTCTTTCGGCTTACAGTCGGCCTCATCTGGGGAGGCTCCGAGTCCGGTTTAGGCAGCAGGGAAAGGCTCGTGAACCAAGCAGAGGGACAGTTCACGGGGCAGGCCAAAGGAAATGCGCGGCTGTCACACAGCTCCTCCCGGCACAAGGATTTCGTTAGCACCTGCAAGTGGCGCTCCTCCCGAAGTTTGGGATTTGGCCTCGGGCTAGAGGGAGAGCGCTGTTGGCGCCGCACTCGAATGTGTTTTGCGTGGCGGTGCTTTCTCGTGGCTTTCCTGGCAGACTTGAGCGGGAGCCCTGCGCCACCAGAGGCAGCGTGGTGCCCCTTGCTCGGCTCGAGGGCTCTGCCCAGCTTTGCCCTTCTCTGGCCTGCTGACCTGGAGCTGCTGTGTGCAGCTCTGGCCGGCGTCTGCTTGGATCTGTGCCACACCTGCCTTCCTCTTCAACCATTCTGTCGTGAGAGCCCCGAAGGGCCACTATGGCCACAGTCGGCTCGCTGTCCTTTTCAGCCGCTTGTGGGGGCGGGAGGGGGGGGCTGCAGTGTGGCAAAGGCAGGCAGTCTCACGTGGCCCTTTCTCTGCCCACAGCTACTCTGGCTCCCCTACTGCTGTTAGTAGCGGGGCCCTGGGGAAAGAGGGGCAAGCGCTTTCGTTCCATTTGTTGGGCCAGTTGGATGGCAGAGAGCAGGAGAGAGGGTGCCTATGCCCGTCCTGGGCACCCTCGGAGGATGCAGGAGCAGGTCAGAGGGTGCCCGAAACTCACCAAATGGGTGAGGTTGCAAGGCACCTCTGGAGATGATGGAGGCCAACCTGCCTGCTCAAGCAGGCTCCTCTAGAGCACCTTGCACAGCAGCGCGTCCAGGCGCCTGGGACTCTCTGCAGGCAAAGAGACTCCGCTCCCTCGCTGGGCAACCTGTTCCAGTGCTCTGGCACCCTCCCACGAAAGAAGGTTTTTCCTCAGGGTCACATGGCACTTCCTGGGCTTCACTTTGTGCCTCTTGTCCTGTCACTGGGCACCACGGAGAAGAGGCTGGCCCCATCCTCGTCACAGCCTCCCTTCGCAGACCTGTACGCACCGACCGCATCTCCTCTCGGTCGGCTCTTCGCCACGCTAAACAGGCCAGGCTCGCTCAGCCGTTCTTCATAGGCCACATGCTCCAGTCTCCTCAGCCTCTTCGTAGCCCTGCACTGTGCTCTCGCCAGGAGGGCCATGTCTCTCTTGCACTGGGCAGCCCAGAGCGGCACACTGGAAAAGCCGGGTGCCCCCTTTGCCTTCTGGCACCCTTCTGCACTAACCGCTGCCTCTGCTCACTGTGCTCCGGGAGCCGCGCTCTACGCCTGGCTCTTCTGTAGGCCTCTGCCTAGCCGTGACTCACAAGGGGGCTTGAGCCACCCAATCGGGCGCCACCTGAATCAAAAGCCCCAGCTCCCTCTGACCGGGGCAACCCAGGCACCTGGTTAGCAGCAGCCACCCCTAGCTACAACTCCCCAGCACAAGTTCAGTCAAGGCCTCCTGCAGTAGGCCTTGCCTAGCTCTCCCTTCCTGCTAGCAGCAAGCACCGTCCCGTTCCTCGGCACGCCCCACAAAGCCGCCACAACTTCCAACGAGCTCCTCGCAGCCCCCAAGCACAGCCCGGACACTGCGGAGCACACTCAGGCCTCTCGCCGCTGCCCTCGCCACTTGCCGCTTCTAGAGCCACCGCCTCACAGGCGCCTTCTCCAACCCCCCTCGCCCCCCCCACCCACCCAAAGAAGGCCCACCTGCACCCAACGCCCCCACAACTCCCCCTCACCACGGGCAACCCAGGCAGCTCCCTAGCAGCAGCTCCCCCTTCCTACGGCTGCCCAGCACAACCTCTGGCCGCCTCTACGTCTCCTCGCCTACCTCCCCTTGCCCGCTCGCAACAAGCACCCGCCCCTTCCTCACCCAGCCCCAGAAAAGGTCGCTTACTTACCAGCTGGACATCAGCGGCGTGGTGCTGCCGACAGGGATGTGGGGATCCTGCAAGTCTTCTCTGAGGACCACTTTTCCAGTAGCACCTGGCAGTGCCCTGCTCCGCTCAGGGACAGGATCTCGCTAGTAGCCCAAGTAGGACTAAGGTTACAGTTAGGCGTGAGAGCGAGGATCTAGCCGCACGGGGGCTGGCGCTTTCAAAGGGAGCGGCAGTGAAAAAAACGGGACTGCCACTACCACTTCCCTTGCTCAGTAGAGGAACGGGGATTGGGGCCACACAGCTTCGGGCCACACGTGTCTTTCGGCTTACAGTCGGCCTCATCTGGGGAGGCTCCGAGTCCGGTTTAGGCAGCAGGGAAAGGCTCGTGAACCAAGCAGAGGGACAGTTCACGGGGCAGGCCAAAGGAAATGCGCGGCTGTCACACAGCTCCTCCCGGCACAAGGATTTCGTTAGCACCTGCAAGTGGCGCTCCTCCCGAAGTTTGGGATTTGGCCTCGGGCTAGAGGGAGAGCGCTGTTGGCGCCGCACTCGAATGTGTTTTGCGTGGCGGTGCTTTCTCGTGGCTTTCCTGGCAGACTTGAGCGGGAGCCCTGCGCCACCAGAGGCAGCGTGGTGCCCCTTGCTCGGCTCGAGGGCTCTGCCCAGCTTTGCCCTTCTCTGGCCTGCTGACCTGGAGCTGCTGTGTGCAGCTCTGGCCGGCGTCTGCTTGGATCTGTGCCACACCTGCCTTCCTCTTCAACCATTCTGTCATGAGAGCCCCGAAGGGCCACTATGGCCACAGTCGGCTCGCTGTCCTTTTCAGCCGCTTGTGGGGGCGGGAGGGGGGGGCTGCAGTGTGGCAAAGGCAGGCAGTCTCACGTGGCCCTTTCTCTGCCCACAGCTACTCTGGCTCCCCTACTGCTGTTAGTAGCGGGGCCCTGGGGAAAGAGGGGCAAGCGCTTTCGTTCCATTTGTTGGGCCAGTTGGATGGCAGAGAGCAGGAGAGAGGGTGCCTATGCCCGTCCTGGGCACCCTCGGAGGATGCAGGAGCAGGTCAGAGGGTGCCCGAAACTCACCAAATGGGTGAGGTTGCAAGGCACCTCTGGAGATGATGGAGGCCAACCTGCCTGCTCAAGCAGGCTCCTCTAGAGCACCTTGCACAGCAGCGCGTCCAGGCGCCTGGGACTCTCTGCAGGCAAAGAGACTCCGCTCCCTCGCTGGGCAACCTGTTCCAGTGCTCTGGCACCCTCCCACGAAAGAAGGTTTTTCCTCAGGGTCACATGGCACTTCCTGGGCTTCACTTTGTGCCTCTTGTCCTGTCACTGGGCACCACGGAGAAGAGGCTGGCCCCATCCTCGTCACAGCCTCCCTTCGCAGACCTGTACGCACCGACCGCATCTCCTCTCGGTCGGCTCTTCGCCACGCTAAACAGGCCAGGCTCGCTCAGCCGTTCTTCATAGGCCACATGCTCCAGTCTCCTCAGCCTCTTCGTAGCCCTGCACTGTGCTCTCGCCAGGAGGGCCATGTCTCTCTTGCACTGGGCAGCCCAGAGCGGCACACTGGAAAAGCCGGGTGCCCCCTTTGCCTTCTGGCACCCTTCTGCACTAACCGCTGCCTCTGCTCACTGTGCTCCGGGAGCCGCGCTCTACGCCTGGCTCTTCTGTAGGCCTCTGCCTAGCCGTGACTCACAAGGGGGCTTGAGCCACCCAATCGGGCGCCACCTGAATCAAAAGCCCCAGCTCCCTCTGACCGGGGCAACCCAGGCACCTGGTTAGCAGCAGCCACCCCTAGCTACAACTCCCCAGCACAAGTTCAGTCAAGGCCTCCTGCAGTAGGCCTTGCCTAGCTCTCCCTTCCTGCTAGCAGCAAGCACCGTCCCGTTCCTCGGCACGCCCCACAAAGCCGCCACAACTTCCAACGAGCTCCTCGCAGCCCCCAAGCACAGCCCGGACACTGCGGAGCACACTCAGGCCTCTCGCCGCTGCCCTCGCCACTTGCCGCTTCTAGAGCCACCGCCTCACAGGCGCCTTCTCCAACCCCCCTCGCCCCCCCCACCCACCCAAAGAAGGCCCACCTGCACCCAACGCCCCCACAACTCCCCCTCACCACGGGCAACCCAGGCAGCTCCCTAGCAGCAGCTCCCCCTTCCTACGGCTGCCCAGCACAACCTCTGGCCGCCTCTACGTCTCCTCGCCTACCTCCCCTTGCCCGCTCGCAACAAGCACCCGCCCCTTCCTCACCCAGCCCCAGAAAAGGTCGCTTACTTACCAGCTGGACATCAGCGGCGTGGTGCTGCCGACAGGGATGTGGGGATCCTGCAAGTCTTCTCTGAGGACCACTTTTCCAGTAGCACCTGGCAGTGCCCTGCTCCGCTCAGGGACAGGATCTCGCTAGTAGCCCAAGTAGGACTAAGGTTACAGTTAGGCGTGAGAGCGAGGATCTAGCCGCACGGGGGCTGGCGCTTTCAAAGGGAGCGGCAGTGAAAAAAACGGGACTGCCACTACAACTTCCCTTGCTCAGTAGAGGAACGGGGATTGGGGCCACACAGCTTCGGGCCACACGTGTCTTTCGGCTTACAGTCGGCCTCATCTGGGGAGGCTCCGAGTCCGGTTTAGGCAGCAGGGAAAGGCTCGTGAACCAAGCAGAGGGACAGTTCACGGGGCAGGCCAAAGGAAATGCGCGGCTGTCACACAGCTCCTCCCGGCACAAGGATTTCGTTAGCACCTGCAAGTGGCGCTCCTCCCGAAGTTTGGGATTTGGCCTCGGGCTAGAGGGAGAGCGCTGTTGGCGCCGCACTCGAATGTGTTTTGCGTGGCGGTGCTTTCTCGTGGCTTTCCTGGCAGACTTGAGCGGGAGCCCTGCGCCACCAGAGGCAGCGTGGTGCCCCTTGCTCGGCTCGAGGGCTCTGCCCAGCTTTGCCCTTCTCTGGCCTGCTGACCTGGAGCTGCTGTGTGCAGCTCTGGCCGGCGTCTGCTTGGATCTGTGCCACACCTGCCTTCCTCTTCAACCATTCCGTCGTGAGAGCCCCGAAGGGCCACTATGGCCACAGTCGGCTCGCTGTCCTTTTCAGCCGCTTGTGGGGGCGGGAGGGGGGGGCTGCAGTGTGGCAAAGGCAGGCAGTCTCACGTGGCCCTTTCTCTGCCCACAGCTACTCTGGCTCCCCTACTGCTGTTAGTAGCGGGGCCCTGGGGAAAGAGGGGCAAGCGCTTTCGTTCCATTTGTTGGGCCAGTTGGATGGCAGAGAGCAGGAGAGAGGGTGCCTATGCCCGTCCTGGGCACCCTCGGAGGATGCAGGAGCAGGTCAGAGGGTGCCCGAAACTCACCAAATGGGTGAGGTTGCAAGGCACCTCTGGAGATGATGGAGGCCAACCTGCCTGCTCAAGCAGGCTCCTCTAGAGCACCTTGCACAGCAGCGCGTCCAGGCGCCTGGGACTCTCTGCAGGCAAAGAGACTCCGCTCCCTCGCTGGGCAACCTGTTCCAGTGCTCTGGCACCCTCCCACGAAAGAAGGTTTTTCCTCAGGGTCACATGGCACTTCCTGGGCTTCACTTTGTGCCTCTTGTCCTGTCACTGGGCACCACGGAGAAGAGGCTGGCCCCATCCTCGTCACAGCCTCCCTTCGCAGACCTGTACACACCGACCGCATCTCCTCTCGGTCGGCTCTTCGCCACGCTAAACAGGCCAGGCTCGCTCAGCCGTTCTTCATAGGCCACATGCTCCAGTCTCCTCAGCCTCTTCGTAGCCCTGCACTGTGCTCTCGCCAGGAGGGCCATGTCTCTCTTGCACTGGGCAGCCCAGAGCGGCACACTGGAAAAGCCAGGTGCCCCCTTTGCCTTCTGGCACCCTTCTGCACTAACCACTGCCTCTGCTCACTGTGCTCCGGGAGCCGCGCTCTACGCCTGGCTCTTCTGTAGGCCTCTGCCTAGCCGTGACTCACAAGGGGGCTTGAGCCACCCAATCGGGCGCCACCTGAATCAAAAGCCCCAGCTCCCTCTGACCGGGGCAACCCAGGCACCTGGTTAGCAGCAGCCACCCCTAGCTACAACTCCCCAGCACAAGTTCAGTCAAGGCCTCCTGCAGTAGGCCTTGCCTAGCTCTCCCTTCCTGCTAGCAGCAAGCACCGTCCCGTTCCTCGGCACGCCCCACAAAGCCGCCACAACTTCCAACGAGCTCCTCGCAGCCCCCAAGCACAGCCCGGACACTGCGGAGCACACTCAGGCCTCTCGCCGCTGCCCTCGCCACTTGCCGCTTCTAGAGCCACCGCCTCACAGGCGCCTTCTCCAACCCCCCTCGCCCCCCCCACCCACCCAAAGAAGGCCCACCTGCACCCAACGCCCCCACAACTCCCCCTCACCACGGGCAACCCAGGCAGCTCCCTAGCAGCAGCTCCCCCTTCCTACGGCTGCCCAGCACAACCTCTGGCCGCCTCTACGTCTCCTCGCCTACCTCCCCTTGCCCGCTCGCAACAAGCACCCGCCCCTTCCTCACCCAGCCCCAGAAAAGGTCGCTTACTTACCAGCTGGACATCAGCGGCGTGGTGCTGCCGACAGGGATGTGGGGATCCTGCAAGTCTTCTCTGAGGACCACTTTTCCAGTAGCACCTGGCAGTGCCCTGCTCCGCTCAGGGACAGGATCTCGCTAGTAGCCCAAGTAGGACTAAGGTTACAGTTAGGCGTGAGAGCGAGGATCTAGCCGCACGGGGGCTGGCGCTTTCAAAGGGAGCGGCAGTGAAAAAAACGGGACTGCCACTACCACTTCCCTTGCTCAGTAGAGGAACGGGGATTGGGGCCACACAGCTTCGGGCCACACGTGTCTTTCGGCTTACAGTCGGCCTCATCTGGGGAGGCTCCGAGTCCGGTTTAGGCAGCAGGGAAAGGCTCGTGAACCAAGCAGAGGGACAGTTCACGGGGCAGGCCAAAGGAAATGCGCGGCTGTCACACAGCTCCTCCCGGCACAAGGATTTCGTTAGCACCTGCAAGTGGCGCTCCTCCCGAAGTTTGGGATTTGGCCTCGGGCTAGAGGGAGAGCGCTGTTGGCGCCGCACTCGAATGTGTTTTGCGTGGCGGTGCTTTCTCGTGGCTTTCCTGGCAGACTTGAGCGGGAGCCCTGCGCCACCAGAGGCAGCGTGGTGCCCCTTGCTCGGCTCGAGGGCTCTGCCCAGCTTTGCCCTTCTCTGGCCTGCTGACCTGGAGCTGCTGTGTGCAGCTCTGGCCGGCGTCTGCTTGGATCTGTGCCACACCTGCCTTCCTCTTCAACCATTCCGTCGTGAGAGCCCCGAAGGGCCACTATGGCCACAGTCGGCTCGCTGTCCTTTTCAGCCGCTTGTGGGGGCGGGAGGGGGGGGCTGCAGTGTGGCAAAGGCAGGCAGTCTCACGTGGCCCTTTCTCTGCCCACAGCTACTCTGGCTCCCCTACTGCTGTTAGTAGCGGGGCCCTGGGGAAAGAGGGGCAAGCGCTTTCGTTCCATTTGTTGGGCCAGTTGGATGGCAGAGAGCAGGAGAGAGGGTGCCTATGCCCGTCCTGGGCACCCTCGGAGGATGCAGGAGCAGGTCAGAGGGTGCCCGAAACTCACCAAATGGGTGAGGTTGCAAGGCACCTCTGGAGATGATGGAGGCCAACCTGCCTGCTCAAGCAGGCTCCTCTAGAGCACCTTGCACAGCAGCGCGTCCAGGCGCCTGGGACTCTCTGCAGGCAAAGAGACTCCGCTCCCTCGCTGGGCAACCTGTTCCAGTGCTCTGGCACCCTCCCACGGAAGAAGGTTTTTCCTCAGGGTCACATGGCACTTCCTGGGCTTCACTTTGTGCCTCTTGTCCTGTCACTGGGCACCACGGAGAAGAGGCTGGCCCCATCCTCGTCACAGCCTCCCTTCGCAGACCTGTACGCACCGACCGCATCTCCTCTCGGTCGGCTCTTCGCCACGCTAAACAGGCCAGGCTCGCTCAGCCGTTCTTCATAGGCCACATGCTCCAGTCTCCTCAGCCTCTTCGTAGCCCTGCACTGTGCTCTCGCCAGGAGGGCCATGTCTCTCTTGCACTGGGCAGCCCAGAGCGGCACACTGGAAAAGCCGGGTGCCCCCTTTGCCTTCTGGCACCCTTCTGCACTAACCGCTGCCTCTGCTCACTGTGCTCCGGGAGCCGCGCTCTACGCCTGGCTCTTCTGTAGGCCTCTGCCTAGCCGTGACTCACAAGGGGGCTTGAGCCACCCAATCGGGCGCCACCTGAATCAAAAGCCCCAGCTCCCTCTGACCGGGGCAACCCAGGCACCTGGTTAGCAGCAGCCACCCCTAGCTACAACTCCCCAGCACAAGTTCAATCAAGGCCTCCTGCAGTAGGCCTTGCCTAGCTCTCCCTTCCTGCTAGCAGCAAGCACCGTCCCGTTCCTCGGCACGCCCCACAAAGCCGCCACAACTTCCAACGAGCTCCTCGCAGCCCCCAAGCACAGCCCGGACACTGCGGAGCACACTCAGGCCTCTCGCCGCTGCCCTCGCCACTTGCCGCTTCTAGAGCCACCGCCTCACAGGCGCCTTCTCCAACCCCCCTCGCCCCCCCCACCCACCCAAAGAAGGCCCACCTGCACCCAACGCCCCCACAACTCCCCCTCACCACGGGCAACCCAGGCAGCTCCCTAGCAGCAGCTCCCCCTTCCTACGGCTGCCCAGCACAACCTCTGGCCGCCTCTACGTCTCCTCGCCTACCTCCCCTTGCCCGCTCGCAACAAGCACCCGCCCCTTCCTCACCCAGCCCCAGAAAAGGTCGCTTACTTACCAGCTGGACATCAGCGGCGTGGTGCTGCCGACAGGGATGTGGGGATCCTGCAAGTCTTCTCTGAGGACCACTTTTCCAGTAGCACCTGGCAGTGCCCTGCTCCGCTCAGGGACAGGATCTCGCTAGTAGCCCAAGTAGGACTAAGGTTACAGTTAGGCGTGAGAGCGAGGATCTAGCCGCACGGGGGCTGGCGCTTTCAAAGGGAGCGGCAGTGAAAAAAACGGGACTGCCACTACCACTTCCCTTGCTCAGTAGAGGAACGGGGATTGGGGCCACACAGCTTCGGGCCACACGTGTCTTTCGGCTTACAGTCGGCCTCATCTGGGGAGGCTCCGAGTCCGGTTTAGGCAGCAGGGAAAGGCTCGTGAACCAAGCAGAGGGACAGTTCACGGGGCAGGCCAAAGGAAATGCGCGGCTGTCACACAGCTCCTCCCGGCACAAGGATTTCGTTAGCACCTGCAAGTGGCGCTCCTCCCGAAGTTTGGGATTTGGCCTCGGGCTAGAGGGAGAGCGCTGTTGGCGCCGCACTCGAATGTGTTTTGCGTGGCGGTGCTTTCTCGTGGCTTTCCTGGCAGACTTGAGCGGGAGCCCTGCGCCACCAGAGGCAGCGTGGTGCCCCTTGCTCGGCTCGAGGGCTCTGCCCAGCTTTGCCCTTCTCTGGCCTGCTGACCTGGAGCTGCTGTGTGCAGCTCTGGCCGGCGTCTGCTTGGATCTGTGCCACACCTGCCTTCCTCTTCAACCATTCCGTCGTGAGAGCCCCGAAGGGCCACTATGGCCACAGTCGGCTCGCTGTCCTTTTCAGCCGCTTGTGGGGGCGGGAGGGGGGGGCTGCAGTGTGGCAAAGGCAGGCAGTCTCACGTGGCCCTTTCTCTGCCCACAGCTACTCTGGCTCCCCTACTGCTGTTAGTAGCGGGGCCCTGGGGAAAGAGGGGCAAGCGCTTTCGTTCCATTTGTTGGGCCAGTTGGATGGCAGAGAGCAGGAGAGAGGGTGCCTATGCCCGTCCTGGGCACCCTCGGAGGATGCAGGAGCAGGTCAGAGGGTGCCCGAAACTCACCAAATGGGTGAGGTTGCAAGGCACCTCTGGAGATGATGGAGGCCAACCTGCCTGCTCAAGCAGGCTCCTCTAGAGCACCTTGCACAGCAGCGCGTCCAGGCGCCTGGGACTCTCTGCAGGCAAAGAGACTCCGCTCCCTCGCTGGGCAACCTGTTCCAGTGCTCTGGCACCCTCCCACGGAAGAAGGTTTTTCCTCAGGGTCACATGGCACTTCCTGGGCTTCACTTTGTGCCTCTTGTCCTGTCACTGGGCACCACGGAGAAGAGGCTGGCCCCATCCTCGTCACAGCCTCCCTTCGCAGACCTGTACGCACCGACCGCATCTCCTCTCGGTCGGCTCTTCGCCACGCTAAACAGGCCAGGCTCGCTCAGCCGTTCTTCATAGGCCACATGCTCCAGTCTCCTCAGCCTCTTCGTAGCCCTGCACTGTGCTCTCGCCAGGAGGGCCATGTCTCTCTTGCACTGGGCAGCCCAGAGCGGCACACTGGAAAAGCCGGGTGCCCCCTTTGCCTTCTGGCACCCTTCTGCACTAACCGCTGCCTCTGCTCACTGTGCTCCGGGAGCCGCGCTCTACGCCTGGCTCTTCTGTAGGCCTCTGCCTAGCCGTGACTCACAAGGGGGCTTGAGCCACCCAATCGGGCGCCACCTGAATCAAAAGCCCCAGCTCCCTCTGACCGGGGCAACCCAGGCACCTGGTTAGCAGCAGCCACCCCTAGCTACAACTCCCCAGCACAAGTTCAATCAAGGCCTCCTGCAGTAGGCCTTGCCTAGCTCTCCCTTCCTGCTAGCAGCAAGCACCGTCCCGTTCCTCGGCACGCCCCACAAAGCCGCCACAACTTCCAACGAGCTCCTCGCAGCCCCCAAGCACAGCCCGGACACTGCGGAGCACACTCAGGCCTCTCGCCGCTGCCCTCGCCACTTGCCGCTTCTAGAGCCACCGCCTCACAGGCGCCTTCTCCAACCCCCCTCGCCCCCCCCACCCACCCAAAGAAGGCCCACCTGCACCCAACGCCCCCACAACTCCCCCTCACCACGGGCAACCCAGGCAGCTCCCTAGCAGCAGCTCCCCCTTCCTACGGCTGCCCAGCACAACCTCTGGCCGCCTCTACGTCTCCTCGCCTACCTCCCCTTGCCCGCTCGCAACAAGCACCCGCCCCTTCCTCACCCAGCCCCAGAAAAGGTCGCTTACTTACCAGCTGGACATCAGCGGCGTGGTGCTGCCGACAGGGATGTGGGGATCCTGCAAGTCTTCTCTGAGGACCACTTTTCCAGTAGCACCTGGCAGTGCCCTGCTCCGCTCAGGGACAGGATCTCGCTAGTAGCCCAAGTAGGACTAAGGTTACAGTTAGGCGTGAGAGCGAGGATCTAGCCGCACGGGGGCTGGCGCTTTCAAAGGGAGCGGCAGTGAAAAAAACGGGACTGCCACTACCACTTCCCTTGCTCAGTAGAGGAACGGGGATTGGGGCCACACAGCTTCGGGCCACACGTGTCTTTCGGCTTACAGTCGGCCTCATCTGGGGAGGCTCCGAGTCCGGTTTAGGCAGCAGGGAAAGGCTCGTGAACCAAGCAGAGGGACAGTTCACGGGGCAGGCCAAAGGAAATGCGCGGCTGTCACACAGCTCCTCCCGGCACAAGGATTTCGTTAGCACCTGCAAGTGGCGCTCCTCCCGAAGTTTGGGATTTGGCCTCGGGCTAGAGGGAGAGCGCTGTTGGCGCCGCACTCGAATGTGTTTTGCGTGGCGGTGCTTTCTCGTGGCTTTCCTGGCAGACTTGAGCGGGAGCCCTGCGCCACCAGAGGCAGCGTGGTGCCCCTTGCTCGGCTCGAGGGCTCTGCCCAGCTTTGCCCTTCTCTGGCCTGCTGACCTGGAGCTGCTGTGTGCAGCTCTGGCCGGCGTCTGCTTGGATCTGTGCCACACCTGCCTTCCTCTTCAACCATTCCGTCGTGAGAGCCCCGAAGGGCCACTATGGCCACAGTCGGCTCGCTGTCCTTTTCAGCCGCTTGTGGGGGCGGGAGGGGGGGGCTGCAGTGTGGCAAAGGCAGGCAGTCTCACGTGGCCCTTTCTCTGCCCACAGCTACTCTGGCTCCCCTACTGCTGTTAGTAGCGGGGCCCTGGGGAAAGAGGGGCAAGCGCTTTCGTTCCATTTGTTGGGCCAGTTGGATGGCAGAGAGCAGGAGAGAGGGTGCCTATGCCCGTCCTGGGCACCCTCGGAGGATGCAGGAGCAGGTCAGAGGGTGCCCGAAACTCACCAAATGGGTGAGGTTGCAAGGCACCTCTGGAGATGATGGAGGCCAACCTGCCTGCTCAAGCAGGCTCCTCTAGAGCACCTTGCACAGCAGCGCGTCCAGGCGCCTGGGACTCTCTGCAGGCAAAGAGACTCCGCTCCCTCGCTGGGCAACCTGTTCCAGTGCTCTGGCACCCTCCCACGGAAGAAGGTTTTTCCTCAGGGTCACATGGCACTTCCTGGGCTTCACTTTGTGCCTCTTGTCCTGTCACTGGGCACCACGGAGAAGAGGCTGGCCCCATCCTCGTCACAGCCTCCCTTCGCAGACCTGTACGCACCGACCGCATCTCCTCTCGGTCGGCTCTTCGCCACGCTAAACAGGCCAGGCTCGCTCAGCCGTTCTTCATAGGCCACATGCTCCAGTCTCCTCAGCCTCTTCGTAGCCCTGCACTGTGCTCTCGCCAGGAGGGCCATGTCTCTCTTGCACTGGGCAGCCCAGAGCGGCACACTGGAAAAGCCGGGTGCCCCCTTTGCCTTCTGGCACCCTTCTGCACTAACCGCTGCCTCTGCTCACTGTGCTCCGGGAGCCGCGCTCTACGCCTGGCTCTTCTGTAGGCCTCTGCCTAGCCGTGACTCACAAGGGGGCTTGAGCCACCCAATCGGGCGCCACCTGAATCAAAAGCCCCAGCTCCCTCTGACCGGGGCAACCCAGGCACCTGGTTAGCAGCAGCCACCCCTAGCTACAACTCCCCAGCACAAGTTCAGTCAAGGCCTCCTGCAGTAGGCCTTGCCTAGCTCTCCCTTCCTGCTAGCAGCAAGCACCGTCCCGTTCCTCGGCACGCCCCACAAAGCCGCCACAACTTCCAACGAGCTCCTCGCAGCCCCCAAGCACAGCCCGGACACTGCGGAGCACACTCAGGCCTCTCGCCGCTGCCCTCGCCACTTGCCGCTTCTAGAGCCACCGCCTCACAGGCGCCTTCTCCAACCCCCCTCGCCCCCCCCCCCACCCAAAGAAGGCCCACCTGCACCCAACGCCCCCACAACTCCCCCTCACCACGGGCAACCCAGGCAGCTCCCTAGCAGCAGCTCCCCCTTCCTACGGCTGCCCAGCACAACCTCTGGCCGCCTCTACGTCTCCTCGCCTACCTCCCCTTGCCCGCTCGCAACAAGCACCCGCCCCTTCCTCACCCAGCCCCAGAAAAGGTCGCTTACTTACCAGCTGGACATCAGCGGCGTGGTGCTGCCGACAGGGATGTGGGGATCCTGCAAGTCTTCTCTGAGGACCACTTTTCCAGTAGCACCTGGCAGTGCCCTGCTCCGCTCAGGGACAGGATCTCGCTAGTAGCCCAAGTAGGACTAAGGTTACAGTTAGGCGTGAGAGCGAGGATCTAGCCGCACGGGGGCTGGCGCTTTCAAAGGGAGCGGCAGTGAAAAAAACGGGACTGCCACTACCACTTCCCTTGCTCAGTAGAGGAACGGGGATTGGGGCCACACAGCTTCGGGCCACACGTGTCTTTCGGCTTACAGTCGGCCTCATCTGGGGAGGCTCCGAGTCCGGTTTAGGCAGCAGGGAAAGGCTCGTGAACCAAGCAGAGGGACAGTTCACGGGGCAGGCCAAAGGAAATGCGCGGCTGTCACACAGCTCCTCCCGGCACAAGGATTTCGTTAGCACCTGCAAGTGGCGCTCCTCCCGAAGTTTGGGATTTGGCCTCGGGCTAGAGGGAGAGCGCTGTTGGCGCCGCACTCGAATGTGTTTTGCGTGGCGGTGCTTTCTCGTGGCTTTCCTGGCAGACTTGAGCGGGAGCCCTGCGCCACCAGAGGCAGCGTGGTGCCCCTTGCTCGGCTCGAGGGCTCTGCCCAGCTTTGCCCTTCTCTGGCCTGCTGACCTGGAGCTGCTGTGTGCAGCTCTGGCCGGCGTCTGCTTGGATCTGTGCCACACCTGCCTTCCTCTTCAACCATTCCGTCGTGAGAGCCCCGAAGGGCCACTATGGCCACAGTCGGCTCGTTGTCCTTTTCAGCCGCTTGTGGGGGCGGGAGGGGGGGGCTGCAGTGTGGCAAAGGCAGGCAGTCTCACGTGGCCCTTTCTCTGCCCACAGCTACTCTGGCTCCCCTACTGCTGTTAGTAGCGGGGCCCTGGGGAAAGAGGGGCAAGCGCTTTCGTTCCATTTGTTGGGCCAGTTGGATGGCAGAGAGCAGGAGAGAGGGTGCCTATGCCCGTCCTGGGCACCCTCGGAGGATGCAGGAGCAGGTCAGAGGGTGCCCGAAACTCACCAAATGGGTGAGGTTGCAAGGCACCTCTGGAGATGATGGAGGCCAACCTGCCTGCTCAAGCAGGCTCCTCTAGAGCACCTTGCACAGCAGCGCGTCCAGGCGCCTGGGACTCTCTGCAGGCAAAGAGACTCCGCTCCCTCGCTGGGCAACCTGTTCCAGTGCTCTGGCACCCTCCCACGAAAGAAGGTTTTTCCTCAGGGTCACATGGCACTTCCTGGGCTTCACTTTGTGCCTCTTGTCCTGTCACTGGGCACCACGGAGAAGAGGCTGGCCCCATCCTCGTCACAGCCTCCCTTCGCAGACCTGTACGCACCGACCGCATCTCCTCTCGGTCGGCTCTTCGCCACGCTAAACAGGCCAGGCTCGCTCAGCCGTTCTTCATAGGCCACATGCTCCAGTCTCCTCAGCCTCTTCGTAGCCCTGCACTGTGCTCTCGCCAGGAGGGCCATGTCTCTCTTGCACTGGGCAGCCCAGAGCGGCACACTGGAAAAGCTGGGTGCCCCCTTTGCCTTCTGGCACCCTTCTGCACTAACCGCTGCCTCTGCTCACTGTGCTCCGGGAGCCGCGCTCTACGCCTGGCTCTTCTGTAGGCCTCTGCCTAGCCGTGACTCACAAGGGGGCTTGAGCCACCCAATCGGGCGCCACCTGAATCAAAAGCCCCAGCTCCCTCTGACCGGGGCAACCCAGGCACCTGGTTAGCAGCAGCCACCCCTAGCTACAACTCCCCAGCACAAGTTCAGTCAAGGCCTCCTGCAGTAGGCCTTGCCTAGCTCTCCCTTCCTGCTAGCAGCAAGCACCGTCCCGTTCCTCGGCACGCCCCACAAAGCCGCCACAACTTCCAACGAGCTCCTCGCAGCCCCCAAGCACAGCCCGGACACTGCGGAGCACACTCAGGCCTCTCGCCGCTGCCCTCGCCACTTGCCGCTTCTAGAGCCACCGCCTCACAGGCGCCTTCTCCAACCCCCCTCGCCCCCCCCACCCACCCAAAGAAGGCCCACCTGCACCCAACGCCCCCACAACTCCCCCTCACCACGGGCAACCCAGGCAGCTCCCTAGCAGCAGCTCCCCCTTCCTACGGCTGCCCAGCACAACCTCTGGCCGCCTCTACGTCTCCTCGCCTACCTCCCCTTGCCCGCTCGCAACAAGCACCCGCCCCTTCCTCACCCAGCCCCAGAAAAGGTCGCTTACTTACCAGCTGGACATCAGCGGCGTGGTGCTGCCGACAGGGATGTGGGGATCCTGCAAGTCTTCTCTGAGGACCACTTTTCCAGTAGCACCTGGCAGTGCCCTGCTCCGCTCAGGGACAGGATCTCGCTAGTAGCCCAAGTAGGACTAAGGTTACAGTTAGGCGTGAGAGCGAGGATCTAGCCGCACGGGGGCTGGCGCTTTCAAAGGGAGCGGCAGTGAAAAAAACGGGACTGCCACTACCACTTCCCTTGCTCAGTAGAGGAACGGGGATTGGGGCCACACAGCTTCGGGCCACACGTGTCTTTCGGCTTACAGTCGGCCTCATCTGGGGAGGCTCCGAGTCCGGTTTAGGCAGCAGGGAAAGGCTCGTGAACCAAGCAGAGGGACAGTTCACGGGGCAGGCCAAAGGAAATGCGCGGCTGTCACACAGCTCCTCCCGGCACAAGGATTTCGTTAGCACCTGCAAGTGGCGCTCCTCCCGAAGTTTGGGATTTGGCCTCGGGCTAGAGGGAGAGCGCTGTTGGCGCCGCACTCGAATGTGTTTTGCGTGGCGGTGCTTTCTCGTGGCTTTCCTGGCAGACTTGAGCGGGAGCCCTGCGCCACCAGAGGCAGCGTGGTGCCCCTTGCTCGGCTCGAGGGCTCTGCCCAGCTTTGCCCTTCTCTGGCCTGCTGACCTGGAGCTGCTGTGTGCAGCTCTGGCCGGCGTCTGCTTGGATCTGTGCCACACCTGCCTTCCTCTTCAACCATTCCGTCGTGAGAGCCCCGAAGGGCCACTATGGCCACAGTCGGCTCGCTGTCCTTTTCAGCCGCTTGTGGGGGCGGGAGGGGGGGGCTGCAGTGTGGCAAAGGCAGGCAGTCTCACGTGGCCCTTTCTCTGCCCACAGCTACTCTGGCTCCCCTACTGCTGTTAGTAGCGGGGCCCTGGGGAAAGAGGGGCAAGCGCTTTCGTTCCATTTGTTGGGCCAGTTGGATGGCAGAGAGCAGGAGAGAGGGTGCCTATGCCCGTCCTGGGCACCCTCGGAGGATGCAGGAGCAGGTCAGAGGGTGCCCGAAACTCACCAAATGGGTGAGGTTGCAAGGCACCTCTGGAGATGATGGAGGCCAACCTGCCTGCTCAAGCAGGCTCCTCTAGAGCACCTTGCACAGCAGCGCGTCCAGGCGCCTGGGACTCTCTGCAGGCAAAGAGACTCCGCTCCCTCGCTGGGCAACCTGTTCCAGTGCTCTGGCACCCTCCCACGAAAGAAGGTTTTTCCTCAGGGTCACATGGCACTTCCTGGGCTTCACTTTGTGCCTCTTGTCCTGTCACTGGGCACCACGGAGAAGAGGCTGGCCCCATCCTCGTCACAGCCTCCCTTCGCAGACCTGTACGCACCGACCGCATCTCCTCTCGGTCGGCTCTTCGCCACGCTAAACAGGCCAGGCTCGCTCAGCCGTTCTTCATAGGCCACATGCTCCAGTCTCCTCAGCCTCTTCGTAGCCCTGCACTGTGCTCTCGCCAGGAGGGCCATGTCTCTCTTGCACTGGGCAGCCCAGAGCGGCACACTGGAAAAGCCGGGTGCCCCCTTTGCCTTCTGGCACCCTTCTGCACTAACCGCTGCCTCTGCTCACTGTGCTCCGGGAGCCGCGCTCTACGCCTGGCTCTTCTGTAGGCCTCTGCCTAGCCGTGACTCACAAGGGGGCTTGAGCCACCCAATCGGGCGCCACCTGAATCAAAAGCCCCAGCTCCCTCTGACCGGGGCAACCCAGGCACCTGGTTAGCAGCAGCCACCCCTAGCTACAACTCCCCAGCACAAGTTCAGTCAAGGCCTCCTGCAGTAGGCCTTGCCTAGCTCTCCCTTCCTGCTAGCAGCAAGCACCGTCCCGTTCCTCGGCACGCCCCACAAAGCCGCCACAACTTCCAACGAGCTCCTCGCAGCCCCCAAGCACAGCCCGGACACTGCGGAGCACACTCAGGCCTCTCGCCGCTGCCCTCGCCACTTGCCGCTTCTAGAGCCACCGCCTCACAGGCGCCTTCTCCAACCCCCCTCGCCCCCCCCACCCACCCAAAGAAGGCCCACCTGCACCCAACGCCCCCACAACTCCCCCTCACCACGGGCAACCCAGGCAGCTCCCTAGCAGCAGCTCCCCCTTCCTACGGCTGCCCAGCACAACCTCTGGCCGCCTCTACGTCTCCTCGCCTACCTCCCCTTGCCCGCTCGCAACAAGCACCCGCCCCTTCCTCACCCAGCCCCAGAAAAGGTCGCTTACTTACCAGCTGGACATCAGCGGCGTGGTGCTGCCGACAGGGATGTGGGGATCCTGCAAGTCTTCTCTGAGGACCACTTTTCCAGTAGCACCTGGCAGTGCCCTGCTCCGCTCAGGGACAGGATCTCGCTAGTAGCCCAAGTAGGACTAAGGTTACAGTTAGGCGTGAGAGCGAGGATCTAGCCGCACGGGGGCTGGCGCTTTCAAAGGGAGCGGCAGTGAAAAAAACGGGACTGCCACTACCACTTCCCTTGCTCAGTAGAGGAACGGGGATTGGGGCCACACAGCTTCGGGCCACACGTGTCTTTCGGCTTACAGTCGGCCTCATCTGGGGAGGCTCCGAGTCCGGTTTAGGCAGCAGGGAAAGGCTCGTGAACCAAGCAGAGGGACAGTTCACGGGGCAGGCCAAAGGAAATGCGCGGCTGTCACACAGCTCCTCCCGGCACAAGGATTTCGTTAGCACCTGCAAGTGGCGCTCCTCCCGAAGTTTGGGATTTGGCCTCGGGCTAGAGGGAGAGCGCTGTTGGCGCCGCACTCGAATGTGTTTTGCGTGGCGGTGCTTTCTCGTGGCTTTCCTGGCAGACTTGAGCGGGAGCCCTGCGCCACCAGAGGCAGCGTGGTGCCCCTTGCTCGGCTCGAGGGCTCTGCCCAGCTTTGCCCTTCTCTGGCCTGCTGACCTGGAGCTGCTGTGTGCAGCTCTGGCCGGCGTCTGCTTGGATCTGTGCCACACCTGCCTTCCTCTTCAACCATTCCGTCGTGAGAGCCCCGAAGGGCCACTATGGCCACAGTCGGCTCGCTGTCCTTTTCAGCCGCTTGTGGGGGCGGGAGGGGGGGGCTGCAGTGTGGCAAAGGCAGGCAGTCTCACGTGGCCCTTTCTCTGCCCACAGCTACTCTGGCTCCCCTACTGCTGTTAGTAGCGGGGCCCTGGGGAAAGAGGGGCAAGCGCTTTCGTTCCATTTGTTGGGCCAGTTGGATGGCAGAGAGCAGGAGAGAGGGTGCCTATGCCCGTCCTGGGCACCCTCGGAGGATGCAGGAGCAGGTCAGAGGGTGCCCGAAACTCACCAAATGGGTGAGGTTGCAAGGCACCTCTGGAGATGATGGAGGCCAACCTGCCTGCTCAAGCAGGCTCCTCTAGAGCACCTTGCACAGCAGCGCGTCCAGGCGCCTGGGACTCTCTGCAGGCAAAGAGACTCCGCTCCCTCGCTGGGCAACCTGTTCCAGTGCTCTGGCACCCTCCCACGGAAGAAGGTTTTTCCTCAGGGTCACATGGCACTTCCTGGGCTTCACTTTGTGCCTCTTGTCCTGTCACTGGGCACCACGGAGAAGAGGCTGGCCCCATCCTCGTCACAGCCTCCCTTCGCAGACCTGTACGCACCGACCGCATCTCCTCTCGGTCGGCTCTTCGCCACGCTAAACAGGCCAGGCTCGCTCAGCCGTTCTTCATAGGCCACATGCTCCAGTCTCCTCAGCCTCTTCGTAGCCCTGCACTGTGCTCTCGCCAGGAGGGCCATGTCTCTCTTGCACTGGGCAGCCCAGAGCGGCACACTGGAAAAGCCGGGTGCCCCCTTTGCCTTCTGGCACCCTTCTGCACTAACCGCTGCCTCTGCTCACTGTGCTCCGGGAGCCGCGCTCTACGCCTGGCTCTTCTGTAGGCCTCTGCCTAGCCGTGACTCACAAGGGGGCTTGAGCCACCCAATCGGGCGCCACCTGAATCAAAAGCCCCAGCTCCCTCTGACCGGGGCAACCCAGGCACCTGGTTAGCAGCAGCCACCCCTAGCTACAACTCCCCAGCACAAGTTCAGTCAAGGCCTCCTGCAGTAGGCCTTGCCTAGCTCTCCCTTCCTGCTAGCAGCAAGCACCGTCCCGTTCCTCGGCACGCCCCACAAAGCCGCCACAACTTCCAACGAGCTCCTCGCAGCCCCCAAGCACAGCCCGGACACTGCGGAGCACACTCAGGCCTCTCGCCGCTGCCCTCGCCACTTGCCGCTTCTAGAGCCACCGCCTCACAGGCGCCTTCTCCAACCCCCCTCACCCCCCCCCACCCACCCAAAGAAGGCCCACCTGCACCCAACGCCCCCACAACTCCCCCTCACCACGGGCAACCCAGGCAGCTCCCTAGCAGCAGCTCCCCCTTCCTACGGCTGCCCAGCACAACCTCTGGCCGCCTCTACGTCTCCTCGCCTACCTCCCCTTGCCCGCTCGCAACAAGCACCCGCCCCTTCCTCACCAGCCCCAGAAAAGGTCGCTTACTTACCAGCTGGACATCAGCGGCGTGGTGCTGCCGACAGGGATGTGGGGATCCTGCAAGTCTTCTCTGAGGACCACTTTTCCAGTAGCACCTGGCAGTGCCCTGCTCCGCTCAGGGACAGGATCTCGCTAGTAGCCCAAGTAGGACTAAGGTTACAGTTAGGCGTGAGAGCGAGGATCTAGCCGCACGGGGGCTGGCGCTTTCAAAGGGAGCGGCAGTGAAAAAAACGGGACTGCCACTACCACTTCCCTTGCTCAGTAGAGGAACGGGGATTGGGGCCACACAGCTTCGGGCCACACGTGTCTTTCGGCTTACAGTCGGCCTCATCTGGGGAGGCTCCGAGTCCGGTTTAGGCAGCAGGGAAAGGCTCGTGAACCAAGCAGAGGGACAGTTCACGGGGCAGGCCAAAGGAAATGCGCGGCTGTCACACAGCTCCTCCCGGCACAAGGATTTCGTTAGCACCTGCAAGTGGCGCTCCTCCCGAAGTTTGGGATTTGGCCTCGGGCTAGAGGGAGAGCGCTGTTGGCGCCGCACTCGAATGTGTTTTGCGTGGCGGTGCTTTCTCGTGGCTTTCCTGGCAGACTTGAGCGGGAGCCCTGCGCCACCAGAGGCAGCGTGGTGCCCCTTGCTCGGCTCGAGGGCTCTGCCCAGCTTTGCCCTTCTCTGGCCTGCTGACCTGGAGCTGCTGTGTGCAGCTCTGGCCGGCGTCTGCTTGGATCTGTGCCACACCTGCCTTCCTCTTCAACCATTCCGTCGTGAGAGCCCCGAAGGGCCACTATGGCCACAGTCGGCTCGCTGTCCTTTTCAGCCGCTTGTGGGGGCGGGAGGGGGGGGCTGCAGTGTGGCAAAGGCAGGCAGTCTCACGTGGCCCTTTCTCTGCCCACAGCTACTCTGGCTCCCCTACTGCTGTTAGTAGCGGGGCCCTGGGGAAAGAGGGGCAAGCGCTTTCGTTCCATTTGTTGGGCCAGTTGGATGGCAGAGAGCAGGAGAGAGGGTGCCTATGCCCGTCCTGGGCACCCTCGGAGGATGCAGGAGCAGGTCAGAGGGTGCCCGAAACTCACCAAATGGGTGAGGTTGCAAGGCACCTCTGGAGATGATGGAGGCCAACCTGCCTGCTCAAGCAGGCTCCTCTAGAGCACCTTGCACAGCAGCGCGTCCAGGCGCCTGGGACTCTCTGCAGGCAAAGAGACTCCGCTCCCTCGCTGGGCAACCTGTTCCAGTGCTCTGGCACCCTCCCACGAAAGAAGGTTTTTCCTCAGGGTCACATGGCACTTCCTGGGCTTCACTTTGTGCCTCTTGTCCTGTCACTGGGCACCACGGAGAAGAGGCTGGCCCCATCCTCGTCACAGCCTCCCTTCGCAGACCTGTACGCACCGACCGCATCTCCTCTCGGTCGGCTCTTCGCCACGCTAAACAGGCCAGGCTCGCTCAGCCGTTCTTCATAGGCCACATGCTCCAGTCTCCTCAGCCTCTTCGTAGCCCTGCACTGTGCTCTCGCCAGGAGGGCCATGTCTCTCTTGCACTGGGCAGCCCAGAGCGGCACACTGGAAAAGCCGGGTGCCCCCTTTGCCTTCTGGCACCCTTCTGCACTAACCGCTGCCTCTGCTCACTGTGCTCCGGGAGCCGCGCTCTACGCCTGGCTCTTCTGTAGGCCTCTGCCTAGCCGTGACTCACAAGGGGGCTTGAGCCACCCAATCGGGCGCCACCTGAATCAAAAGCCCCAGCTCCCTCTGACCGGGGCAACCCAGGCACCTGGTTAGCAGCAGCCACCCCTAGCTACAACTCCCCAGCACAAGTTCAGTCAAGGCCTCCTGCAGTAGGCCTTGCCTAGCTCTCCCTTCCTGCTAGCAGCAAGCACCGTCCCGTTCCTCGGCACGCCCCACAAAGCCGCCACAACTTCCAACGAGCTCCTCGCAGCCCCCAAGCACAGCCCGGACACTGCGGAGCACACTCAGGCCTCTCGCCGCTGCCCTCGCCACTTGCCGCTTCTAGAGCCACCGCCTCACAGGCGCCTTCTCCAACCCCCCTCACCCCCCCCCACCCACCCAAAGAAGGCCCACCTGCACCCAACGCCCCCACAACTCCCCCTCACCACGGGCAACCCAGGCAGCTCCCTAGCAGCAGCTCCCCCTTCCTACGGCTGCCCAGCACAACCTCTGGCCGCCTCTACGTCTCCTCGCCTACCTCCCCTTGCCCGCTCGCAACAAGCACCCGCCCCTTCCTCACCAGCCCCAGAAAAGGTCGCTTACTTACCAGCTGGACATCAGCGGCGTGGTGCTGCCGACAGGGATGTGGGGATCCTGCAAGTCTTCTCTGAGGACCACTTTTCCAGTAGCACCTGGCAGTGCCCTGCTCCGCTCAGGGACAGGATCTCGCTAGTAGCCCAAGTAGGACTAAGGTTACAGTTAGGCGTGAGAGCGAGGATCTAGCCGCACG
The DNA here is from genome assembly GCF_040807025.1 of Struthio camelus. Classification (NCBI taxonomy): domain Eukaryota; kingdom Metazoa; phylum Chordata; class Aves; order Struthioniformes; family Struthionidae; genus Struthio; species Struthio camelus. Next base: position 3,618,064 of record NC_090945.1, read on the forward strand.
GGGGCTGGCGCTTTCAAAGGGAGCGGCAGTGAAAAAAACGGGACTGCCACTACCACTTCCCTTGCTCAGTAGAGGAACGGGGATTGGGGCCACACAGCTTCGGGCCACACGTGTCTTTCGGCTTACAGTCGGCCTCATCTGGGGAGGCTCCGAGTCCGGTTTAGGCAGCAGGGAAAGGCTCGTGAACCAAGCAGAGGGACAGTTCACGGGGCAGGCCAAAGGAAATGCGCGGCTGTCACACAGCTCCTCCCGGCACAAGGATTTCGTTAGCACCTGCAAGTGGCGCTCCTCCCGAAGTTTGGGATTTGGCCTCGGGCTAGAGGGAGAGCGCTGTTGGCGCCGCACTCGAATGTGTTTTGCGTGGCGGTGCTTTCTCGTGGCTTTCCTGGCAGACTTGAGCGGGAGCCCTGCGCCACCAGAGGCAGCGTGGTGCCCCTTGCTCGGCTCGAGGGCTCTGCCCAGCTTTGCCCTTCTCTGGCCTGCTGACCTGGAGCTGCTGTGTGCAGCTCTGGCCGGCGTCTGCTTGGATCTGTGCCACACCTGCCTTCCTCTTCAACCATTCCGTCGTGAGAGCCCCGAAGGGCCACTATGGCCACAGTCGGCTCGCTGTCCTTTTCAGCCGCTTGTGGGGGCGGGAGGGGGGGGCTGCAGTGTGGCAAAGGCAGGCAGTCTCACGTGGCCCTTTCTCTGCCCACAGCTACTCTGGCTCCCCTACTGCTGTTAGTAGCGGGGCCCTGGGGAAAGAGGGGCAAGCGCTTTCGTTCCATTTGTTGGGCCAGTTGGATGGCAGAGAGCAGGAGAGAGGGTGCCTATGCCCGTCCTGGGCACCCTCGGAGGATGCAGGAGCAGGTCAGAGGGTGCCCGAAACTCACCAAATGGGTGAGGTTGCAAGGCACCTCTGGAGATGATGGAGGCCAACCTGCCTGCTCAAGCAGGCTCCTCTAGAGCACCTTGCACAGCAGCGCGTCCAGGCGCCTGGGACTCTCTGCAGGCAAAGAGACTCCGCTCCCTCGCTGGGCAACCTGTTCCAGTGCTCTGGCACCCTCCCACGAAAGAAGGTTTTTCCTCAGGGTCACATGGCACTTCCTGGGCTTCACTTTGTGCCTCTTGTCCTGTCACTGGGCACCACGGAGAAGAGGCTGGCCCCATCCTCGTCACAGCCTCCCTTCGCAGACCTGTACGCACCGACCGCATCTCCTCTCGGTCGGCTCTTCGCCACGCTAAACAGGCCAGGCTCGCTCAGCCGTTCTTCATAGGCCACATGCTCCAGTCTCCTCAGCCTCTTCGTAGCCCTGCACTGTGCTCTCGCCAGGAGGGCCATGTCTCTCTTGCACTGGGCAGCCCAGAGCGGCACACTGGAAAAGCCGGGTGCCCCCTTTGCCTTCTGGCACCCTTCTGCACTAACCGCTGCCTCTGCTCACTGTGCTCCGGGAGCCGCGCTCTACGCCTGGCTCTTCTGTAGGCCTCTGCCTAGCCGTGACTCACAAGGGGGCTTGAGCCACCCAATCGGGCGCCACCTGAATCAAAAGCCCCAGCTCCCTCTGACCGGGGCAACCCAGGCACCTGGTTAGCAGCAGCCACCCCTAGCTACAACTCCCCAGCACAAGTTCAGTCAAGGCCTCCTGCAGTAGGCCTTGCCTAGCTCTCCCTTCCTGCTAGCAGCAAGCACCGTCCCGTTCCTCGGCACGCCCCACAAAGCCGCCACAACTTCCAACGAGCTCCTCGCAGCCCCCAAGCACAGCCCGGACACTGCGGAGCACACTCAGGCCTCTCGCCGCTGCCCTCGCCACTTGCCGCTTCTAGAGCCACCGCCTCACAGGCGCTTTCTCCAACCCCCCTCGCCCCCCCCCCACCCACCCAAAGAAGGCCCACCTGCACCCAACGCCCCCACAACTCCCCCTCACCACGGGCAACCCAGGCAGCTCCCTAGCAGCAGCTCCCCCTTCCTACGGCTGCCCAGCACAACCTCTGGCCGCCTCTACGTCTCCTCGCCTACCTCCCCTTGCCCGCTCGCAACAAGCACCCGCCCCTTCCTCACCCAGCCCCAGAAAAGGTCGCTTACTTACCAGCTGGACATCAGCGGCGTGGTGCTGCCGACAGGGATGTGGGGATCCTGCAAGTCTTCTCTGAGGACCACTTTTCCAGTAGCACCTGGCAGTGCCCTGCTCCGCTCAGGGACAGGATCTCGCTAGTAGCCCAAGTAGGACTAAGGTTACAGTTAGGCGTGAGAGCGAGGATCTAGCCGCACGGGGGCTGGCGCTTTCAAAGGGAGCGGCAGTGAAAAAAACGGGACTGCCACTACAACTTCCCTTGCTCAGTAGAGGAACGGGGATTGGGGCCACACAGCTTCGGGCCACACGTGTCTTTCGGCTTACAGTCGGCCTCATCTGGGGAGGCTCCGAGTCCGGTTTAGGCAGCAGGGAAAGGCTCGTGAACCAAGCAGAGGGACAGTTCACGGGGCAGGCCAAAGGAAATGCGCGGCTGTCACACAGCTCCTCCCGGCACAAGGATTTCGTTAGCACCTGCAAGTGGCGCTCCTCCCGAAGTTTGGGATTTGGCCTCGGGCTAGAGGGAGAGCGCTGTTGGCGCCGCACTCGAATGTGTTTTGCGTGGCGGTGCTTTCTCGTGGCTTTCCTGGCAGACTTGAGCGGGAGCCCTGCGCCACCAGAGGCAGCGTGGTGCCCCTTGCTCGGCTCGAGGGCTCTGCCCAGCTTTGCCCTTCTCTGGCCTGCTGACCTGGAGCTGCTGTGTGCAGCTCTGGCCGGCGTCTGCTTGGATCTGTGCCACACCTGCCTTCCTCTTCAACCATTCCGTCGTGAGAGCCCCGAAGGGCCACTATGGCCACAGTCGGCTCGCTGTCCTTTTCAGCCGCTTGTGGGGGCGGGAGGGGGGGGCTGCAGTGTGGCAAAGGCAGGCAGTCTCACGTGGCCCTTTCTCTGCCCACAGCTACTCTGGCTCCCCTACTGCTGTTAGTAGCGGGGCCCTGGGGAAAGAGGGGCAAGCGCTTTCGTTCCATTTGTTGGGCCAGTTGGATGGCAGAGAGCAGGAGAGAGGGTGCCTATGCCCGTCCTGGGCACCCTCGGAGGATGCAGGAGCAGGTCAGAGGGTGCCCGAAACTCACCAAATGGGTGAGGTTGCAAGGCACCTCTGGAGATGATGGAGGCCAACCTGCCTGCTCAAGCAGGCTCCTCTAGAGCACCTTGCACAGCAGCGCGTCCAGGCGCCTGGGACTCTCTGCAGGCAAAGAGACTCCGCTCCCTCGCTGGGCAACCTGTTCCAGTGCTCTGGCACCCTCCCACGAAAGAAGGTTTTTCCTCAGGGTCACATGGCACTTCCTGGGCTTCACTTTGTGCCTCTTGTCCTGTCACTGGGCACCACGGAGAAGAGGCTGGCCCCATCCTCGTCACAGCCTCCCTTCGCAGACCTGTACGCACCGACCGCATCTCCTCTCGGTCGGCTCTTCGCCACGCTAAACAGGCCAGGCTCGCTCAGCCGTTCTTCATAGGCCACATGCTCCAGTCTCCTCAGCCTCTTCGTAGCCCTGCACTGTGCTCTCGCCAGGAGGGCCATGTCTCTCTTGCACTGGGCAGCCCAGAGCGGCACACTGGAAAAGCCGGGTGCCCCCTTTGCCTTCTGGCACCCTTCTGCACTAACCGCTGCCTCTGCTCACTGTGCTCCGGGAGCCGCGCTCTACGCCTGGCTCTTCTGTAGGCCTCTGCCTAGCCGTGACTCACAAGGGGGCTTGAGCCACCCAATCGGGCGCCACCTGAATCAAAAGCCCCAGCTCCCTCTGACCGGGGCAACCCAGGCACCTGGTTAGCAGCAGCCACCCCTAGCTACAACTCCCCAGCACAAGTTCAGTCAAGGCCTCCTGCAGTAGGCCTTGCCTAGCTCTCCCTTCCTGCTAGCAGCAAGCACCGTCCCGTTCCTCGGCACGCCCCACAAAGCCGCCACAACTTCCAACGAGCTCCTCGCAGCCCCCAAGCACAGCCCGGACACTGCGGAGCACACTCAGGCCTCTCGCCGCTGCCCTCGCCACTTGCCGCTTCTAGAGCCACCGCCTCACAGGCGCCTTCTCCAACCCCCCTCGCCCCCCCCACCCACCCAAAGAAGGCCCACCTGCACCCAACGCCCCCACAACTCCCCCTCACCACGGGCAACCCAGGCAGCTCCCTAGCAGCAGCTCCCCCTTCCTACGGCTGCCCAGCACAACCTCTGGCCGCCTCTACGTCTCCTCGCCTACCTCCCCTTGCCCGCTCGCAACAAGCACCCGCCCCTTCCTCACCCAGCCCCAGAAAAGGTCGCTTACTTACCAGCTGGACATCAGCGGCGTGGTGCTGCCGACAGGGATGTGGGGATCCTGCAAGTCTTCTCTGAGGACCACTTTTCCAGTAGCACCTGGCAGTGCCCTGCTCCGCTCAGGGACAGGATCTCGCTAGTAGCCCAAGTAGGACTAAGGTTACAGTTAGGCGTGAGAGCGAGGATCTAGCCGCACGGGGGCTGGCGCTTTCAAAGGGAGCGGCAGTGAAAAAAACGGGACTGCCACTACCACTTCCCTTGCTCAGTAGAGGAACGGGGATTGGGGCCACACAGCTTCGGGCCACACGTGTCTTTCGGCTTACAGTCGGCCTCATCTGGGGAGGCTCCGAGTCCGGTTTAGGCAGCAGGGAAAGGCTCGTGAACCAAGCAGAGGGACAGTTCACGGGGCAGGCCAAAGGAAATGCGCGGCTGTCACACAGCTCCTCCCGGCACAAGGATTTCGTTAGCACCTGCAAGTGGCGCTCCTCCCGAAGTTTGGGATTTGGCCTCGGGCTAGAGGGAGAGCGCTGTTGGCGCCGCACTCGAATGTGTTTTGCGTGGCGGTGCTTTCTCGTGGCTTTCCTGGCAGACTTGAGCGGGAGCCCTGCGCCACCAGAGGCAGCGTGGTGCCCCTTGCTCGGCTCGAGGGCTCTGCCCAGCTTTGCCCTTCTCTGGCCTGCTGACCTGGAGCTGCTGTGTGCAGCTCTGGCCGGCGTCTGCTTGGATCTGTGCCACACCTGCCTTCCTCTTCAACCATTCCGTCGTGAGAGCCCCGAAGGGCCACTATGGCCACAGTCGGCTCGCTGTCCTTTTCAGCCGCTTGTGGGGGCGGGAGGGGGGGCTGCAGTGTGGCAAAGGCAGGCAGTCTCACGTGGCCCTTTCTCTGCCCACAGCTACTCTGGCTCCCCTACTGCTGTTAGTAGCGGGGCCCTGGGGAAAGAGGGGCAAGCGCTTTCGTTCCATTTGTTGGGCCAGTTGGATGGCAGAGAGCAGGAGAGAGGGTGCCTATGCCCGTCCTGGGCACCCTCGGAGGATGCAGGAGCAGGTCAGAGGGTGCCCGAAACTCACCAAATGGGTGAGGTTGCAAGGCACCTCTGGAGATGATGGAGGCCAACCTGCCTGCTCAAGCAGGCTCCTCTAGAGCACCTTGCACAGCAGCGCGTCCAGGCGCCTGGGACTCTCTGCAGGCAAAGAGACTCCGCTCCCTCGCTGGGCAACCTGTTCCAGTGCTCTGGCACCCTCCCACGAAAGAAGGTTTTTCCTCAGGGTCACATGGCACTTCCTGGGCTTCACTTTGTGCCTCTTGTCCTGTCACTGGGCACCACGGAGAAGAGGCTGGCCCCATCCTCGTCACAGCCTCCCTTCGCAGACCTGTACGCACCGACCGCATCTCCTCTCGGTCGGCTCTTCGCCACGCTAAACAGGCCAGGCTCGCTCAGCCGTTCTTCATAGGCCACATGCTCCAGTCTCCTCAGCCTCTTCGTAGCCCTGCACTGTGCTCTCGCCAGGAGGGCCATGTCTCTCTTGCACTGGGCAGCCCAGAGCGGCACACTGGAAAAGCCGGGTGCCCCCTTTGCCTTCTGGCACCCTTCTGCACTAACCGCTGCCTCTGCTCACTGTGCTCCGGGAGCCGCGCTCTACGCCTGGCTCTTCTGTAGGCCTCTGCCTAGCCGTGACTCACAAGGGGGCTTGAGCCACCCAATCGGGCGCCACCTGAATCAAAAGCCCCAGCTCCCTCTGACCGGGGCAACCCAGGCACCTGGTTAGCAGCAGCCACCCCTAGCTACAACTCCCCAGCACAAGTTCAGTCAAGGCCTCCTGCAGTAGGCCTTGCCTAGCTCTCCCTTCCTGCTAGCAGCAAGCACCGTCCCGTTCCTCGGCACGCCCCACAAAGCCGCCACAACTTCCAACGAGCTCCTCGCAGCCCCCAAGCACAGCCCGGACACTGCGGAGCACACTCAGGCCTCTCGCCGCTGCCCTCGCCACTTGCCGCTTCTAGAGCCACCGCCTCACAGGCGCCTTCTCCAACCCCCCTCGCCCCCCCCACCCACCCAAAGAAGGCCCACCTGCACCCAACGCCCCCACAACTCCCCCTCACCACGGGCAACCCAGGCAGCTCCCTAGCAGCAGCTCCCCCTTCCTACGGCTGCCCAGCACAACCTCTGGCCGCCTCTACGTCTCCTCGCCTACCTCCCCTTGCCCGCTCGCAACAAGCACCCGCCCCTTCCTCACCCAGCCCCAGAAAAGGTCGCTTACTTACCAGCTGGACATCAGCGGCGTGGTGCTGCCGACAGGGATGTGGGGATCCTGCAAGTCTTCTCTGAGGACCACTTTTCCAGTAGCACCTGGCAGTGCCCTGCTCCGCTCAGGGACAGGATCTCGCTAGTAGCCCAAGTAGGACTAAGGTTACAGTTAGGCGTGAGAGCGAGGATCTAGCCGCACGGGGGCTGGCGCTTTCAAAGGGAGCGGCAGTGAAAAAAACGGGACTGCCACTACCACTTCCCTTGCTCAGTAGAGGAACGGGGATTGGGGCCACACAGCTTCGGGCCACACGTGTCTTTCGGCTTACAGTCGGCCTCATCTGGGGAGGCTCCGAGTCCGGTTTAGGCAGCAGGGAAAGGCTCGTGAACCAAGCAGAGGGACAGTTCACGGGGCAGGCCAAAGGAAATGCGCGGCTGTCACACAGCTCCTCCCGGCACAAGGATTTCGTTAGCACCTGCAAGTGGCGCTCCTCCCGAAGTTTGGGATTTGGCCTCGGGCTAGAGGGAGAGCGCTGTTGGCGCCGCACTCGAATGTGTTTTGCGTGGCGGTGCTTTCTCGTGGCTTTCCTGGCAGACTTGAGCGGGAGCCCTGCGCCACCAGAGGCAGCGTGGTGCCCCTTGCTCGGCTCGAGGGCTCTGCCCAGCTTTGCCCTTCTCTGGCCTGCTGACCTGGAGCTGCTGTGTGCAGCTCTGGCCGGCGTCTGCTTGGATCTGTGCCACACCTGCCTTCCTCTTCAACCATTCCGTCGTGAGAGCCCCGAAGGGCCACTATGGCCACAGTCGGCTCGCTGTCCTTTTCAGCCGCTTGTGGGGGCGGGAGGGGGGGCTGCAGTGTGGCAAAGGCAGGCAGTCTCACGTGGCCCTTTCTCTGCCCACAGCTACTCTGGCTCCCCTACTGCTGTTAGTAGCGGGGCCCTGGGGAAAGAGGGGCAAGCGCTTTCGTTCCATTTGTTGGGCCAGTTGGATGGCAGAGAGCAGGAGAGAGGGTGCCTATGCCCGTCCTGGGCACCCTCGGAGGATGCAGGAGCAGGTCAGAGGGTGCCCGAAACTCACCAAATGGGTGAGGTTGCAAGGCACCTCTGGAGATGATGGAGGCCAACCTGCCTGCTCAAGCAGGCTCCTCTAGAGCACCTTGCACAGCAGCGCGTCCAGGCGCCTGGGACTCTCTGCAGGCAAAGAGACTCCGCTCCCTCGCTGGGCAACCTGTTCCAGTGCTCTGGCACCCTCCCACGAAAGAAGGTTTTTCCTCAGGGTCACATGGCACTTCCTGGGCTTCACTTTGTGCCTCTTGTCCTGTCACTGGGCACCACGGAGAAGAGGCTGGCCCCATCCTCGTCACAGCCTCCCTTCGCAGACCTGTACGCACCGACCGCATCTCCTCTCGGTCGGCTCTTCGCCACGCTAAACAGGCCAGGCTCGCTCAGCCGTTCTTCATAGGCCACATGCTCCAGTCTCCTCAGCCTCTTCGTAGCCCTGCACTGTGCTCTCGCCAGGAGGGCCATGTCTCTCTTGCACTGGGCAGCCCAGAGCGGCACACTGGAAAAGCCAGGTGCCCCCTTTGCCTTCTGGCACCCTTCTGCACTAACCGCTGCCTCTGCTCACTGTGCTCCGGGAGCCGCGCTCTACGCCTGGCTCTTCTGTAGGCCTCTGCCTAGCCGTGACTCACAAGGGGGCTTGAGCCACCCAATCGGGCGCCACCTGAATCAAAAGCCCCAGCTCCCTCTGACCGGGGCAACCCAGGCACCTGGTTAGCAGCAGCCACCCCTAGCTACAACTCCCCAGCACAAGTTCAGTCAAGGCCTCCTGCAGTAGGCCTTGCCTAGCTCTCCCTTCCTGCTAGCAGCAAGCACCGTCCCGTTCCTCGGCACGCCCCACAAAGCCGCCACAACTTCCAACGAGCTCCTCGCAGCCCCCAAGCACAGCCCGGACACTGCGGAGCACACTCAGGCCTCTCGCCGCTGCCCTCGCCACTTGCCGCTTCTAGAGCCACCGCCTCACAGGCGCCTTCTCCAACCCCCCTCGCCCCCCCCCCCACCCAAAGAAGGCCCACCTGCACCCAACGCCCCCACAACTCCCCCTCACCACGGGCAACCCAGGCAGCTCCCTAGCAGCAGCTCCCCCTTCCTACGGCTGCCCAGCACAACCTCTGGCCGCCTCTACGTCTCCTCGCCTACCTCCCCTTGCCCGCTCGCAACAAGCACCCGCCCCTTCCTCACCCAGCCCCAGAAAAGGTCGCTTACTTACCAGCTGGACATCAGCGGCGTGGTGCTGCCGACAGGGATGTGGGGATCCTGCAAGTCTTCTCTGAGGACCACTTTTCCAGTAGCACCTGGCAGTGCCCTGCTCCGCTCAGGGACAGGATCTCGCTAGTAGCCCAAGTAGGACTAAGGTTACAGTTAGGCGTGAGAGCGAGGATCTAGCCGCACGGGGGCTGGCGCTTTCAAAGGGAGCGGCAGTGAAAAAAACGGGACTGCCACTACCACTTCCCTTGCTCAGTAGAGGAACGGGGATTGGGGCCACACAGCTTCGGGCCACACGTGTCTTTCGGCTTACAGTCGGCCTCATCTGGGGAGGCTCCGAGTCCGGTTTAGGCAGCAGGGAAAGGCTCGTGAACCAAGCAGAGGGACAGTTCACGGGGCAGGCCAAAGGAAATGCGCGGCTGTCACACAGCTCCTCCCGGCACAAGGATTTCGTTAGCACCTGCAAGTGGCGCTCCTCCCGAAGTTTGGGATTTGGCCTCGGGCTAGAGGGAGAGCGCTGTTGGCGCCGCACTCGAATGTGTTTTGCGTGGCGGTGCTTTCTCGTGGCTTTCCTGGCAGACTTGAGCGGGAGCCCTGCGCCACCAGAGGCAGCGTGGTGCCCCTTGCTCGGCTCGAGGGCTCTGCCCAGCTTTGCCCTTCTCTGGCCTGCTGACCTGGAGCTGCTGTGTGCAGCTCTGGCCGGCGTCTGCTTGGATCTGTGCCACACCTGCCTTCCTCTTCAACCATTCCGTCGTGAGAGCCCCGAAGGGCCACTATGGCCACAGTCGGCTCGCTGTCCTTTTCAGCCGCTTGTGGGGGCGGGAGGGGGGGCTGCAGTGTGGCAAAGGCAGGCAGTCTCACGTGGCCCTTTCTCTGCCCACAGCTACTCTGGCTCCCCTACTGCTGTTAGTAGCGGGGCCCTGGGGAAAGAGGGGCAAGCGCTTTCGTTCCATTTGTTGGGCCAGTTGGATGGCAGAGAGCAGGAGAGAGGGTGCCTATGCCCGTCCTGGGCACCCTCGGAGGATGCAGGAGCAGGTCAGAGGGTGCCCGAAACTCACCAAATGGGTGAGGTTGCAAGGCACCTCTGGAGATGATGGAGGCCAACCTGCCTGCTCAAGCAGGCTCCTCTAGAGCACCTTGCACAGCAGCGCGTCCAGGCGCCTGGGACTCTCTGCAGGCAAAGAGACTCCGCTCCCTCGCTGGGCAACCTGTTCCAGTGCTCTGGCACCCTCCCACGAAAGAAGGTTTTTCCTCAGGGTCACATGGCACTTCCTGGGCTTCACTTTGTGCCTCTTGTCCTGTCACTGGGCACCACGGAGAAGAGGCTGGCCCCATCCTCGTCACAGCCTCCCTTCGCAGACCTGTACGCACCGACCGCATCTCCTCTCGGTCGGCTCTTCGCCACGCTAAACAGGCCAGGCTCGCTCAGCCGTTCTTCATAGGCCACATGCTCCAGTCTCCTCAGCCTCTTCGTAGCCCTGCACTGTGCTCTCGCCAGGAGGGCCATGTCTCTCTTGCACTGGGCAGCCCAGAGCGGCACACTGGAAAAGCCGGGTGCCCCCTTTGCCTTCTGGCACCCTTCTGCACTAACCGCTGCCTCTGCTCACTGTGCTCCGGGAGCCGCGCTCTACGCCTGGCTCTTCTGTAGGCCTCTGCCTAGCCGTGACTCACAAGGGGGCTTGAGCCACCCAATCGGGCGCCACCTGAATCAAAAGCCCCAGCTCCCTCTGACCGGGGCAACCCAGGCACCTGGTTAGCAGCAGCCACCCCTAGCTACAACTCCCCAGCACAAGTTCAGTCAAGGCCTCCTGCAGTAGGCCTTGCCTAGCTCTCCCTTCCTGCTAGCAGCAAGCACCGTCCCGTTCCTCGGCACGCCCCACAAAGCCGCCACAACTTCCAACGAGCTCCTCGCAGCCCCCAAGCACAGCCCGGACACTGCGGAGCACACTCAGGCCTCTCGCCGCTGCCCTCGCCACTTGCCGCTTCTAGAGCCACCGCCTCACAGGCGCTTTCTCCAACCCCCCTCGCCCCCCCCCACCCACCCAAAGAAGGCCCACCTGCACCCAACGCCCCCACAACTCCCCCTCACCACGGGCAACCCAGGCAGCTCCCTAGCAGCAGCTCCCCCTTCCTACGGCTGCCCAGCACAACCTCTGGCCGCCTCTACGTCTCCTCGCCTACCTCCCCTTGCCCGCTCGCAACAAGCACCCGCCCCTTCCTCACCCAGCCCCAGAAAAGGTCGCTTACTTACCAGCTGGACATCAGCGGCGTGGTGCTGCCGACAGGGATGTGGGGATCCTGCAAGTCTTCTCTGAGGACCACTTTTCCAGTAGCACCTGGCAGTGCCCTGCTCCGCTCAGGGACAGGATCTCGCTAGTAGCCCAAGTAGGACTAAGGTTACAGTTAGGCGTGAGAGCGAGGATCTAGCCGCACGGGGGCTGGCGCTTTCAAAGGGAGCGGCAGTGAAAAAAACGGGACTGCCACTACCACTTCCCTTGCTCAGTAGAGGAACGGGGATTGGGGCCACACAGCTTCGGGCCACACGTGTCTTTCGGCTTACAGTCGGCCTCATCTGGGGAGGCTCCGAGTCCGGTTTAGGCAGCAGGGAAAGGCTCGTGAACCAAGCAGAGGGACAGTTCACGGGGCAGGCCAAAGGAAATGCGCGGCTGTCACACAGCTCCTCCCGGCACAAGGATTTCGTTAGCACCTGCAAGTGGCGCTCCTCCCGAAGTTTGGGATTTGGCCTCGGGCTAGAGGGAGAGCGCTGTTGGCGCCGCACTCGAATGTGTTTTGCGTGGCGGTGCTTTCTCGTGGCTTTCCTGGCAGACTTGAGCGGGAGCCCTGCGCCACCAGAGGCAGCGTGGTGCCCCTTGCTCGGCTCGAGGGCTCTGCCCAGCTTTGCCCTTCTCTGGCCTGCTGACCTGGAGCTGCTGTGTGCAGCTCTGGCCGGCGTCTGCTTGGATCTGTGCCACACCTGCCTTCCTCTTCAACCATTCCGTCGTGAGAGCCCCGAAGGGCCACTATGGCCACAGTCGGCTCGCTGTCCTTTTCAGCCGCTTGTGGGGGCGGGAGGGGGGGGCTGCAGTGTGGCAAAGGCAGGCAGTCTCACGTGGCCCTTTCTCTGCCCACAGCTACTCTGGCTCCCCTACTGCTGTTAGTAGCGGGGCCCTGGGGAAAGAGGGGCAAGCGCTTTCGTTCCATTTGTTGGGCCAGTTGGATGGCAGAGAGCAGGAGAGAGGGTGCCTATGCCCGTCCTGGGCACCCTCGGAGGATGCAGGAGCAGGTCAGAGGGTGCCCGAAACTCACCAAATGGGTGAGGTTGCAAGGCACCTCTGGAGATGATGGAGGCCAACCTGCCTGCTCAAGCAGGCTCCTCTAGAGCACCTTGCACAGCAGCGCGTCCAGGCGCCTGGGACTCTCTGCAGGCAAAGAGACTCCGCTCCCTCGCTGGGCAACCTGTTCCAGTGCTCTGGCACCCTCCCACGAAAGAAGGTTTTTCCTCAGGGTCACATGGCACTTCCTGGGCTTCACTTTGTGCCTCTTGTCCTGTCACTGGGCACCACGGAGAAGAGGCTGGCCCCATCCTCGTCACAGCCTCCCTTCGCAGACCTGTACGCACCGACCGCATCTCCTCTCGGTCGGCTCTTCGCCACGCTAAACAGGCCAGGCTCGCTCAGCCGTTCTTCATAGGCCACATGCTCCAGTCTCCTCAGCCTCTTCGTAGCCCTGCACTGTGCTCTCGCCAGGAGGGCCATGTCTCTCTTGCACTGGGCAGCCCAGAGCGGCACACTGGAAAAGCCGGGTGCCCCCTTTGCCTTCTGGCACCCTTCTGCACTAACCGCTGCCTCTGCTCACTGTGCTCCGGGAGCCGCGCTCTACGCCTGGCTCTTCTGTAGGCCTCTGCCTAGCCGTGACTCACAAGGGGGCTTGAGCCACCCAATCGGGCGCCACCTGAATCAAAAGCCCCAGCTCCCTCTGACCGGGGCAACCCAGGCACCTGGTTAGCAGCAGCCACCCCTAGCTACAACTCCCCAGCACAAGTTCAGTCAAGGCCTCCTGCAGTAGGCCTTGCCTAGCTCTCCCTTCCTGCTAGCAGCAAGCACCGTCCCGTTCCTCGGCACGCCCCACAAAGCCGCCACAACTTCCAACGAGCTCCTCGCAGCCCCCAAGCACAGCCCGGACACTGCGGAGCACACTCAGGCCTCTCGCCGCTGCCCTCGCCACTTGCCGCTTCTAGAGCCACCGCCTCACAGGCGCCTTCTCCAACCCCCCTCGCCCCCCCCACCCACCCAAAGAAGGCCCACCTGCACCCAACGCCCCCACAACTCCCCCTCACCACGGGCAACCCAGGCAGCTCCCTAGCAGCAGCTCCCCCTTCCTACGGCTGCCCAGCACAACCTCTGGCCGCCTCTACGTCTCCTCGCCTACCTCCCCTTGCCCGCTCGCAACAAGCACCCGCCCCTTCCTCACCCAGCCCCAGAAAAGGTCGCTTACTTACCAGCTGGACATCAGCGGCGTGGTGCTGCCGACAGGGATGTGGGGATCCTGCAAGTCTTCTCTGAGGACCACTTTTCCAGTAGCACCTGGCAGTGCCCTGCTCCGCTCAGGGACAGGATCTCGCTAGTAGCCCAAGTAGGACTAAGGTTACAGTTAGGCGTGAGAGCGAGGATCTAGCCGCACGGGGGCTGGCGCTTTCAAAGGGAGCGGCAGTGAAAAAAACGGGACTGCCACTACCACTTCCCTTGCTCAGTAGAGGAACGGGGATTGGGGCCACACAGCTTCGGGCCACACGTGTCTTTCGGCTTACAGTCGGCCTCATCTGGGGAGGCTCCGAGTCCGGTTTAGGCAGCAGGGAAAGGCTCGTGAACCAAGCAGAGGGACAGTTCACGGGGCAGGCCAAAGGAAATGCGCGGCTGTCACACAGCTCCTCCCGGCACAAGGATTTCGTTAGCACCTGCAAGTGGCGCTCCTCCCGAAGTTTGGGATTTGGCCTCGGGCTAGAGGGAGAGCGCTGTTGGCGCCGCACTCGAATGTGTTTTGCGTGGCGGTGCTTTCTCGTGGCTTTCCTGGCAGACTTGAGCGGGAGCCCTGCGCCACCAGAGGCAGCGTGGTGCCCCTTGCTCGGCTCGAGGGCTCTGCCCAGCTTTGCCCTTCTCTGGCCTGCTGACCTGGAGCTGCTGTGTGCAGCTCTGGCCGGCGTCTGCTTGGATCTGTGCCACACCTGCCTTCCTCTTCAACCATTCCGTCGTGAGAGCCCCGAAGGGCCACTATGGCCACAGTCGGCTCGCTGTCCTTTTCAGCCGCTTGTGGGGGCGGGAGGGGGGGGCTGCAGTGTGGCAAAGGCAGGCAGTCTCACGTGGCCCTTTCTCTGCCCACAGCTACTCTGGCTCCCCTACTGCTGTTAGTAGCGGGGCCCTGGGGAAAGAGGGGCAAGCGCTTTCGTTCCATTTGTTGGGCCAGTTGGATGGCAGAGAGCAGGAGAGAGGGTGCCTATGCCCGTCCTGGGCACCCTCGGAGGATGCAGGAGCAGGTCAGAGGGTGCCCGAAACTCACCAAATGGGTGAGGTTGCAAGGCACCTCTGGAGATGATGGAGGCCAACCTGCCTGCTCAAGCAGGCTCCTCTAGAGCACCTTGCACAGCAGCGCGTCCAGGCGCCTGGGACTCTCTGCAGGCAAAGAGACTCCGCTCCCTCGCTGGGCAACCTGTTCCAGTGCTCTGGCACCCTCCCACGAAAGAAGGTTTTTCCTCAGGGTCACATGGCACTTCCTGGGCTTCACTTTGTGCCTCTTGTCCTGTCACTGGGCACCACGGAGAAGAGGCTGGCCCCATCCTCGTCACAGCCTCCCTTCGCAGACCTGTACGCACCGACCGCATCTCCTCTCGGTCGGCTCTTCGCCACGCTAAACAGGCCAGGCTCGCTCAGCCGTTCTTCATAGGCCACATGCTCCAGTCTCCTCAGCCTCTTCGTAGCCCTGCACTGTGCTCTCGCCAGGAGGGCCATGTCTCTCTTGCACTGGGCAGCCCAGAGCGGCACACTGGAAAAGCCGGGTGCCCCCTTTGCCTTCTGGCACCCTTCTGCACTAACCGCTGCCTCTGCTCACTGTGCTCCGGGAGCCGCGCTCTACGCCTGGCTCTTCTGTAGGCCTCTGCCTAGCCGTGACTCACAAGGGGGCTTGAGCCACCCAATCGGGCGCCACCTGAATCAAAAGCCCCAGCTCCCTCTGACCGGGGCAACCCAGGCACCTGGTTAGCAGCAGCCACCCCTAGCTACAACTCCCCAGCACAAGTTCAGTCAAGGCCTCCTGCAGTAGGCCTTGCCTAGCTCTCCCTTCCTGCTAGCAGCAAGCACCGTCCCGTTCCTCGGCACGCCCCACAAAGCCGCCACAACTTCCAACGAGCTCCTCGCAGCCCCCAAGCACAGCCCGGACACTGCGGAGCACACTCAGGCCTCTCGCCGCTGCCCTCGCCACTTGCCGCTTCTAGAGCCACCGCCTCACAGGCGCCTTCTCCAACCCCCCTCGCCCCCCCCACCCACCCAAAGAAGGCCCACCTGCACCCAACGCCCCCACAACTCCCCCTCACCACGGGCAACCCAGGCAGCTCCCTAGCAGCAGCTCCCCCTTCCTACGGCTGCCCAGCACAACCTCTGGCCGCCTCTACGTCTCCTCGCCTACCTCCCCTTGCCCGCTCGCAACAAGCACCCGCCCCTTCCTCACCCAGCCCCAGAAAAGGTCGCTTACTTACCAGCTGGACATCAGCGGCGTGGTGCTGCCGACAGGGATGTGGGGATCCTGCAAGTCTTCTCTGAGGACCACTTTTCCAGTAGCACCTGGCAGTGCCCTGCTCCGCTCAGGGACAGGATCTCGCTAGTAGCCCAAGTAGGACTAAGGTTACAGTTAGGCGTGAGAGCGAGGATCTAGCCGCACGGGGGCTGGCGCTTTCAAAGGGAGCGGCAGTGAAAAAAACGGGACTGCCACTACCACTTCCCTTGCTCAGTAGAGGAACGGGGATTGGGGCCACACAGCTTCGGGCCACACGTGTCTTTCGGCTTACAGTCGGCCTCATCTGGGGAGGCTCCGAGTCCGGTTTAGGCAGCAGGGAAAGGCTCGTGAACCAAGCAGAGGGACAGTTCACGGGGCAGGCCAAAGGAAATGCGCGGCTGTCACACAGCTCCTCCCGGCACAAGGATTTCGTTAGCACCTGCAAGTGGCGTTCCTCCCGAAGTTTGGGATTTGGCCTCGGGCTAGAGGGAGAGCGCTGTTGGCGCCGCACTCGAATGTGTTTTGCGTGGCGGTGCTTTCTCGTGGCTTTCCTGGCAGACTTGAGCGGGAGCCCTGCGCCACCAGAGGCAGCGTGGTGCCCCTTGCTCGGCTCGAGGGCTCTGCCCAGCTTTGCCCTTCTCTGGCCTGCTGACCTGGAGCTGCTGTGTGCAGCTCTGGCCGGCGTCTGCTTGGATCTGTGCCACACCTGCCTTCCTCTTCAACCATTCCGTCGTGAGAGCCCCGAAGGGCCACTATGGCCACAGTCGGCTCGCTGTCCTTTTCAGCCGCTTGTGGGGGCGGGAGGGGGGGCTGCAGTGTGGCAAAGGCAGGCAGTCTCACGTGGCCCTTTCTCTGCCCACAGCTACTCTGGCTCCCCTACTGCTGTTAGTAGCGGGGCCCTGGGGAAAGAGGGGCAAGCGCTTTCGTTCCATTTGTTGGGCCAGTTGGATGGCAGAGAGCAGGAGAGAGGGTGCCTATGCCCGTCCTGGGCACCCTCGGAGGATGCAGGAGCAGGTCAGAGGGTGCCCGAAACTCACCAAATGGGTGAGGTTGCAAGGCACCTCTGGAGATGATGGAGGCCAACCTGCCTGCTCAAGCAGGCTCCTCTAGAGCACCTTGCACAGCAGCGCGTCCAGGCGCCTGGGACTCTCTGCAGGCAAAGAGACTCCGCTCCCTCGCTGGGCAACCTGTTCCAGTGCTCTGGCACCCTCCCACGAAAGAAGGTTTTTCCTCAGGGTCACATGGCACTTCCTGGGCTTCACTTTGTGCCTCTTGTCCTGTCACTGGGCACCACGGAGAAGAGGCTGGCCCCATCCTCGTCACAGCCTCCCTTCGCAGACCTGTACGCACCGACCGCATCTCCTCTCGGTCGGCTCTTCGCCACGCTAAACAGGCCAGGCTCGCTCAGCCGTTCTTCATAGGCCACATGCTCCAGTCTCCTCAGCCTCTTCGTAGCCCTGCACTGTGCTCTCGCCAGGAGGGCCATGTCTCTCTTGCACTGGGCAGCCCAGAGCGGCACACTGGAAAAGCCGGGTGCCCCCTTTGCCTTCTGGCACCCTTCTGCACTAACCGCTGCCTCTGCTCACTGTGCTCCGGGAGCCGCGCTCTACGCCTGGCTCTTCTGTAGGCCTCTGCCTAGCCGTGACTCACAAGGGGGCTTGAGCCACCCAATCGGGCGCCACCTGAATCAAAAGCCCCAGCTCCCTCTGACCGGGGCAACCCAGGCACCTGGTTAGCAGCAGCCACCCCTAGCTACAACTCCCCAGCACAAGTTCAGTCAAGGCCTCCTGCAGTAGGCCTTGCCTAGCTCTCCCTTCCTGCTAGCAGCAAGCACCGTCCCGTTCCTCGGCACGCCCCACAAAGCCGCCACAACTTCCAACGAGCTCCTCGCAGCCCCCAAGCACAGCCCGGACACTGCGGAGCACACTCAGGCCTCTCGCCGCTGCCCTCGCCACTTGCCGCTTCTAGAGCCACCGCCTCACAGGCGCCTTCTCCAACCCCCCTCGCCCCCCCCACCCACCCAAAGAAGGCCCACCTGCACCCAACGCCCCCACAACTCCCCCTCACCACGGGCAACCCAGGCAGCTCCCTAGCAGCAGCTCCCCCTTCCTACGGCTGCCCAGCACAACCTCTGGCCGCCTCTACGTCTCCTCGCCTACCTCCCCTTGCCCGCTCGCAACAAGCACCCGCCCCTTCCTCACCCAGCCCCAGAAAAGGTCGCTTACTTACCAGCTGGACATCAGCGGCGTGGTGCTGCCGACAGGGATGTGGGGATCCTGCAAGTCTTCTCTGAGGACCACTTTTCCAGTAGCACCTGGCAGTGCCCTGCTCCGCTCAGGGACAGGATCTCGCTAGTAGCCCAAGTAGGACTAAGGTTACAGTTAGGCGTGAGAGCGAGGATCTAGCCGCACGGGGGCTGGCGCTTTCAAAGGGAGCGGCAGTGAAAAAAACGGGACTGCCACTACCACTTCCCTTGCTCAGTAGAGGAACGGGGATTGGGGCCACACAGCTTCGGGCCACACGTGTCTTTCGGCTTACAGTCGGCCTCATCTGGGGAGGCTCCGAGTCCGGTTTAGGCAGCAGGGAAAGGCTCGTGAACCAAGCAGAGGGACAGTTCACGGGGCAGGCCAAAGGAAATGCGCGGCTGTCACACAGCTCCTCCCGGCACAAGGATTTCGTTAGCACCTGCAAGTGGCGCTCCTCCCGAAGTTTGGGATTTGGCCTCGGGCTAGAGGGAGAGCGCTGTTGGCGCCGCACTCGAATGTGTTTTGCGTGGCGGTGCTTTCTCGTGGCTTTCCTGGCAGACTTGAGCGGGAGCCCTGCGCCACCAGAGGCAGCGTGGTGCCCCTTGCTCGGCTCGAGGGCTCTGCCCAGCTTTGCCCTTCTCTGGCCTGCTGACCTGGAGCTGCTGTGTGCAGCTCTGGCCGGCGTCTGCTTGGATCTGTGCCACACCTGCCTTCCTCTTCAACCATTCCGTCGTGAGAGCCCCGAAGGGCCACTATGGCCACAGTCGGCTCGCTGTCCTTTTCAGCCGCTTGTGGGGGCGGGAGGGGGGGGCTGCAGTGTGGCAAAGGCAGGCAGTCTCACGTGGCCCTTTCTCTGCCCACAGCTACTCTGGCTCCCCTACTGCTGTTAGTAGCGGGGCCCTGGGGAAAGAGGGGCAAGCGCTTTCGTTCCATTTGTTGGGCCAGTTGGATGGCAGAGAGCAGGAGAGAGGGTGCCTATGCCCGTCCTGGGCACCCTCGGAGGATGCAGGAGCAGGTCAGAGGGTGCCCGAAACTCACCAAATGGGTGAGGTTGCAAGGCACCTCTGGAGATGATGGAGGCCAACCTGCCTGCTCAAGCAGGCTCCTCTAGAGCACCTTGCACAGCAGCGCGTCCAGGCGCCTGGGACTCTCTGCAGGCAAAGAGACTCCGCTCCCTCGCTGGGCAACCTGTTCCAGTGCTCTGGCACCCTCCCACGGAAGAAGGTTTTTCCTCAGGGTCACATGGCACTTCCTGGGCTTCACTTTGTGCCTCTTGTCCTGTCACTGGGCACCACGGAGAAGAGGCTGGCCCCATCCTCGTCACAGCCTCCCTTCGCAGACCTGTACGCACCGACCGCATCTCCTCTCGGTCGGCTCTTCGCCACGCTAAACAGGCCAGGCTCGCTCAGCCGTTCTTCATAGGCCACATGCTCCAGTCTCCTCAGCCTCTTCGTAGCCCTGCACTGTGCTCTCGCCAGGAGGGCCATGTCTCTCTTGCACTGGGCAGCCCAGAGCGGCACACTGGAAAAGCCGGGTGCCCCCTTTGCCTTCTGGCACCCTTCTGCACTAACCGCTGCCTCTGCTCACTGTGCTCCGGGAGCCGCGCTCTACGCCTGGCTCTTCTGTAGGCCTCTGCCTAGCCGTGACTCACAAGGGGGCTTGAGCCACCCAATCGGGCGCCACCTGAATCAAAAGCCCCAGCTCCCTCTGACCGGGGCAACCCAGGCACCTGGTTAGCAGCAGCCACCCCTAGCTACAACTCCCCAGCACAAGTTCAGTCAAGGCCTCCTGCAGTAGGCCTTGCCTAGCTCTCCCTTCCTGCTAGCAGCAAGCACCGTCCCGTTCCTCGGCACGCCCCACAAAGCCGCCACAACTTCCAACGAGCTCCTCGCAGCCCCCAAGCACAGCCCGGACACTGCGGAGCACACTCAGGCCTCTCGCCGCTGCCCTCGCCACTTGCCGCTTCTAGAGCCACCGCCTCACAGGCGCCTTCTCCAACCCCCCCCTCCCCCCCCCACCCACCCAAAGAAGGCCCACCTGCACCCAACGCCCCCACAACTCCCCCTCACCACGGGCAACCCAGGCAGCTCCCTAGCAGCAGCTCCCCCTTCCTACGGCTGCCCAGCACAACCTCTGGCCGCCTCTACGTCTCCTCGCCTACCTCCCCTTGCCCGCTCGCAACAAGCACCCGCCCCTTCCTCACCCAGCCCCAGAAAAGGTCGCTTACTTACCAGCTGGACATCAGCGGCGTGGTGCTGCCGACAGGGATGTGGGGATCCTGCAAGTCTTCTCTGAGGACCACTTTTCCAGTAGCACCTGGCAGTGCCCTGCTCCGCTCAGGGACAGGATCTCGCTAGTAGCCCAAGTAGGACTAAGGTTACAGTTAGGCGTGAGAGCGAGGATCTAGCCGCACGGGGGCTGGCGCTTTCAAAGGGAGCGGCAGTGAAAAAAACGGGACTGCCACTACAACTTCCCTTGCTCAGTAGAGGAACGGGGATTGGGGCCACACAGCTTCGGGCCACACGTGTCTTTCGGCTTACAGTCGGCCTCATCTGGGGAGGCTCCGAGTCCGGTTTAGGCAGCAGGGAAAGGCTCGTGAACCAAGCAGAGGGACAGTTCACGGGGCAGGCCAAAGGAAATGCGCGGCTGTCACACAGCTCCTCCCGGCACAAGGATTTCGTTAGCACCTGCAAGTGGCGCTCCTCCCGAAGTTTGGGATTTGGCCTCGGGCTAGAGGGAGAGCGCTGTTGGCGCCGCACTCGAATGTGTTTTGCGTGGCGGTGCTTTCTCGTGGCTTTCCTGGCAGACTTGAGCGGGAGCCCTGCGCCACCAGAGGCAGCGTGGTGCCCCTTGCTCGGCTCGAGGGCTCTGCCCAGCTTTGCCCTTCTCTGGCCTGCTGACCTGGAGCTGCTGTGTGCAGCTCTGGCCGGCGTCTGCTTGGATCTGTGCCACACCTGCCTTCCTCTTCAACCATTCCGTCGTGAGAGCCCCGAAGGGCCACTATGGCCACAGTCGGCTCGCTGTCCTTTTCAGCCGCTTGTGGGGGCGGGAGGGGGGGGCTGCAGTGTGGCAAAGGCAGGCAGTCTCACGTGGCCCTTTCTCTGCCCACAGCTACTCTGGCTCCCCTACTGCTGTTAGTAGCGGGGCCCTGGGGAAAGAGGGGCAAGCGCTTTCGTTCCATTTGTTGGGCCAGTTGGATGGCAGAGAGCAGGAGAGAGGGTGCCTATGCCCGTCCTGGGCACCCTCGGAGGATGCAGGAGCAGGTCAGAGGGTGCCCGAAACTCACCAAATGGGTGAGGTTGCAAGGCACCTCTGGAGATGATGGAGGCCAACCTGCCTGCTCAAGCAGGCTCCTCTAGAGCACCTTGCACAGCAGCGCGTCCAGGCGCCTGGGACTCTCTGCAGGCAAAGAGACTCCGCTCCCTCGCTGGGCAACCTGTTCCAGTGCTCTGGCACCCTCCCACGGAAGAAGGTTTTTCCTCAGGGTCACATGGCACTTCCTGGGCTTCACTTTGTGCCTCTTGTCCTGTCACTGGGCACCACGGAGAAGAGGCTGGCCCCATCCTCGTCACAGCCTCCCTTCGCAGACCTGTACGCACCGACCGCATCTCCTCTCGGTCGGCTCTTCGCCACGCTAAACAGGCCAGGCTCGCTCAGCCGTTCTTCATAGGCCACATGCTCCAGTCTCCTCAGCCTCTTCGTAGCCCTGCACTGTGCTCTCGCCAGGAGGGCCATGTCTCTCTTGCACTGGGCAGCCCAGAGCGGCACACTGGAAAAGCCGGGTGCCCCCTTTGCCTTCTGGCACCCTTCTGCACTAACCGCTGCCTCTGCTCACTGTGCTCCGGGAGCCGCGCTCTACGCCTGGCTCTTCTGTAGGCCTCTGCCTAGCCGTGACTCACAAGGGGGCTTGAGCCACCCAATCGGGCGCCACCTGAATCAAAAGCCCCAGCTCCCTCTGACCGGGGCAACCCAGGCACCTGGTTAGCAGCAGCCACCCCTAGCTACAACTCCCCAGCACAAGTTCAGTCAAGGCCTCCTGCAGTAGGCCTTGCCTAGCTCTCCCTTCCTGCTAGCAGCAAGCACCGTCCCGTTCCTCGGCACGCCCCACAAAGCCGCCACAACTTCCAACGAGCTCCTCGCAGCCCCCAAGCACAGCCCGGACACTGCGGAGCACACTCAGGCCTCTCGCCGCTGCCCTCGCCACTTGCCGCTTCTAGAGCCACCGCCTCACAGGCGCCTTCTCCAACCCCCCTCGCCCCCCCCACCCACCCAAAGAAGGCCCACCTGCACCCAACGCCCCCACAACTCCCCCTCACCACGGGCAACCCAGGCAGCTCCCTAGCAGCAGCTCCCCCTTCCTACGGCTGCCCAGCACAACCTCTGGCCGCCTCTACGTCTCCTCGCCTACCTCCCCTTGCCCGCTCGCAACAAGCACCCGCCCCTTCCTCACCCAGCCCCAGAAAAGGTCGCTTACTTACCAGCTGGACATCAGCGGCGTGGTGCTGCCGACAGGGATGTGGGGATCCTGCAAGTCTTCTCTGAGGACCACTTTTCCAGTAGCACCTGGCAGTGCCCTGCTCCGCTCAGGGACAGGATCTCGCTAGTAGCCCAAGTAGGACTAAGGTTACAGTTAGGCGTGAGAGCGAGGATCTAGCCGCACGGGGGCTGGCGCTTTCAAAGGGAGCGGCAGTGAAAAAAACGGGACTGCCACTACCACTTCCCTTGCTCAGTAGAGGAACGGGGATTGGGGCCACACAGCTTCGGGCCACACGTGTCTTTCGGCTTACAGTCGGCCTCATCTGGGGAGGCTCCGAGTCCGGTTTAGGCAGCAGGGAAAGGCTCGTGAACCAAGCAGAGGGACAGTTCACGGGGCAGGCCAAAGGAAATGCGCGGCTGTCACACAGCTCCTCCCGGCACAAGGATTTCGTTAGCACCTGCAAGTGGCGCTCCTCCCGAAGTTTGGGATTTGGCCTCGGGCTAGAGGGAGAGCGCTGTTGGCGCCGCACTCGAATGTGTTTTGCGTGGCGGTGCTTTCTCGTGGCTTTCCTGGCAGACTTGAGCGGGAGCCCTGCGCCACCAGAGGCAGCGTGGTGCCCCTTGCTCGGCTCGAGGGCTCTGCCCAGCTTTGCCCTTCTCTGGCCTGCTGACCTGGAGCTGCTGTGTGCAGCTCTGGCCGGCGTCTGCTTGGATCTGTGCCACACCTGCCTTCCTCTTCAACCATTCCGTCGTGAGAGCCCCGAAGGGCCACTATGGCCACAGTCGGCTCGCTGTCCTTTTCAGCCGCTTGTGGGGGCGGGAGGGGGGGGCTGCAGTGTGGCAAAGGCAGGCAGTCTCACGTGGCCCTTTCTCTGCCCACAGCTACTCTGGCTCCCCTACTGCTGTTAGTAGCGGGGCCCTGGGGAAAGAGGGGCAAGCGCTTTCGTTCCATTTGTTGGGCCAGTTGGATGGCAGAGAGCAGGAGAGAGGGTGCCTATGCCCGTCCTGGGCACCCTCGGAGGATGCAGGAGCAGGTCAGAGGGTGCCCGAAACTCACCAAATGGGTGAGGTTGCAAGGCACCTCTGGAGATGATGGAGGCCAACCTGCCTGCTCAAGCAGGCTCCTCTAGAGCACCTTGCACAGCAGCGCGTCCAGGCGCCTGGGACTCTCTGCAGGCAAAGAGACTCCGCTCCCTCGCTGGGCAACCTGTTCCAGTGCTCTGGCACCCTCCCACGGAAGAAGGTTTTTCCTCAGGGTCACATGGCACTTCCTGGGCTTCACTTTGTGCCTCTTGTCCTGTCACTGGGCACCACGGAGAAGAGGCTGGCCCCATCCTCGTCACAGCCTCCCTTCGCAGACCTGTACGCACCGACCGCATCTCCTCTCGGTCGGCTCTTCGCCACGCTAAACAGGCCAGGCTCGCTCAGCCGTTCTTCATAGGCCACATGCTCCAGTCTCCTCAGCCTCTTCGTAGCCCTGCACTGTGCTCTCGCCAGGAGGGCCATGTCTCTCTTGCACTGGGCAGCCCAGAGCGGCACACTGGAAAAGCCGGGTGCCCCCTTTGCCTTCTGGCACCCTTCTGCACTAACCGCTGCCTCTGCTCACTGTGCTCCGGGAGCCGCGCTCTACGCCTGGCTCTTCTGTAGGCCTCTGCCTAGCCGTGACTCACAAGGGGGCTTGAGCCACCCAATCGGGCGCCACCTGAATCAAAAGCCCCAGCTCCCTCTGACCGGGGCAACCCAGGCACCTGGTTAGCAGCAGCCACCCCTAGCTACAACTCCCCAGCACAAGTTCAGTCAAGGCCTCCTGCAGTAGGCCTTGCCTAGCTCTCCCTTCCTGCTAGCAGCAAGCACCGTCCCGTTCCTCGGCACGCCCCACAAAGCCGCCACAACTTCCAACGAGCTCCTCGCAGCCCCCAAGCACAGCCCGGACACTGCGGAACACACTCAGGCCTCTCGCCGCTGCCCTCGCCACTTGCCGCTTCTAGAGCCACCGCCTCACAGGCGCCTTCTCCAACCCCCCTCGCCCCCCCCACCCACCCAAAGAAGGCCCACCTGCACCCAACGCCCCCACAACTCCCCCTCACCACGGGCAACCCAGGCAGCTCCCTAGCAGCAGCTCCCCCTTCCTACGGCTGCCCAGCACAACCTCTGGCCACCTCTACGTCTCCTCGCCTACCTCCCCTTGCCCGCTCGCAACAAGCACCCGCCCCTTCCTCACCCAGCCCCAGAAAAGGTCGCTTACTTACCAGCTGGACATCAGCGGCGTGGTGCTGCCGACAGGGATGTGGGGATCCTGCAAGTCTTCTCTGAGGACCACTTTTCCAGTAGCACCTGGCAGTGCCCTGCTCCGCTCAGGGACAGGATCTCGCTAGTAGCCCAAGTAGGACTAAGGTTACAGTTAGGCGTGAGAGCGAGGATCTAGCCGCACGGGGGCTGGCGCTTTCAAAGGGAGCGGCAGTGAAAAAAACGGGACTGCCACTACCACTTCCCTTGCTCAGTAGAGGAACGGGGATTGGGGCCACACAGCTTCGGGCCACACGTGTCTTTCGGCTTACAGTCGGCCTCATCTGGGGAGGCTCCGAGTCCGGTTTAGGCAGCAGGGAAAGGCTCGTGAACCAAGCAGAGGGACAGTTCACGGGGCAGGCCAAAGGAAATGCGCGGCTGTCACACAGCTCCTCCCGGCACAAGGATTTCGTTAGCACCTGCAAGTGGCGCTCCTCCCGAAGTTTGGGATTTGGCCTCGGGCTAGAGGGAGAGCGCTGTTGGCGCCGCACTCGAATGTGTTTTGCGTGGCGGTGCTTTCTCGTGGCTTTCCTGGCAGACTTGAGCGGGAGCCCTGCGCCACCAGAGGCAGCGTGGTGCCCCTTGCTCGGCTCGAGGGCTCTGCCCAGCTTTGCCCTTCTCTGGCCTGCTGACCTGGAGCTGCTGTGTGCAGCTCTGGCCGGCGTCTGCTTGGATCTGTGCCACACCTGCCTTCCTCTTCAACCATTCCGTCGTGAGAGCCCCGAAGGGCCACTATGGCCACAGTCGGCTCGCTGTCCTTTTCAGCCGCTTGTGGGGGCGGGAGGGGGGGGCTGCAGTGTGGCAAAGGCAGGCAGTCTCACGTGGCCCTTTCTCTGCCCACAGCTACTCTGGCTCCCCTACTGCTGTTAGTAGCGGGGCCCTGGGGAAAGAGGGGCAAGCGCTTTCGTTCCATTTGTTGGGCCAGTTGGATGGCAGAGAGCAGGAGAGAGGGTGCCTATGCCCGTCCTGGGCACCCTCGGAGGATGCAGGAGCAGGTCAGAGGGTGCCCGAAACTCACCAAATGGGTGAGGTTGCAAGGCACCTCTGGAGATGATGGAGGCCAACCTGCCTGCTCAAGCAGGCTCCTCTAGAGCACCTTGCACAGCAGCGCGTCCAGGCGCCTGGGACTCTCTGCAGGCAAAGAGACTCCGCTCCCTCGCTGGGCAACCTGTTCCAGTGCTCTGGCACCCTCCCACGGAAGAAGGTTTTTCCTCAGGGTCACATGGCACTTCCTGGGCTTCACTTTGTGCCTCTTGTCCTGTCACTGGGCACCACGGAGAAGAGGCTGGCCCCATCCTCGTCACAGCCTCCCTTCGCAGACCTGTACGCACCGACCGCATCTCCTCTCGGTCGGCTCTTCGCCACGCTAAACAGGCCAGGCTCGCTCAGCCGTTCTTCATAGGCCACATGCTCCAGTCTCCTCAGCCTCTTCGTAGCCCTGCACTGTGCTCTCGCCAGGAGGGCCATGTCTCTCTTGCACTGGGCAGCCCAGAGCGGCACACTGGAAAAGCCGGGTGCCCCCTTTGCCTTCTGGCACCCTTCTGCACTAACCGCTGCCTCTGCTCACTGTGCTCCGGGAGCCGCGCTCTACGCCTGGCTCTTCTGTAGGCCTCTGCCTAGCCGTGACTCACAAGGGGGCTTGAGCCACCCAATCGGGCGCCACCTGAATCAAAAGCCCCAGCTCCCTCTGACCGGGGCAACCCAGGCACCTGGTTAGCAGCAGCCACCCCTAGCTACAACTCCCCAGCACAAGTTCAGTCAAGGCCTCCTGCAGTAGGCCTTGCCTAGCTCTCCCTTCCTGCTAGCAGCAAGCACCGTCCCGTTCCTCGGCACGCCCCACAAAGCCGCCACAACTTCCAACGAGCTCCTCGCAGCCCCCAAGCACAGCCCGGACACTGCGGAGCACACTCAGGCCTCTCGCCGCTGCCCTCGCCACTTGCCGCTTCTAGAGCCACCGCCTCACAGGCGCCTTCTCCAACCCCCCTCGCCCCCCCCACCCACCCAAAGAAGGCCCACCTGCACCCAACGCCCCCACAACTCCCCCTCACCACGGGCAACCCAGGCAGCTCCCTAGCAGCAGCTCCCCCTTCCTACGGCTGCCCAGCACAACCTCTGGCCGCCTCTACGTCTCCTCGCCTACCTCCCCTTGCCCGCTCGCAACAAGCACCCGCCCCTTCCTCACCCAGCCCCAGAAAAGGTCGCTTACTTACCAGCTGGACATCAGCGGCGTGGTGCTGCCGACAGGGATGTGGGGATCCTGCAAGTCTTCTCTGAGGACCACTTTTCCAGTAGCACCTGGCAGTGCCCTGCTCCGCTCAGGGACAGGATCTCGCTAGTAGCCCAAGTAGGACTAAGGTTACAGTTAGGCGTGAGAGCGAGGATCTAGCCGCACGGGGGCTGGCGCTTTCAAAGGGAGCGGCAGTGAAAAAAACGGGACTGCCACTACAACTTCCCTTGCTCAGTAGAGGAACGGGGATTGGGGCCACACAGCTTCGGGCCACACGTGTCTTTCGGCTTACAGTCGGCCTCATCTGGGGAGGCTCCGAGTCCGGTTTAGGCAGCAGGGAAAGGCTCGTGAACCAAGCAGAGGGACAGTTCACGGGGCAGGCCAAAGGAAATGCGCGGCTGTCACACAGCTCCTCCCGGCACAAGGATTTCGTTAGCACCTGCAAGTGGCGCTCCTCCCGAAGTTTGGGATTTGGCCTCGGGCTAGAGGGAGAGCGCTGTTGGCGCCGCACTCGAATGTGTTTTGCGTGGCGGTGCTTTCTCGTGGCTTTCCTGGCAGACTTGAGCGGGAGCCCTGCGCCACCAGAGGCAGCGTGGTGCCCCTTGCTCGGCTCGAGGGCTCTGCCCAGCTTTGCCCTTCTCTGGCCTGCTGACCTGGAGCTGCTGTGTGCAGCTCTGGCCGGCGTCTGCTTGGATCTGTGCCACACCTGCCTTCCTCTTCAACCATTCCGTCGTGAGAGCCCCGAAGGGCCACTATGGCCACAGTCGGCTCGCTGTCCTTTTCAGCCGCTTGTGGGGGCGGGAGGGGGGGGCTGCAGTGTGGCAAAGGCAGGCAGTCTCACGTGGCCCTTTCTCTGCCCACAGCTACTCTGGCTCCCCTACTGCTGTTAGTAGCGGGGCCCTGGGGAAAGAGGGGCAAGCGCTTTCGTTCCATTTGTTGGGCCAGTTGGATGGCAGAGAGCAGGAGAGAGGGTGCCTATGCCCGTCCTGGGCACCCTCGGAGGATGCAGGAGCAGGTCAGAGGGTGCCCGAAACTCACCAAATGGGTGAGGTTGCAAGGCACCTCTGGAGATGATGGAGGCCAACCTGCCTGCTCAAGCAGGCTCCTCTAGAGCACCTTGCACAGCAGCGCGTCCAGGCGCCTGGGACTCTCTGCAGGCAAAGAGACTCCGCTCCCTCGCTGGGCAACCTGTTCCAGTGCTCTGGCACCCTCCCACGGAAGAAGGTTTTTCCTCAGGGTCACATGGCACTTCCTGGGCTTCACTTTGTGCCTCTTGTCCTGTCACTGGGCACCACGGAGAAGAGGCTGGCCCCATCCTCGTCACAGCCTCCCTTCGCAGACCTGTACGCACCGACCGCATCTCCTCTCGGTCGGCTCTTCGCCACGCTAAACAGGCCAGGCTCGCTCAGCCGTTCTTCATAGGCCACATGCTCCAGTCTCCTCAGCCTCTTCGTAGCCCTGCACTGTGCTCTCGCCAGGAGGGCCATGTCTCTCTTGCACTGGGCAGCCCAGAGCGGCACACTGGAAAAGCCGGGTGCCCCCTTTGCCTTCTGGCACCCTTCTGCACTAACCGCTGCCTCTGCTCACTGTGCTCCGGGAGCCGCGCTCTACGCCTGGCTCTTCTGTAGGCCTCTGCCTAGCCGTGACTCACAAGGGGGCTTGAGCCACCCAATCGGGCGCCACCTGAATCAAAAGCCCCAGCTCCCTCTGACCGGGGCAACCCAGGCACCTGGTTAGCAGCAGCCACCCCTAGCTACAACTCCCCAGCACAAGTTCAGTCAAGGCCTCCTGCAGTAGGCCTTGCCTAGCTCTCCCTTCCTGCTAGCAGCAAGCACCGTCCCGTTCCTCGGCACGCCCCACAAAGCCGCCACAACTTCCAACGAGCTCCTCGCAGCCCCCAAGCACAGCCCGGACACTGCGGAGCACACTCAGGCCTCTCGCCGCTGCCCTCGCCACTTGCCGCTTCTAGAGCCACCGCCTCACAGGCGCCTTCTCCAACCCCCCTCGCCCCCCCCACCCACCCAAAGAAGGCCCACCTGCACCCAACGCCCCCACAACTCCCCCTCACCACGGGCAACCCAGGCAGCTCCCTAGCAGCAGCTCCCCCTTCCTACGGCTGCCCAGCACAACCTCTGGCCGCCTCTACGTCTCCTCGCCTACCTCCCCTTGCCCGCTCGCAACAAGCACCCGCCCCTTCCTCACCCAGCCCCAGAAAAGGTCGCTTACTTACCAGCTGGACATCAGCGGCGTGGTGCTGCCGACAGGGATGTGGGGATCCTGCAAGTCTTCTCTGAGGACCACTTTTCCAGTAGCACCTGGCAGTGCCCTGCTCCGCTCAGGGACAGGATCTCGCTAGTAGCCCAAGTAGGACTAAGGTTACAGTTAGGCGTGAGAGCGAGGATCTAGCCGCACGGGGGCTGGCGCTTTCAAAGGGAGCGGCAGTGAAAAAAACGGGACTGCCACTACCACTTCCCTTGCTCAGTAGAGGAACGGGGATTGGGGCCACACAGCTTCGGGCCACACGTGTCTTTCGGCTTACAGTCGGCCTCATCTGGGGAGGCTCCGAGTCCGGTTTAGGCAGCAGGGAAAGGCTCGTGAACCAAGCAGAGGGACAGTTCACGGGGCAGGCCAAAGGAAATGCGCGGCTGTCACACAGCTCCTCCCGGCACAAGGATTTCGTTAGCACCTGCAAGTGGCGCTCCTCCCGAAGTTTGGGATTTGGCCTCGGGCTAGAGGGAGAGCGCTGTTGGCGCCGCACTCGAATGTGTTTTGCGTGGCGGTGCTTTCTCGTGGCTTTCCTGGCAGACTTGAGCGGGAGCCCTGCGCCACCAGAGGCAGCGTGGTGCCCCTTGCTCGGCTCGAGGGCTCTGCCCAGCTTTGCCCTTCTCTGGCCTGCTGACCTGGAGCTGCTGTGTGCAGCTCTGGCCGGCGTCTGCTTGGATCTGTGCCACACCTGCCTTCCTCTTCAACCATTCCGTCGTGAGAGCCCCGAAGGGCCACTATGGCCACAGTCGGCTCGCTGTCCTTTTCAGCCGCTTGTGGGGGCGGGAGGGGGGGGCTGCAGTGTGGCAAAGGCAGGCAGTCTCACGTGGCCCTTTCTCTGCCCACAGCTACTCTGGCTCCCCTACTGCTGTTAGTAGCGGGGCCCTGGGGAAAGAGGGGCAAGCGCTTTCGTTCCATTTGTTGGGCCAGTTGGATGGCAGAGAGCAGGAGAGAGGGTGCCTATGCCCGTCCTGGGCACCCTCGGAGGATGCAGGAGCAGGTCAGAGGGTGCCCGAAACTCACCAAATGGGTGAGGTTGCAAGGCACCTCTGGAGATGATGGAGGCCAACCTGCCTGCTCAAGCAGGCTCCTCTAGAGCACCTTGCACAGCAGCGCGTCCAGGCGCCTGGGACTCTCTGCAGGCAAAGAGACTCCGCTCCCTCGCTGGGCAACCTGTTCCAGTGCTCTGGCACCCTCCCACGGAAGAAGGTTTTTCCTCAGGGTCACATGGCACTTCCTGGGCTTCACTTTGTGCCTCTTGTCCTGTCACTGGGCACCACGGAGAAGAGGCTGGCCCCATCCTCGTCACAGCCTCCCTTCGCAGACCTGTACGCACCGACCGCATCTCCTCTCGGTCGGCTCTTCGCCACGCTAAACAGGCCAGGCTCGCTCAGCCGTTCTTCATAGGCCACATGCTCCAGTCTCCTCAGCCTCTTCGTAGCCCTGCACTGTGCTCTCGCCAGGAGGGCCATGTCTCTCTTGCACTGGGCAGCCCAGAGCGGCACACTGGAAAAGCCGGGTGCCCCCTTTGCCTTCTGGCACCCTTCTGCACTAACCGCTGCCTCTGCTCACTGTGCTCCGGGAGCCGCGCTCTACGCCTGGCTCTTCTGTAGGCCTCTGCCTAGCCGTGACTCACAAGGGGGCTTGAGCCACCCAATCGGGCGCCACCTGAATCAAAAGCCCCAGCTCCCTCTGACCGGGGCAACCCAGGCACCTGGTTAGCAGCAGCCACCCCTAGCTACAACTCCCCAGCACAAGTTCAGTCAAGGCCTCCTGCAGTAGGCCTTGCCTAGCTCTCCCTTCCTGCTAGCAGCAAGCACCGTCCCGTTCCTCGGCACGCCCCACAAAGCCGCCACAACTTCCAACGAGCTCCTCGCAGCCCCCAAGCACAGCCCGGACACTGCGGAGCACACTCAGGCCTCTCGCCGCTGCCCTCGCCACTTGCCGCTTCTAGAGCCACCGCCTCACAGGCGCCTTCTCCAACCCCCCTCGCCCCCCCCACCCACCCAAAGAAGGCCCACCTGCACCCAACGCCCCCACAACTCCCCCTCACCACGGGCAACCCAGGCAGCTCCCTAGCAGCAGCTCCCCCTTCCTACGGCTGCCCAGCACAACCTCTGGCCGCCTCTACGTCTCCTCGCCTACCTCCCCTTGCCCGCTCGCAACAAGCACCCGCCCCTTCCTCACCCAGCCCCAGAAAAGGTCGCTTACTTACCAGCTGGACATCAGCGGCGTGGTGCTGCCGACAGGGATGTGGGGATCCTGCAAGTCTTCTCTGAGGACCACTTTTCCAGTAGCACCTGGCAGTGCCCTGCTCCGCTCAGGGACAGGATCTCGCTAGTAGCCCAAGTAGGACTAAGGTTACAGTTAGGCGTGAGAGCGAGGATCTAGCCGCACGGGGGCTGGCGCTTTCAAAGGGAGCGGCAGTGAAAAAAACGGGACTGCCACTACCACTTCCCTTGCTCAGTAGAGGAACGGGGATTGGGGCCACACAGCTTCGGGCCACACGTGTCTTTCGGCTTACAGTCGGCCTCATCTGGGGAGGCTCCGAGTCCGGTTTAGGCAGCAGGGAAAGGCTCGTGAACCAAGCAGAGGGACAGTTCACGGGGCAGGCCAAAGGAAATGCGCGGCTGTCACACAGCTCCTCCCGGCACAAGGATTTCGTTAGCACCTGCAAGTGGCGCTCCTCCCGAAGTTTGGGATTTGGCCTCGGGCTAGAGGGAGAGCGCTGTTGGCGCCGCACTCGAATGTGTTTTGCGTGGCGGTGCTTTCTCGTGGCTTTCCTGGCAGACTTGAGCGGGAGCCCTGCGCCACCAGAGGCAGCGTGGTGCCCCTTGCTCGGCTCGAGGGCTCTGCCCAGCTTTGCCCTTCTCTGGCCTGCTGACCTGGAGCTGCTGTGTGCAGCTCTGGCCGGCGTCTGCTTGGATCTGTGCCACACCTGCCTTCCTCTTCAACCATTCCGTCGTGAGAGCCCCGAAGGGCCACTATGGCCACAGTCGGCTCGCTGTCCTTTTCAGCCGCTTGTGGGGGCGGGAGGGGGGGGCTGCAGTGTGGCAAAGGCAGGCAGTCTCACGTGGCCCTTTCTCTGCCCACAGCTACTCTGGCTCCCCTACTGCTGTTAGTAGCGGGGCCCTGGGGAAAGAGGGGCAAGCGCTTTCGTTCCATTTGTTGGGCCAGTTGGATGGCAGAGAGCAGGAGAGAGGGTGCCTATGCCCGTCCTGGGCACCCTCGGAGGATGCAGGAGCAGGTCAGAGGGTGCCCGAAACTCACCAAATGGGTGAGGTTGCAAGGCACCTCTGGAGATGATGGAGGCCAACCTGCCTGCTCAAGCAGGCTCCTCTAGAGCACCTTGCACAGCAGCGCGTCCAGGCGCCTGGGACTCTCTGCAGGCAAAGAGACTCCGCTCCCTCGCTGGGCAACCTGTTCCAGTGCTCTGGCACCCTCCCACGAAAGAAGGTTTTTCCTCAGGGTCACATGGCACTTCCTGGGCTTCACTTTGTGCCTCTTGTCCTGTCACTGGGCACCACGGAGAAGAGGCTGGCCCCATCCTCGTCACAGCCTCCCTTCGCAGACCTGTACGCACTGACCGCATCTCCTCTCGGTCGGCTCTTCGCCACGCTAAACAGGCCAGGCTCGCTCAGCCGTTCTTCATAGGCCACATGCTCCAGTCTCCTCAGCCTCTTCGTAGCCCTGCACTGTGCTCTCGCCAGGAGGGCCATGTCTCTCTTGCACTGGGCAGCCCAGAGCGGCACACTGGAAAAGCCGGGTGCCGCCTTTGCCTTCTGGCACCCTTCTGCACTAACCGCTGCCTCTGCTCACTGTGCTCCGGGAGCCGCGCTCTACGCCTGGCTCTTCTGTAGGCCTCTGCCTAGCCGTGACTCACAAGGGGGCTTGAGCCACCCAATCGGGCGCCACCTGAATCAAAAGCCCCAGCTCCCTCTGACCGGGGCAACCCAGGCACCTGGTTAGCAGCAGCCACCCCTAGCTACAACTCCCCAGCACAAGTTCAGTCAAGGCCTCCTGCAGTAGGCCTTGCCTAGCTCTCCCTTCCTGCTAGCAGCAAGCACCGTCCCGTTCCTCGGCACGCCCCACAAAGCCGCCACAACTTCCAACGAGCTCCTCGCAGCCCCCAAGCACAGCCCGGACACTGCGGAACACACTCAGGCCTCTCGCCGCTGCCCTCGCCACTTGCCGCTTCTAGAGCCACCGCCTCACAGGCGCCTTCTCCAACCCCCCTCGCCCCCCCCACCCACCCAAAGAAGGCCCACCTGCACCCAACGCCCCCACAACTCCCCCTCACCACGGGCAACCCAGGCAGCTCCCTAGCAGCAGCTCCCCCTTCCTACGGCTGCCCAGCACAACCTCTGGCCGCCTCTACGTCTCCTCGCCTACCTCCCCTTGCCCGCTCGCAACAAGCACCCGCCCCTTCCTCACCCAGCCCCAGAAAAGGTCGCTTACTTACCAGCTGGACATCAGCGGCGTGGTGCTGCCGACAGGGATGTGGGGATCCTGCAAGTCTTCTCTGAGGACCACTTTTCCAGTAGCACCTGGCAGTGCCCTGCTCCGCTCAGGGACAGGATCTCGCTAGTAGCCCAAGTAGGACTAAGGTTACAGTTAGGCGTGAGAGCGAGGATCTAGCCGCACGGGGGCTGGCGCTTTCAAAGGGAGCGGCAGTGAAAAAAACGGGACTGCCACTACCACTTCCCTTGCTCAGTAGAGGAACGGGGATTGGGGCCACACAGCTTCGGGCCACACGTGTCTTTCGGCTTACAGTCGGCCTCATCTGGGGAGGCTCCGAGTCCGGTTTAGGCAGCAGGGAAAGGTTCGTGAACCAAGCAGAGGGACAGTTCACGGGGCAGGCCAAAGGAAATGCGCGGCTGTCACACAGCTCCTCCCAGCACAAGGATTTCGTTAGCACCTGCAAGTGGCGCTCCTCCCGAAGTTTGGGATTTGGCCTCGGGCTAGAGGGAGAGCGCTGTTGGCGCCGCACTCGAATGTGTTTTGCGTGGCGGTGCTTTCTCGTGGCTTTCCTGGCAGACTTGAGCGGGAGCCCTGCGCCACCAGAGGCAGCGTGGTGCCCCTTGCTCGGCTCGAGGGCTCTGCCCAGCTTTGCCCTTCTCTGGCCTGCTGACCTGGAGCTGCTGTGTGCAGCTCTGGCCGGCGTCTGCTTGGATCTGTGCCACACCTGCCTTCCTCTTCAACCATTCCGTCGTGAGAGCCCCGAAGGGCCACTATGGCCACAGTCGGCTCGCTGTCCTTTTCAGCCGCTTGTGGGGGCGGGAGGGGGGGGCTGCAGTGTGGCAAAGGCAGGCAGTCTCACGTGGCCCTTTCTCTGCCCACAGCTACTCTGGCTCCCCTACTGCTGTTAGTAGCGGGGCCCTGGGGAAAGAGGGGCAAGCGCTTTCGTTCCATTTGTTGGGCCAGTTGGATGGCAGAGAGCAGGAGAGAGGGTGCCTATGCCCGTCCTGGGCACCCTCGGAGGATGCAGGAGCAGGTCAGAGGGTGCCCGAAACTCACCAAATGGGTGAGGTTGCAAGGCACCTCTGGAGATGATGGAGGCCAACCTGCCTGCTCAAGCAGGCTCCTCTAGAGCACCTTGCACAGCAGCGCGTCCAGGCGCCTGGGACTCTCTGCAGGCAAAGAGACTCCGCTCCCTCGCTGGGCAACCTGTTCCAGTGCTCTGGCACCCTCCCACGAAAGAAGGTTTTTCCTCAGGGTCACATGGCACTTCCTGGGCTTCACTTTGTGCCTCTTGTCCTGTCACTGGGCACCACGGAGAAGAGGCTGGCCCCATCCTCGTCACAGCCTCCCTTCGCAGACCTGTACGCACCGACCGCATCTCCTCTCGGTCGGCTCTTCGCCACGCTAAACAGGCCAGGCTCGCTCAGCCGTTCTTCATAGGCCACATGCTCCAGTCTCCTCAGCCTCTTCGTAGCCCTGCACTGTGCTCTCGCCAGGAGGGCCATGTCTCTCTTGCACTGGGCAGCCCAGAGCGGCACACTGGAAAAGCCGGGTGCCCCCTTTGCCTTCTGGCACCCTTCTGCACTAACCGCTGCCTCTGCTCACTGTGCTCCGGGAGCCGCGCTCTACGCCTGGCTCTTCTGTAGGCCTCTGCCTAGCCGTGACTCACAAGGGGGCTTGAGCCACCCAATCGGGCGCCACCTGAATCAAAAGCCCCAGCTCCCTCTGACCGGGGCAACCCAGGCACCTGGTTAGCAGCAGCCACCCCTAGCTACAACTCCCCAGCACAAGTTCAGTCAAGGCCTCCTGCAGTAGGCCTTGCCTAGCTCTCCCTTCCTGCTAGCAGCAAGCACCGTCCCGTTCCTCGGCACGCCCCACAAAGCCGCCACAACTTCCAACGAGCTCCTCGCAGCCCCCAAGCACAGCCCGGACACTGCGGAGCACACTCAGGCCTCTCGCCGCTGCCCTCGCCACTTGCCGCTTCTAGAGCCACCGCCTCACAGGCGCCTTCTCCAACCCCCCTCGCCCCCCCCACCCACCCAAAGAAGGCCCACCTGCACCCAACGCCCCCACAACTCCCCCTCACCACGGGCAACCCAGGCAGCTCCCTAGCAGCAGCTCCCCCTTCCTACGGCTGCCCAGCACAACCTCTGGCCGCCTCTACGTCTCCTCGCCTACCTCCCCTTGCCCGCTCGCAACAAGCACCCGCCCCTTCCTCACCCAGCCCCAGAAAAGGTCGCTTACTTACCAGCTGGACATCAGCGGCGTGGTGCTGCCGACAGGGATGTGGGGATCCTGCAAGTCTTCTCTGAGGACCACTTTTCCAGTAGCACCTGGCAGTGCCCTGCTCCGCTCAGGGACAGGATCTCGCTAGTAGCCCAAGTAGGACTAAGGTTACAGTTAGGCGTGAGAGCGAGGATCTAGCCGCACGGGGGCTGGCGCTTTCAAAGGGAGCGGCAGTGAAAAAAACGGGACTGCCACTACCACTTCCCTTGCTCAGTAGAGGAACGGGGATTGGGGCCACACAGCTTCGGGCCACACGTGTCTTTCGGCTTACAGTCGGCCTCATCTGGGGAGGCTCCGAGTCCGGTTTAGGCAGCAGGGAAAGGCTCGTGAACCAAGCAGAGGGACAGTTCACGGGGCAGGCCAAAGGAAATGCGCGGCTGTCACACAGCTCCTCCCGGCACAAGGATTTCGTTAGCACCTGCAAGTGGCGCTCCTCCCGAAGTTTGGGATTTGGCCTCGGGCTAGAGGGAGAGCGCTGTTGGCGCCGCACTCGAATGTGTTTTGCGTGGCGGTGCTTTCTCGTGGCTTTCCTGGCAGACTTGAGCGGGAGCCCTGCGCCACCAGAGGCAGCGTGGTGCCCCTTGCTCGGCTCGAGGGCTCTGCCCAGCTTTGCCCTTCTCTGGCCTGCTGACCTGGAGCTGCTGTGTGCAGCTCTGGCCGGCGTCTGCTTGGATCTGTGCCACACCTGCCTTCCTCTTCAACCATTCCGTCGTGAGAGCCCCGAAGGGCCACTATGGCCACAGTCGGCTCGCTGTCCTTTTCAGCCGCTTGTGGGGGCGGGAGGGGGGGGCTGCAGTGTGGCAAAGGCAGGCAGTCTCACGTGGCCCTTTCTCTGCCCACAGCTACTCTGGCTCCCCTACTGCTGTTAGTAGCGGGGCCCTGGGGAAAGAGGGGCAAGCGCTTTCGTTCCATTTGTTGGGCCAGTTGGATGGCAGAGAGCAGGAGAGAGGGTGCCTATGCCCGTCCTGGGCACCCTCGGAGGATGCAGGAGCAGGTCAGAGGGTGCCCGAAACTCACCAAATGGGTGAGGTTGCAAGGCACCTCTGGAGATGATGGAGGCCAACCTGCCTGCTCAAGCAGGCTCCTCTAGAGCACCTTGCACAGCAGCGCGTCCAGGCGCCTGGGACTCTCTGCAGGCAAAGAGACTCCGCTCCCTCGCTGGGCAACCTGTTCCAGTGCTCTGGCACCCTCCCACGAAAGAAGGTTTTTCCTCAGGGTCACATGGCACTTCCTGGGCTTCACTTTGTGCCTCTTGTCCTGTCACTGGGCACCACGGAGAAGAGGCTGGCCCCATCCTCGTCACAGCCTCCCTTCGCAGACCTGTACGCACCGACCGCATCTCCTCTCGGTCGGCTCTTCGCCACGCTAAACAGGCCAGGCTCGCTCAGCCGTTCTTCATAGGCCACATGCTCCAGTCTCCTCAGCCTCTTCGTAGCCCTGCACTGTGCTCTCGCCAGGAGGGCCATGTCTCTCTTGCACTGGGCAGCCCAGAGCGGCACACTGGAAAAGCCGGGTGCCCCCTTTGCCTTCTGGCACCCTTCTGCACTAACCGCTGCCTCTGCTCACTGTGCTCCGGGAGCCGCGCTCTACGCCTGGCTCTTCTGTAGGCCTCTGCCTAGCCGTGACTCACAAGGGGGCTTGAGCCACCCAATCGGGCGCCACCTGAATCAAAAGCCCCAGCTCCCTCTGACCGGGGCAACCCAGGCACCTGGTTAGCAGCAGCCACCCCTAGCTACAACTCCCCAGCACAAGTTCAGTCAAGGCCTCCTGCAGTAGGCCTTGCCTAGCTCTCCCTTCCTGCTAGCAGCAAGCACCGTCCCGTTCCTCGGCACGCCCCACAAAGCCGCCACAACTTCCAACGAGCTCCTCGCAGCCCCCAAGCACAGCCCGGACACTGCGGAGCACACTCAGGCCTCTCGCCGCTGCCCTCGCCACTTGCCGCTTCTAGAGCCACCGCCTCACAGGCGCCTTCTCCAACCCCCCTCGCCCCCCCCACCCACCCAAAGAAGGCCCACCTGCACCCAACGCCCCCACAACTCCCCCTCACCACGGGCAACCCAGGCAGCTCCCTAGCAGCAGCTCCCCCTTCCTACGGCTGCCCAGCACAACCTCTGGCCGCCTCTACGTCTCCTCGCCTACCTCCCCTTGCCCGCTCGCAACAAGCACCCGCCCCTTCCTCACCCAGCCCCAGAAAAGGTCGCTTACTTACCAGCTGGACATCAGCGGCGTGGTGCTGCCGACAGGGATGTGGGGATCCTGCAAGTCTTCTCTGAGGACCACTTTTCCAGTAGCACCTGGCAGTGCCCTGCTCCGCTCAGGGACAGGATCTCGCTAGTAGCCCAAGTAGGACTAAGGTTACAGTTAGGCGTGAGAGCGAGGATCTAGCCGCACGGGGGCTGGCGCTTTCAAAGGGAGCGGCAGTGAAAAAAACGGGACTGCCACTACCACTTCCCTTGCTCAGTAGAGGAACGGGGATTGGGGCCACACAGCTTCGGGCCACACGTGTCTTTCGGCTTACAGTCGGCCTCATCTGGGGAGGCTCCGAGTCCGGTTTAGGCAGCAGGGAAAGGCTCGTGAACCAAGCAGAGGGACAGTTCACGGGGCAGGCCAAAGGAAATGCGCGGCTGTCACACAGCTCCTCCCGGCACAAGGATTTCGTTAGCACCTGCAAGTGGCGCTCCTCCCGAAGTTTGGGATTTGGCCTCGGGCTAGAGGGAGAGCGCTGTTGGCGCCGCACTCGAATGTGTTTTGCGTGGCGGTGCTTTCTCGTGGCTTTCCTGGCAGACTTGAGCGGGAGCCCTGCGCCACCAGAGGCAGCGTGGTGCCCCTTGCTCGGCTCGAGGGCTCTGCCCAGCTTTGCCCTTCTCTGGCCTGCTGACCTGGAGCTGCTGTGTGCAGCTCTGGCCGGCGTCTGCTTGGATCTGTGCCACACCTGCCTTCCTCTTCAACCATTCCGTCGTGAGAGCCCCGAAGGGCCACTATGGCCACAGTCGGCTCGCTGTCCTTTTCAGCCGCTTGTGGGGGCGGGAGGGGGGGGCTGCAGTGTGGCAAAGGCAGGCAGTCTCACGTGGCCCTTTCTCTGCCCACAGCTACTCTGGCTCCCCTACTGCTGTTAGTAGCGGGGCCCTGGGGAAAGAGGGGCAAGCGCTTTCGTTCCATTTGTTGGGCCAGTTGGATGGCAGAGAGCAGGAGAGAGGGTGCCTATGCCCGTCCTGGGCACCCTCGGAGGATGCAGGAGCAGGTCAGAGGGTGCCCGAAACTCACCAAATGGGTGAGGTTGCAAGGCACCTCTGGAGATGATGGAGGCCAACCTGCCTGCTCAAGCAGGCTCCTCTAGAGCACCTTGCACAGCAGCGCGTCCAGGCGCCTGGGACTCTCTGCAGGCAAAGAGACTCCGCTCCCTCGCTGGGCAACCTGTTCCAGTGCTCTGGCACCCTCCCACGAAAGAAGGTTTTTCCTCAGGGTCACATGGCACTTCCTGGGCTTCACTTTGTGCCTCTTGTCCTGTCACTGGGCACCACGGAGAAGAGGCTGGCCCCATCCTCGTCACAGCCTCCCTTCGCAGACCTGTACGCACCGACCGCATCTCCTCTCGGTCGGCTCTTCGCCACGCTAAACAGGCCAGGCTCGCTCAGCCGTTCTTCATAGGCCACATGCTCCAGTCTCCTCAGCCTCTTCGTAGCCCTGCACTGTGCTCTCGCCAGGAGGGCCATGTCTCTCTTGCACTGGGCAGCCCAGAGCGGCACACTGGAAAAGCCGGGTGCCCCCTTTGCCTTCTGGCACCCTTCTGCACTAACCGCTGCCTCTGCTCACTGTGCTCCGGGAGCCGCGCTCTACGCCTGGCTCTTCTGTAGGCCTCTGCCTAGCCGTGACTCACAAGGGGGCTTGAGCCACCCAATCGGGCGCCACCTGAATCAAAAGCCCCAGCTCCCTCTGACCGGGGCAACCCAGGCACCTGGTTAGCAGCAGCCACCCCTAGCTACAACTCCCCAGCACAAGTTCAGTCAAGGCCTCCTGCAGTAGGCCTTGCCTAGCTCTCCCTTCCTGCTAGCAGCAAGCACCGTCCCGTTCCTCGGCACGCCCCACAAAGCCGCCACAACTTCCAACGAGCTCCTCGCAGCCCCCAAGCACAGCCCGGACACTGCGGAGCACACTCAGGCCTCTCGCCGCTGCCCTCGCCACTTGCCGCTTCTAGAGCCACCGCCTCACAGGCGCCTTCTCCAACCCCCCTCGCCCCCCCCACCCACCCAAAGAAGGCCCACCTGCACCCAACGCCCCCACAACTCCCCCTCACCACGGGCAACCCAGGCAGCTCCCTAGCAGCAGCTCCCCCTTCCTACGGCTGCCCAGCACAACCTCTGGCCGCCTCTACGTCTCCTCGCCTACCTCCCCTTGCCCGCTCGCAACAAGCACCCGCCCCTTCCTCACCCAGCCCCAGAAAAGGTCGCTTACTTACCAGCTGGACATCAGCGGCGTGGTGCTGCCGACAGGGATGTGGGGATCCTGCAAGTCTTCTCTGAGGACCACTTTTCCAGTAGCACCTGGCAGTGCCCTGCTCCGCTCAGGGACAGGATCTCGCTAGTAGCCCAAGTAGGACTAAGGTTACAGTTAGGCGTGAGAGCGAGGATCTAGCCGCACGGGGGCTGGCGCTTTCAAAGGGAGCGGCAGTGAAAAAAACGGGACTGCCACTACCACTTCCCTTGCTCAGTAGAGGAACGGGGATTGGGGCCACACAGCTTCGGGCCACACGTGTCTTTCGGCTTACAGTCGGCCTCATCTGGGGAGGCTCCGAGTCCGGTTTAGGCAGCAGGGAAAGGCTCGTGAACCAAGCAGAGGGACAGTTCACGGGGCAGGCCAAAGGAAATGCGCGGCTGTCACACAGCTCCTCCCGGCACAAGGATTTCGTTAGCACCTGCAAGTGGCGCTCCTCCCGAAGTTTGGGATTTGGCCTCGGGCTAGAGGGAGAGCGCTGTTGGCGCCGCACTCGAATGTGTTTTGCGTGGCGGTGCTTTCTCGTGGCTTTCCTGGCAGACTTGAGCGGGAGCCCTGCGCCACCAGAGGCAGCGTGGTGCCCCTTGCTCGGCTCGAGGGCTCTGCCCAGCTTTGCCCTTCTCTGGCCTGCTGACCTGGAGCTGCTGTGTGCAGCTCTGGCCGGCGTCTGCTTGGATCTGTGCCACACCTGCCTTCCTCTTCAACCATTCCGTCGTGAGAGCCCCGAAGGGCCACTATGGCCACAGTCGGCTCGCTGTCCTTTTCAGCCGCTTGTGGGGGCGGGAGGGGGGGGCTGCAGTGTGGCAAAGGCAGGCAGTCTCACGTGGCCCTTTCTCTGCCCACAGCTACTCTGGCTCCCCTACTGCTGTTAGTAGCGGGGCCCTGGGGAAAGAGGGGCAAGCGCTTTCGTTCCATTTGTTGGGCCAGTTGGATGGCAGAGAGCAGGAGAGAGGGTGCCTATGCCCGTCCTGGGCACCCTCGGAGGATGCAGGAGCAGGTCAGAGGGTGCCCGAAACTCACCAAATGGGTGAGGTTGCAAGGCACCTCTGGAGATGATGGAGGCCAACCTGCCTGCTCAAGCAGGCTCCTCTAGAGCACCTTGCACAGCAGCGCGTCCAGGCGCCTGGGACTCTCTGCAGGCAAAGAGACTCCGCTCCCTCGCTGGGCAACCTGTTCCAGTGCTCTGGCACCCTCCCACGAAAGAAGGTTTTTCCTCAGGGTCACATGGCACTTCCTGGGCTTCACTTTGTGCCTCTTGTCCTGTCACTGGGCACCACGGAGAAGAGGCTGGCCCCATCCTCGTCACAGCCTCCCTTCGCAGACCTGTACGCACCGACCGCATCTCCTCTCGGTCGGCTCTTCGCCACGCTAAACAGGCCAGGCTCGCTCAGCCGTTCTTCATAGGCCACATGCTCCAGTCTCCTCAGCCTCTTCGTAGCCCTGCACTGTGCTCTCGCCAGGAGGGCCATGTCTCTCTTGCACTGGGCAGCCCAGAGCGGCACACTGGAAAAGCCGGGTGCCCCCTTTGCCTTCTGGCACCCTTCTGCACTAACCGCTGCCTCTGCTCACTGTGCTCCGGGAGCCGCGCTCTACGCCTGGCTCTTCTGTAGGCCTCTGCCTAGCCGTGACTCACAAGGGGGCTTGAGCCACCCAATCGGGCGCCACCTGAATCAAAAGCCCCAGCTCCCTCTGACCGGGGCAACCCAGGCACCTGGTTAGCAGCAGCCACCCCTAGCTACAACTCCCCAGCACAAGTTCAGTCAAGGCCTCCTGCAGTAGGCCTTGCCTAGCTCTCCCTTCCTGCTAGCAGCAAGCACCGTCCCGTTCCTCGGCACGCCCCACAAAGCCGCCACAACTTCCAACGAGCTCCTCGCAGCCCCCAAGCACAGCCCGGACACTGCGGAGCACACTCAGGCCTCTCGCCGCTGCCCTCGCCACTTGCCGCTTCTAGAGCCACCGCCTCACAGGCGCCTTCTCCAACCCCCCTCGCCCCCCCCACCCACCCAAAGAAGGCCCACCTGCACCCAACGCCCCCACAACTCCCCCTCACCACGGGCAACCCAGGCAGCTCCCTAGCAGCAGCTCCCCCTTCCTACGGCTGCCCAGCACAACCTCTGGCCGCCTCTACGTCTCCTCGCCTACCTCCCCTTGCCCGCTCGCAACAAGCACCCGCCCCTTCCTCACCCAGCCCCAGAAAAGGTCGCTTACTTACCAGCTGGACATCAGCGGCGTGGTGCTGCCGACAGGGATGTGGGGATCCTGCAAGTCTTCTCTGAGGACCACTTTTCCAGTAGCACCTGGCAGTGCCCTGCTCCGCTCAGGGACAGGATCTCGCTAGTAGCCCAAGTAGGACTAAGGTTACAGTTAGGCGTGAGAGCGAGGATCTAGCCGCACGGGGGCTGGCGCTTTCAAAGGGAGCGGCAGTGAAAAAAACGGGACTGCCACTACCACTTCCCTTGCTCAGTAGAGGAACGGGGATTGGGGCCACACAGCTTCGGGCCACACGTGTCTTTCGGCTTACAGTCGGCCTCATCTGGGGAGGCTCCGAGTCCGGTTTAGGCAGCAGGGAAAGGCTCGTGAACCAAGCAGAGGGACAGTTCACGGGGCAGGCCAAAGGAAATGCGCGGCTGTCACACAGCTCCTCCCGGCACAAGGATTTCGTTAGCACCTGCAAGTGGCGCTCCTCCCGAAGTTTGGGATTTGGCCTCGGGCTAGAGGGAGAGCGCTGTTGGCGCCGCACTCGAATGTGTTTTGCGTGGCGGTGCTTTCTCGTGGCTTTCCTGGCAGACTTGAGCGGGAGCCCTGCGCCACCAGAGGCAGCGTGGTGCCCCTTGCTCGGCTCGAGGGCTCTGCCCAGCTTTGCCCTTCTCTGGCCTGCTGACCTGGAGCTGCTGTGTGCAGCTCTGGCCGGCGTCTGCTTGGATCTGTGCCACACCTGCCTTCCTCTTCAACCATTCCGTCGTGAGAGCCCCGAAGGGCCACTATGGCCACAGTCGGCTCGCTGTCCTTTTCAGCCGCTTGTGGGGGCGGGAGGGGGGGGCTGCAGTGTGGCAAAGGCAGGCAGTCTCACGTGGCCCTTTCTCTGCCCACAGCTACTCTGGCTCCCCTACTGCTGTTAGTAGCGGGGCCCTGGGGAAAGAGGGGCAAGCGCTTTCGTTCCATTTGTTGGGCCAGTTGGATGGCAGAGAGCAGGAGAGAGGGTGCCTATGCCCGTCCTGGGCACCCTCGGAGGATGCAGGAGCAGGTCAGAGGGTGCCCGAAACTCACCAAATGGGTGAGGTTGCAAGGCACCTCTGGAGATGATGGAGGCCAACCTGCCTGCTCAAGCAGGCTCCTCTAGAGCACCTTGCACAGCAGCGCGTCCAGGCGCCTGGGACTCTCTGCAGGCAAAGAGACTCCGCTCCCTCGC
Organism: Struthio camelus; assembly: GCF_040807025.1. Taxonomy (NCBI): domain Eukaryota; kingdom Metazoa; phylum Chordata; class Aves; order Struthioniformes; family Struthionidae; genus Struthio; species Struthio camelus. The sequence goes on from NC_090945.1 coordinate 3,661,770, forward strand.
TGGGCAACCTGTTCCAGTGCTCTGGCACCCTCCCACGAAAGAAGGTTTTTCCTCAGGGTCACATGGCACTTCCTGGGCTTCACTTTGTGCCTCTTGTCCTGTCACTGGGCACCACGGAGAAGAGGCTGGCCCCATCCTCGTCACAGCCTCCCTTCGCAGACCTGTACGCACCGACCGCATCTCCTCTCGGTCGGCTCTTCGCCACGCTAAACAGGCCAGGCTCGCTCAGCCGTTCTTCATAGGCCACATGCTCCAGTCTCCTCAGCCTCTTCGTAGCCCTGCACTGTGCTCTCGCCAGGAGGGCCATGTCTCTCTTGCACTGGGCAGCCCAGAGCGGCACACTGGAAAAGCCGGGTGCCCCCTTTGCCTTCTGGCACCCTTCTGCACTAACCGCTGCCTCTGCTCACTGTGCTCCGGGAGCCGCGCTCTACGCCTGGCTCTTCTGTAGGCCTCTGCCTAGCCGTGACTCACAAGGGGGCTTGAGCCACCCAATCGGGCGCCACCTGAATCAAAAGCCCCAGCTCCCTCTGACCGGGGCAACCCAGGCACCTGGTTAGCAGCAGCCACCCCTAGCTACAACTCCCCAGCACAAGTTCAGTCAAGGCCTCCTGCAGTAGGCCTTGCCTAGCTCTCCCTTCCTGCTAGCAGCAAGCACCGTCCCGTTCCTCGGCACGCCCCACAAAGCCGCCACAACTTCCAACGAGCTCCTCGCAGCCCCCAAGCACAGCCCGGACACTGCGGAGCACACTCAGGCCTCTCGCCGCTGCCCTCGCCACTTGCCGCTTCTAGAGCCACCGCCTCACAGGCGCCTTCTCCAACCCCCCTCGCCCCCCCCACCCACCCAAAGAAGGCCCACCTGCACCCAACGCCCCCACAACTCCCCCTCACCACGGGCAACCCAGGCAGCTCCCTAGCAGCAGCTCCCCCTTCCTACGGCTGCCCAGCACAACCTCTGGCCGCCTCTACGTCTCCTCGCCTACCTCCCCTTGCCCGCTCGCAACAAGCACCCGCCCCTTCCTCACCCAGCCCCAGAAAAGGTCGCTTACTTACCAGCTGGACATCAGCGGCGTGGTGCTGCCGACAGGGATGTGGGGATCCTGCAAGTCTTCTCTGAGGACCACTTTTCCAGTAGCACCTGGCAGTGCCCTGCTCCGCTCAGGGACAGGATCTCGCTAGTAGCCCAAGTAGGACTAAGGTTACAGTTAGGCGTGAGAGCGAGGATCTAGCCGCACGGGGGCTGGCGCTTTCAAAGGGAGCGGCAGTGAAAAAAACGGGACTGCCACTACCACTTCCCTTGCTCAGTAGAGGAACGGGGATTGGGGCCACACAGCTTCGGGCCACACGTGTCTTTCGGCTTACAGTCGGCCTCATCTGGGGAGGCTCCGAGTCCGGTTTAGGCAGCAGGGAAAGGCTCGTGAACCAAGCAGAGGGACAGTTCACGGGGCAGGCCAAAGGAAATGCGCGGCTGTCACACAGCTCCTCCCGGCACAAGGATTTCGTTAGCACCTGCAAGTGGCGCTCCTCCCGAAGTTTGGGATTTGGCCTCGGGCTAGAGGGAGAGCGCTGTTGGCGCCGCACTCGAATGTGTTTTGCGTGGCGGTGCTTTCTCGTGGCTTTCCTGGCAGACTTGAGCGGGAGCCCTGCGCCACCAGAGGCAGCGTGGTGCCCCTTGCTCGGCTCGAGGGCTCTGCCCAGCTTTGCCCTTCTCTGGCCTGCTGACCTGGAGCTGCTGTGTGCAGCTCTGGCCGGCGTCTGCTTGGATCTGTGCCACACCTGCCTTCCTCTTCAACCATTCCGTCGTGAGAGCCCCGAAGGGCCACTATGGCCACAGTCGGCTCGCTGTCCTTTTCAGCCGCTTGTGGGGGCGGGAGGGGGGGGCTGCAGTGTGGCAAAGGCAGGCAGTCTCACGTGGCCCTTTCTCTGCCCACAGCTACTCTGGCTCCCCTACTGCTGTTAGTAGCGGGGCCCTGGGGAAAGAGGGGCAAGCGCTTTCGTTCCATTTGTTGGGCCAGTTGGATGGCAGAGAGCAGGAGAGAGGGTGCCTATGCCCGTCCTGGGCACCCTCGGAGGATGCAGGAGCAGGTCAGAGGGTGCCCGAAACTCACCAAATGGGTGAGGTTGCAAGGCACCTCTGGAGATGATGGAGGCCAACCTGCCTGCTCAAGCAGGCTCCTCTAGAGCACCTTGCACAGCAGCGCGTCCAGGCGCCTGGGACTCTCTGCAGGCAAAGAGACTCCGCTCCCTCGCTGGGCAACCTGTTCCAGTGCTCTGGCACCCTCCCACGAAAGAAGGTTTTTCCTCAGGGTCACATGGCACTTCCTGGGCTTCACTTTGTGCCTCTTGTCCTGTCACTGGGCACCACGGAGAAGAGGCTGGCCCCATCCTCGTCACAGCCTCCCTTCGCAGACCTGTACGCACCGACCGCATCTCCTCTCGGTCGGCTCTTCGCCACGCTAAACAGGCCAGGCTCGCTCAGCCGTTCTTCATAGGCCACATGCTCCAGTCTCCTCAGCCTCTTCGTAGCCCTGCACTGTGCTCTCGCCAGGAGGGCCATGTCTCTCTTGCACTGGGCAGCCCAGAGCGGCACACTGGAAAAGCCGGGTGCCCCCTTTGCCTTCTGGCACCCTTCTGCACTAACCGCTGCCTCTGCTCACTGTGCTCCGGGAGCCGCGCTCTACGCCTGGCTCTTCTGTAGGCCTCTGCCTAGCCGTGACTCACAAGGGGGCTTGAGCCACCCAATCGGGCGCCACCTGAATCAAAAGCCCCAGCTCCCTCTGACCGGGGCAACCCAGGCACCTGGTTAGCAGCAGCCACCCCTAGCTACAACTCCCCAGCACAAGTTCAGTCAAGGCCTCCTGCAGTAGGCCTTGCCTAGCTCTCCCTTCCTGCTAGCAGCAAGCACCGTCCCGTTCCTCGGCACGCCCCACAAAGCCGCCACAACTTCCAACGAGCTCCTCGCAGCCCCCAAGCACAGCCCGGACACTGCGGAGCACACTCAGGCCTCTCGCCGCTGCCCTCGCCACTTGCCGCTTCTAGAGCCACCGCCTCACAGGCGCCTTCTCCAACCCCCCTCGCCCCCCCCACCCACCCAAAGAAGGCCCACCTGCACCCAACGCCCCCACAACTCCCCCTCACCACGGGCAACCCAGGCAGCTCCCTAGCAGCAGCTCCCCCTTCCTACGGCTGCCCAGCACAACCTCTGGCCGCCTCTACGTCTCCTCGCCTACCTCCCCTTGCCCGCTCGCAACAAGCACCCGCCCCTTCCTCACCCAGCCCCAGAAAAGGTCGCTTACTTACCAGCTGGACATCAGCGGCGTGGTGCTGCCGACAGGGATGTGGGGATCCTGCAAGTCTTCTCTGAGGACCACTTTTCCAGTAGCACCTGGCAGTGCCCTGCTCCGCTCAGGGACAGGATCTCGCTAGTAGCCCAAGTAGGACTAAGGTTACAGTTAGGCGTGAGAGCGAGGATCTAGCCGCACGGGGGCTGGCGCTTTCAAAGGGAGCGGCAGTGAAAAAAACGGGACTGCCACTACCACTTCCCTTGCTCAGTAGAGGAACGGGGATTGGGGCCACACAGCTTCGGGCCACACGTGTCTTTCGGCTTACAGTCGGCCTCATCTGGGGAGGCTCCGAGTCCGGTTTAGGCAGCAGGGAAAGGCTCGTGAACCAAGCAGAGGGACAGTTCACGGGGCAGGCCAAAGGAAATGCGCGGCTGTCACACAGCTCCTCCCGGCACAAGGATTTCGTTAGCACCTGCAAGTGGCGCTCCTCCCGAAGTTTGGGATTTGGCCTCGGGCTAGAGGGAGAGCGCTGTTGGCGCCGCACTCGAATGTGTTTTGCGTGGCGGTGCTTTCTCGTGGCTTTCCTGGCAGACTTGAGCGGGAGCCCTGCGCCACCAGAGGCAGCGTGGTGCCCCTTGCTCGGCTCGAGGGCTCTGCCCAGCTTTGCCCTTCTCTGGCCTGCTGACCTGGAGCTGCTGTGTGCAGCTCTGGCCGGCGTCTGCTTGGATCTGTGCCACACCTGCCTTCCTCTTCAACCATTCCGTCGTGAGAGCCCCGAAGGGCCACTATGGCCACAGTCGGCTCGCTGTCCTTTTCAGCCGCTTGTGGGGGCGGGAGGGGGGGGCTGCAGTGTGGCAAAGGCAGGCAGTCTCACGTGGCCCTTTCTCTGCCCACAGCTACTCTGGCTCCCCTACTGCTGTTAGTAGCGGGGCCCTGGGGAAAGAGGGGCAAGCGCTTTCGTTCCATTTGTTGGGCCAGTTGGATGGCAGAGAGCAGGAGAGAGGGTGCCTATGCCCGTCCTGGGCACCCTCGGAGGATGCAGGAGCAGGTCAGAGGGTGCCCGAAACTCACCAAATGGGTGAGGTTGCAAGGCACCTCTGGAGATGATGGAGGCCAACCTGCCTGCTCAAGCAGGCTCCTCTAGAGCACCTTGCACAGCAGCGCGTCCAGGCGCCTGGGACTCTCTGCAGGCAAAGAGACTCCGCTCCCTCGCTGGGCAACCTGTTCCAGTGCTCTGGCACCCTCCCACGAAAGAAGGTTTTTCCTCAGGGTCACATGGCACTTCCTGGGCTTCACTTTGTGCCTCTTGTCCTGTCACTGGGCACCACGGAGAAGAGGCTGGCCCCATCCTCGTCACAGCCTCCCTTCGCAGACCTGTACGCACCGACCGCATCTCCTCTCGGTCGGCTCTTCGCCACGCTAAACAGGCCAGGCTCGCTCAGCCGTTCTTCATAGGCCACATGCTCCAGTCTCCTCAGCCTCTTCGTAGCCCTGCACTGTGCTCTCGCCAGGAGGGCCATGTCTCTCTTGCACTGGGCAGCCCAGAGCGGCACACTGGAAAAGCCGGGTGCCCCCTTTGCCTTCTGGCACCCTTCTGCACTAACCGCTGCCTCTGCTCACTGTGCTCCGGGAGCCGCGCTCTACGCCTGGCTCTTCTGTAGGCCTCTGCCTAGCCGTGACTCACAAGGGGGCTTGAGCCACCCAATCGGGCGCCACCTGAATCAAAAGCCCCAGCTCCCTCTGACCGGGGCAACCCAGGCACCTGGTTAGCAGCAGCCACCCCTAGCTACAACTCCCCAGCACAAGTTCAGTCAAGGCCTCCTGCAGTAGGCCTTGCCTAGCTCTCCCTTCCTGCTAGCAGCAAGCACCGTCCCGTTCCTCGGCACGCCCCACAAAGCCGCCACAACTTCCAACGAGCTCCTCGCAGCCCCCAAGCACAGCCCGGACACTGCGGAGCACACTCAGGCCTCTCGCCGCTGCCCTCGCCACTTGCCGCTTCTAGAGCCACCGCCTCACAGGCGCCTTCTCCAACCCCCCTCGCCCCCCCCACCCACCCAAAGAAGGCCCACCTGCACCCAACGCCCCCACAACTCCCCCTCACCACGGGCAACCCAGGCAGCTCCCTAGCAGCAGCTCCCCCTTCCTACGGCTGCCCAGCACAACCTCTGGCCGCCTCTACGTCTCCTCGCCTACCTCCCCTTGCCCGCTCGCAACAAGCACCCGCCCCTTCCTCACCCAGCCCCAGAAAAGGTCGCTTACTTACCAGCTGGACATCAGCGGCGTGGTGCTGCCGACAGGGATGTGGGGATCCTGCAAGTCTTCTCTGAGGACCACTTTTCCAGTAGCACCTGGCAGTGCCCTGCTCCGCTCAGGGACAGGATCTCGCTAGTAGCCCAAGTAGGACTAAGGTTACAGTTAGGCGTGAGAGCGAGGATCTAGCCGCACGGGGGCTGGCGCTTTCAAAGGGAGCGGCAGTGAAAAAAACGGGACTGCCACTACCACTTCCCTTGCTCAGTAGAGGAACGGGGATTGGGGCCACACAGCTTCGGGCCACACGTGTCTTTCGGCTTACAGTCGGCCTCATCTGGGGAGGCTCCGAGTCCGGTTTAGGCAGCAGGGAAAGGCTCGTGAACCAAGCAGAGGGACAGTTCACGGGGCAGGCCAAAGGAAATGCGCGGCTGTCACACAGCTCCTCCCGGCACAAGGATTTCGTTAGCACCTGCAAGTGGCGCTCCTCCCGAAGTTTGGGATTTGGCCTCGGGCTAGAGGGAGAGCGCTGTTGGCGCCGCACTCGAATGTGTTTTGCGTGGCGGTGCTTTCTCGTGGCTTTCCTGGCAGACTTGAGCGGGAGCCCTGCGCCACCAGAGGCAGCGTGGTGCCCCTTGCTCGGCTCGAGGGCTCTGCCCAGCTTTGCCCTTCTCTGGCCTGCTGACCTGGAGCTGCTGTGTGCAGCTCTGGCCGGCGTCTGCTTGGATCTGTGCCACACCTGCCTTCCTCTTCAACCATTCCGTCGTGAGAGCCCCGAAGGGCCACTATGGCCACAGTCGGCTCGCTGTCCTTTTCAGCCGCTTGTGGGGGCGGGAGGGGGGGGCTGCAGTGTGGCAAAGGCAGGCAGTCTCACGTGGCCCTTTCTCTGCCCACAGCTACTCTGGCTCCCCTACTGCTGTTAGTAGCGGGGCCCTGGGGAAAGAGGGGCAAGCGCTTTCGTTCCATTTGTTGGGCCAGTTGGATGGCAGAGAGCAGGAGAGAGGGTGCCTATGCCCGTCCTGGGCACCCTCGGAGGATGCAGGAGCAGGTCAGAGGGTGCCCGAAACTCACCAAATGGGTGAGGTTGCAAGGCACCTCTGGAGATGATGGAGGCCAACCTGCCTGCTCAAGCAGGCTCCTCTAGAGCACCTTGCACAGCAGCGCGTCCAGGCGCCTGGGACTCTCTGCAGGCAAAGAGACTCCGCTCCCTCGCTGGGCAACCTGTTCCAGTGCTCTGGCACCCTCCCACGAAAGAAGGTTTTTCCTCAGGGTCACATGGCACTTCCTGGGCTTCACTTTGTGCCTCTTGTCCTGTCACTGGGCACCACGGAGAAGAGGCTGGCCCCATCCTCGTCACAGCCTCCCTTCGCAGACCTGTACGCACCGACCGCATCTCCTCTCGGTCGGCTCTTCGCCACGCTAAACAGGCCAGGCTCGCTCAGCCGTTCTTCATAGGCCACATGCTCCAGTCTCCTCAGCCTCTTCGTAGCCCTGCACTGTGCTCTCGCCAGGAGGGCCATGTCTCTCTTGCACTGGGCAGCCCAGAGCGGCACACTGGAAAAGCCGGGTGCCCCCTTTGCCTTCTGGCACCCTTCTGCACTAACCGCTGCCTCTGCTCACTGTGCTCCGGGAGCCGCGCTCTACGCCTGGCTCTTCTGTAGGCCTCTGCCTAGCCGTGACTCACAAGGGGGCTTGAGCCACCCAATCGGGCGCCACCTGAATCAAAAGCCCCAGCTCCCTCTGACCGGGGCAACCCAGGCACCTGGTTAGCAGCAGCCACCCCTAGCTACAACTCCCCAGCACAAGTTCAGTCAAGGCCTCCTGCAGTAGGCCTTGCCTAGCTCTCCCTTCCTGCTAGCAGCAAGCACCGTCCCGTTCCTCGGCACGCCCCACAAAGCCGCCACAACTTCCAACGAGCTCCTCGCAGCCCCCAAGCACAGCCCGGACACTGCGGAGCACACTCAGGCCTCTCGCCGCTGCCCTCGCCACTTGCCGCTTCTAGAGCCACCGCCTCACAGGCGCCTTCTCCAACCCCCCTCGCCCCCCCCACCCACCCAAAGAAGGCCCACCTGCACCCAACGCCCCCACAACTCCCCCTCACCACGGGCAACCCAGGCAGCTCCCTAGCAGCAGCTCCCCCTTCCTACGGCTGCCCAGCACAACCTCTGGCCGCCTCTACGTCTCCTCGCCTACCTCCCCTTGCCCGCTCGCAACAAGCACCCGCCCCTTCCTCACCCAGCCCCAGAAAAGGTCGCTTACTTACCAGCTGGACATCAGCGGCGTGGTGCTGCCGACAGGGATGTGGGGATCCTGCAAGTCTTCTCTGAGGACCACTTTTCCAGTAGCACCTGGCAGTGCCCTGCTCCGCTCAGGGACAGGATCTCGCTAGTAGCCCAAGTAGGACTAAGGTTACAGTTAGGCGTGAGAGCGAGGATCTAGCCGCACGGGGGCTGGCGCTTTCAAAGGGAGCGGCAGTGAAAAAAACGGGACTGCCACTACCACTTCCCTTGCTCAGTAGAGGAACGGGGATTGGGGCCACACAGCTTCGGGCCACACGTGTCTTTCGGCTTACAGTCGGCCTCATCTGGGGAGGCTCCGAGTCCGGTTTAGGCAGCAGGGAAAGGCTCGTGAACCAAGCAGAGGGACAGTTCACGGGGCAGGCCAAAGGAAATGCGCGGCTGTCACACAGCTCCTCCCGGCACAAGGATTTCGTTAGCACCTGCAAGTGGCGCTCCTCCCGAAGTTTGGGATTTGGCCTCGGGCTAGAGGGAGAGCGCTGTTGGCGCCGCACTCGAATGTGTTTTGCGTGGCGGTGCTTTCTCGTGGCTTTCCTGGCAGACTTGAGCGGGAGCCCTGCGCCACCAGAGGCAGCGTGGTGCCCCTTGCTCGGCTCGAGGGCTCTGCCCAGCTTTGCCCTTCTCTGGCCTGCTGACCTGGAGCTGCTGTGTGCAGCTCTGGCCGGCGTCTGCTTGGATCTGTGCCACACCTGCCTTCCTCTTCAACCATTCCGTCGTGAGAGCCCCGAAGGGCCACTATGGCCACAGTCGGCTCGCTGTCCTTTTCAGCCGCTTGTGGGGGCGGGAGGGGGGGCTGCAGTGTGGCAAAGGCAGGCAGTCTCACGTGGCCCTTTCTCTGCCCACAGCTACTCTGGCTCCCCTACTGCTGTTAGTAGCGGGGCCCTGGGGAAAGAGGGGCAAGCGCTTTCGTTCCATTTGTTGGGCCAGTTGGATGGCAGAGAGCAGGAGAGAGGGTGCCTATGCCCGTCCTGGGCACCCTCGGAGGATGCAGGAGCAGGTCAGAGGGTGCCCGAAACTCACCAAATGGGTGAGGTTGCAAGGCACCTCTGGAGATGATGGAGGCCAACCTGCCTGCTCAAGCAGGCTCCTCTAGAGCACCTTGCACAGCAGCGCGTCCAGGCGCCTGGGACTCTCTGCAGGCAAAGAGACTCCGCTCCCTCGCTGGGCAACCTGTTCCAGTGCTCTGGCACCCTCCCACGAAAGAAGGTTTTTCCTCAGGGTCACATGGCACTTCCTGGGCTTCACTTTGTGCCTCTTGTCCTGTCACTGGGCACCACGGAGAAGAGGCTGGCCCCATCCTCGTCACAGCCTCCCTTCGCAGACCTGTACGCACCGACCGCATCTCCTCTCGGTCGGCTCTTCGCCACGCTAAACAGGCCAGGCTCGCTCAGCCGTTCTTCATAGGCCACATGCTCCAGTCTCCTCAGCCTCTTCGTAGCCCTGCACTGTGCTCTCGCCAGGAGGGCCATGTCTCTCTTGCACTGGGCAGCCCAGAGCGGCACACTGGAAAAGCCGGGTGCCCCCTTTGCCTTCTGGCACCCTTCTGCACTAACCGCTGCCTCTGCTCACTGTGCTCCGGGAGCCGCGCTCTACGCCTGGCTCTTCTGTAGGCCTCTGCCTAGCCGTGACTCACAAGGGGGCTTGAGCCACCCAATCGGGCGCCACCTGAATCAAAAGCCCCAGCTCCCTCTGACCGGGGCAACCCAGGCACCTGGTTAGCAGCAGCCACCCCTAGCTACAACTCCCCAGCACAAGTTCAGTCAAGGCCTCCTGCAGTAGGCCTTGCCTAGCTCTCCCTTCCTGCTAGCAGCAAGCACCGTCCCGTTCCTCGGCACGCCCCACAAAGCCGCCACAACTTCCAACGAGCTCCTCGCAGCCCCCAAGCACAGCCCGGACACTGCGGAGCACACTCAGGCCTCTCGCCGCTGCCCTCGCCACTTGCCGCTTCTAGAGCCACCGCCTCACAGGCGCCTTCTCCAACCCCCCTCGCCCCCCCCACCCACCCAAAGAAGGCCCACCTGCACCCAACGCCCCCACAACTCCCCCTCACCACGGGCAACCCAGGCAGCTCCCTAGCAGCAGCTCCCCCTTCCTACGGCTGCCCAGCACAACCTCTGGCCGCCTCTACGTCTCCTCGCCTACCTCCCCTTGCCCGCTCGCAACAAGCACCCGCCCCTTCCTCACCCAGCCCCAGAAAAGGTCGCTTACTTACCAGCTGGACATCAGCGGCGTGGTGCTGCCGACAGGGATGTGGGGATCCTGCAAGTCTTCTCTGAGGACCACTTTTCCAGTAGCACCTGGCAGTGCCCTGCTCCGCTCAGGGACAGGATCTCGCTAGTAGCCCAAGTAGGACTAAGGTTACAGTTAGGCGTGAGAGCGAGGATCTAGCCGCACGGGGGCTGGCGCTTTCAAAGGGAGCGGCAGTGAAAAAAACGGGACTGCCACTACCACTTCCCTTGCTCAGTAGAGGAACGGGGATTGGGGCCACACAGCTTCGGGCCACACGTGTCTTTCGGCTTACAGTCGGCCTCATCTGGGGAGGCTCCGAGTCCGGTTTAGGCAGCAGGGAAAGGCTCGTGAACCAAGCAGAGGGACAGTTCACGGGGCAGGCCAAAGGAAATGCGCGGCTGTCACACAGCTCCTCCCGGCACAAGGATTTCGTTAGCACCTGCAAGTGGCGCTCCTCCCGAAGTTTGGGATTTGGCCTCGGGCTAGAGGGAGAGCGCTGTTGGCGCCGCACTCGAATGTGTTTTGCGTGGCGGTGCTTTCTCGTGGCTTTCCTGGCAGACTTGAGCGGGAGCCCTGCGCCACCAGAGGCAGCGTGGTGCCCCTTGCTCGGCTCGAGGGCTCTGCCCAGCTTTGCCCTTCTCTGGCCTGCTGACCTGGAGCTGCTGTGTGCAGCTCTGGCCGGCGTCTGCTTGGATCTGTGCCACACCTGCCTTCCTCTTCAACCATTCCGTCGTGAGAGCCCCGAAGGGCCACTATGGCCACAGTCGGCTCGCTGTCCTTTTCAGCCGCTTGTGGGGGCGGGAGGGGGGGGCTGCAGTGTGGCAAAGGCAGGCAGTCTCACGTGGCCCTTTCTCTGCCCACAGCTACTCTGGCTCCCCTACTGCTGTTAGTAGCGGGGCCCTGGGGAAAGAGGGGCAAGCGCTTTCGTTCCATTTGTTGGGCCAGTTGGATGGCAGAGAGCAGGAGAGAGGGTGCCTATGCCCGTCCTGGGCACCCTCGGAGGATGCAGGAGCAGGTCAGAGGGTGCCCGAAACTCACCAAATGGGTGAGGTTGCAAGGCACCTCTGGAGATGATGGAGGCCAACCTGCCTGCTCAAGCAGGCTCCTCTAGAGCACCTTGCACAGCAGCGCGTCCAGGCGCCTGGGACTCTCTGCAGGCAAAGAGACTCCGCTCCCTCGCTGGGCAACCTGTTCCAGTGCTCTGGCACCCTCCCACGAAAGAAGGTTTTTCCTCAGGGTCACATGGCACTTCCTGGGCTTCACTTTGTGCCTCTTGTCCTGTCACTGGGCACCACGGAGAAGAGGCTGGCCCCATCCTCGTCACAGCCTCCCTTCGCAGACCTGTACGCACCGACCGCATCTCCTCTCGGTCGGCTCTTCGCCACGCTAAACAGGCCAGGCTCGCTCAGCCGTTCTTCATAGGCCACATGCTCCAGTCTCCTCAGCCTCTTCGTAGCCCTGCACTGTGCTCTCGCCAGGAGGGCCATGTCTCTCTTGCACTGGGCAGCCCAGAGCGGCACACTGGAAAAGCCGGGTGCCCCCTTTGCCTTCTGGCACCCTTCTGCACTAACCGCTGCCTCTGCTCACTGTGCTCCGGGAGCCGCGCTCTACGCCTGGCTCTTCTGTAGGCCTCTGCCTAGCCGTGACTCACAAGGGGGCTTGAGCCACCCAATCGGGCGCCACCTGAATCAAAAGCCCCAGCTCCCTCTGACCGGGGCAACCCAGGCACCTGGTTAGCAGCAGCCACCCCTAGCTACAACTCCCCAGCACAAGTTCAGTCAAGGCCTCCTGCAGTAGGCCTTGCCTAGCTCTCCCTTCCTGCTAGCAGCAAGCACCGTCCCGTTCCTCGGCACGCCCCACAAAGCCGCCACAACTTCCAAC